>NC_084545.1:13220937-13533750 GCF_024500275.1 Phycodurus eques | reverse complement strand
TGTCATGTTGTAATGTTGATTTGACCTAAACTTGTCAGTGACCAATCCTTGAGTGCCCCCTAGAGGTCATTGTTTTAACTTTTGTCTAAAATTCTAGAGAATACTTTTAAGATACTTGGTATACAGTACACAAGTATATACAATAAATGAACAAGTCATGTAAATAGACACATTGCTCCATTTTGTGATGTGATGGGTTATTGTTTTTTTTTTTATATAAACTTGCTGATCGTTGATCGGCCCCAAAAATCCTGATTGTGTAAAGCCTAATAACCCTGAACTGGTTGCCAGCCAATCGCAGGGCACACATAAACAAACAAACAACCAAACACACTCACATTCACACCTACGGGCAATTTCGTCTTCAATTAACCTACCATGCATGTTTTGGGGATGTGGGAGGAAACCGGAGTGCTTGGAGAAAACCCACTCGGGCACGGGGTGAACATGCAAAGTCCACACAGGGCAGGCCAGTTTGAACCCGGGTCCTCAGAACTGTGAGGCTGAAGTGCTAACCAGTCAGTCACTGTGCCGCATACATGTTTTGTAACATATATTGAATTATCAATACGTGTATCTATAATATTATGGAAGTGTTTTTACAAGAAAGGCTGCCTCTCTAATAAATACCTGATGACATGTTTTCTTAAAAGGTGCACAATTTTATTTTTTATTTTTTGCGTAACTTTTACATTCACTGTTTGCTTTTTCCAGGTTTTGGAGGAAGCAACACCTCTGGCTTTAACTTCAGCAACCCTGGCATTAACCCCTCGGCCGGACTTACCTTTGGGGTATCCAACCCGCCTGCTGCCGGCTTTGGCACCGGGGCGCCCCTGCTGCAGCTCAAGAAGCCCCCTGCCGGTAATAAACGGGGCAAAAGATAGAATCAAGACCAGACCCAAAGAAGCTTCAAGTTCGGGTGTTGTAGCTTTCTTTTTTTAATTTTTTTTTTTTTTTTTTTTTTTAAGCCTGCTTTCCCAAAAGCATGCAATCACTGGACAAACTTTAGGGATGCTGGTCTGGGATTTCCTATCCATTATTGTTCACTGCCTTCCATTCCATTTGATTATAACGTACTTGGTCTTTGGTCTATTAGGTTGATACCAAAATGTGCCACACATATGGAATCATCGTAAGAGGAGAATAACTACATAATTATTTATATAAAGATGCATCTATAATCAAGGACCAAAACCATTTTAGACATTGACTTTGAGAAAGTGTTCCATATGAGAACATGCACCTCATTGCTTTTGGTAAGGTCAGCTCTGGCTGACTGACCCTGGCAAATTCTTGTGAAGCATAGATGTCTTCGCCCCGAGTTCCGTCCAGAAAATTGAGTTAGGGTTTATAGAAACAGTCCTACTAGTTGGCCATTTAAGAGTCCGGCTAGGCATACTTTTATTTTTATAACAGAAGGTAAGAGGTAAAGGGTGAAAAGCATCATGATAGTGAGTCTTGATAACTTGTTTTTGGTTTTTTTGCTTAGACGTACCAATTTATAATTTCAGTTAAGTGGTTGGCTGTGTATCTCAAGATAATTCAAATCTTTTAGATCCACTGTACCAAGAAGTCATGCTAAACGTTTGTCCCAAGACTGCTAATGTGCATGCGTACAATTGAGCTTTTTCTGTTGGTCTCTTTTTTTTCATAATTTTTTTTGTTTAATTTTTTTTGTCAGTCAACAATTACTGGTTGTTGTACTTTTATTTTCTAATCACGATCTGTACAACTATTTTCAAAAAGTTGTTTGATAATAAACTTTCGTATATGATGCTTAGCCTGTTTATGGCATCACTTCAATAAATGTTTGCTAGAATCATTGATTCAATTTGAATGTTTCACTTTGCAATACACTGACTAATATGAATTTACAAAAGCCTTTTAAAAGTAATTTCATTGCATAATTGGTGCAACTTGTCGCCAAGTCCATTTTACTCAAAGGGGAAGTCTATTTGCAAGACGCATTACTCCTCTTACCAGCAGGGGGCGACATTGTGTCGAACTGAACCTGGCGAGAAGAACACAGCGTGACCCGTCGCTAGGCAACTATGCTGCAAATGAAGAATTGGCTGAGCAAACCACGACACGTTCTTTCCCTTATGTGAAGGATTTCGAAACGTTTTGTTGTTTTCTTGTCAACATTTCCCGCTGAACAACAGCACAGGTCATCTGTCCGCTCTCATATTTGGCATATTAAAACGTTTAGTTGTATTTTAGCACTCGTTGAGAGCTTTGTTTTAGCCAGCCGTACGGAATCTATACTTTAAAGTGCTTTGTCTTTTATTGTCGCGAGTTCAACTCTGCTCTGGCAGCAGGCACGGTTCTTTACTCGACGGCTTAAATTTGTTCAGCCGCCTGCTTATTATCAGTCGTCGGGGTTACTCAAGTTTGGTAGACGCGTGCATGACCTCACTGACGAAGTGTTGTTTATCAAGGTGTTTGTATTGTCGATTAAAAGTATTCCATTACGTCATAGCGAGGCTGTCAACCTGCACGCCTACTCCACTGAGGCCGCTGCTATCCGTTTCAATTGATAGGATACAATTGCGGCAGCACAACGCTTTAAGTAAGTTAAGCACGCCCCGTCTTAATTGTGTTAGCTTGCGGTGGTCGTCGCTCACTGGAATGCGTTTTGTGTTTGCAGCCATGCCTCCTCCAGAGACGATGTTCTGTTCCCAGCAAATCCACATCCCCACGGGACTGCCAGAAGTCCTCAAGAACTTCACTAAAGCGGCCATCCGAACTCAGCCCAAAGACCTGCTGATGTGGTCTGCAGCGTGAGTTCATCTTAAATGCTGTGTAGCTACAGGGTGCTGTCTGTTTGATAGAAGTGTGTATCTCTCTCTCTCTCTGTGTGTGTGTCCGTGTGTGTCCATGCAGCATCACTGCACACGAAACAAAAACAAAACGCCATTTTTGACCTGGGCATGTCTCCTATTTGCATTGATTGGCTTAATTGGATCCCAGGAGCTTCCTTGTCACTGCACATCTGACTTCCCTCCGCATTTGAAAGACCGAGAAAGAATATGAATGAATGTGGGTAACCCCTCTGGTCCATAGCTGGCCAATGAAGCTCAGCCGTGTTGACAGAAATTAAAATGAGTGGTACAGGGAAAACAAACCAATTGTCATGTGTCCTGGTCAAAGATGTGTTTAAAAAAAAAAAAATACAAAATAAAATAAAATATAGTTGCAACCAACTAACCCACGGATCCTTTGTCACTGGCGCTCCAACACTCTGGAACTCCCTGCCTCCCCCTTGACATCCAGAACGGTGACACACTCCCCTTCAAAAATAAACACAAATCAGATGTTCAAGATGGCCTACACCAGGGGTGTCAAACTCCTTTTTGTCGCGGGCCACATTGCAGTTACGGTTTCCCTCAGAGGGCCGTTATGACTGTGAAACCATAAAAAGCTTTCATCGCCTCATCATATTTACACACGAAATGTATCAACTAGTTTTGGAATCAGAAATCCAAGTGTAATGGGGTTTTCAACTATTATTAATCTTTGGTAGCACAAAAATGCTTACAATATCTCAACATTATCATTTAGGATATATGAGGATTTGAAATGTTGGTACAGATTTTAACCAGAATCACGGAAGTTGACACACATGATTTTGGCTTTACGGGCTCTGTTTTTTTTTCCAATTAACACGTCAAACACACCAACATTAGGTGTGACACGGAGGATTTGTTTTCGCCGCCGTTTGTCCGTCCGGCAGCGGCAGTCTTCGCTTGAATAGCGAGAAAACTTGGCATATGTGCCTCAGTGAATTTATTATCATCCTTCCTTTTTGAGTCTGGCCTCGAGTGGTGTTCTGGCCGATACGCAAACGTGAAGACAGCCCCACGTAGGGCGTCAACTCACGACAGCACAATACCTCCACTACGCTGCCTGTTACTGGGCCACTCAGCGTTCACCGCTGTGAGTGGATTTATTGACGTTCACGTTGGTTTCTGGAGAAGTTCGCATTTTGATACTTAGCCAACTGTAGGAGCCTAGATTGCACGAAAATGCCGTGTTCCAAGTTCGCTGCTTCAATAAAAGTGGACAGTGAAATGAAGCCCCTGAACAATAGGTTATAAATACGTTTCTCTGTAAGCTGAAATCATCCAAATAATAAATAAAGCCAAATATAAAAATAAAATACGCAAATACTGTATTGTACATGAATTTTTGTCTTTCCAATTAATTCAGATACACCTGTATTTGTTTTGGATTCCTGGCAGGGGTCAGGTTTGATTTGATCGAACTATTTGAGTTCGTCTCAAAATGGAAAATATTTTTTGTTGTTGTTTTGAATGAAACGGACATTTTGTTTTGATTACAGTATCATCAAACCTGGCCTAGCAACCTCAATAAATGGACCTTTGACTCATTGCAAAGGATTCTTTTTTTTTCGGCTCTTTTAATATTTGTGTTTTAGTCCCGTGACAATACAGTACAACATCTGACCATCCTCCTATACACCCCCATTTGCAGTTCATCTGAGCTCATGCGGTATTTGCAATTTACATTTTGGTACTAATCACATGCCAATCTTTGATAGCTATTTTGAAGCACTGGCTAAAGGAGAGACTCTGCCGGTCAAGGAGAGGCTAGAGATGAATTTTGGCAACCAGAGTAAAGATGCTATGCTGACTCCAGGTCTGCTAAAGACTCTCCACAAACAGGTAGGTTCATATTATGTTTACCAAGGCACTTATAAAAGTATTAAGTCTTCCCATTTTTTTCAAGAAGAGGGGAAAAAATATTCCCCGGAAAATTCAATTCCAAAAACTTTCCCCAAGGTTTTTATTATTGTTTTTTTTTTTTCATCACTATACATATTATATTACAACACTGTACTGTGTATGATTTTGTTTTCATACTGAAAACAACAAAATTATTGTGATCTTTGCTAAAAAGAAGACAACTCAACATGTGGAGGTACATGCTTTTTTTTCAACAGCAATGCTATTTTTCATTTAACTGTCATTTGTGGAAAAAGTATGAAATGATCGTAGTTATCTTTAGTTCCTTTCTTCCAAATAAAATAAAGTAATGTACAAATGCATGATAAACACTAATAAACGCCTTGTCGCTAATTGACGCCTGACACTCTACAGTTCACTACATAATCATACAAACTCACAGCGTATGCAAATATGATGGTATTTTGGCCATAAAAAATGCAATGATATCACGTTATTGTTTTCATTCATGAGTTGGAAGAACTTCTAATCAATTATGCACGCGGTGTTTAATTCGCATTCGGTGTAAAGAGGCTTTAACCTCCGGTCGGCACGGAGCACGGGAAATGTGTTAAAACTCAAAACAGAGTTAATGCTGAACACAGCGGCACACCAGAGTGTTGGCTGGTGCGTTGTCTTTGAAAAGTAAAACCTTTTTAATGGCATTTTGACCTTGAAAAGTACTACCATCAAACTATAAAATATACTGAATCGACCACACTAACCCCAGGTTAGCACACATTTAACAAAAGAGGTTATTTTTGAGTCAAAATTGCGTCCCATTAAGCTTGTAAAATACTGACAGCAAAACCTGTTACAAAATAGCATCTGACGCTTAATGTGTTGCTGTGCAAAGAGTCTATTATATCCTGCTTGATCACTCCCCCAACATAAGACGAAACCACATTAGGTTAGATTAGCAACAAGCAGTTTCCGTACTCCAAGATGCATTTCTGCTGCTTATTATAATCAGCATATTTTTCCACGTGTATACTGTATATTTTTCTCCTCCAATGTATAGCTGTCCTCAGCGGAAACATGCGACCGAGAGGAATTGCAGGACAAATGGAAGGCTTTGTGTCTGCCCACGGAACAGCTTGAGAACATGTTGATACTGGGCAACTTCGGCATCGACATCAGCTGCATGGAGTTTTTTGCTCTGGGCTGCAGTGCTCTGGGAGATGTGAGATTTGTCCGTTATACTTTCTTTGAGACTTACTATAACCAGGTGTCACGTGGCACCTTTTTGCTTTTATCAGGGTCCCGAGACTCCGAAAATGATGACTTCACACATCCTGCTTCCATTAAATCTCTTATTTCAAGCTTTAAAAATTGACAGAGCAGCGGAGACCGCAGCGTTGGCCTCAGATCACATTTTACCGAGGGGTATTGGGGCGGGGGGCACATTCTGCCCACTCGGACTGGACAATGAATTCTCACACAGAGGTGCCAAATGTTATGCCAAGTTTGAAAGCAGTCAGCTCACTTTAGATCCCCGTCAGATGTGTTGAACATGCTCTTATTTTGGTTTATTCTTTATATATATATATATATATATATATATGAATCTCACTGTTAGTGAATTTGAATAAATAGATTACCCATTTTTTTGAAAAATATATAGTGTAGCACGTACAGGCTACACTGCCAAAGGCAGGGGGGGCACACAGTAACTCATTTGGAGTCACGACGCATGACGCCGGCAATGAGCGACAGTACATTTCAAGCTGAGCGAAGTCTTGCGAACGATGAGCTTAATGCCAGTTGAGCTGGAAAAAAGAGGATTTAAGAACATGCTTCTCAACACTTTGACCACACGGGGCCAGTCGCGCTCTGTATTCCCAATGCTTTGTTGTGTGTGTTCCAACGTGCTCTGTATACTGTTGTCTTTTACAAGTCTCTCAAGACCTCCCTCAAGGTTGCCTGTGAGATCCTGACAGAGGATGAGGAGGGGGGTGCCGCAAGGATCCCCTTTGAGATGTTTTCGTTGCTGTGCACCTACCTGGCCGACCTGGACTCGGAAATGGGCCACATCGGCAGCTTCCTCGCGAGCTTGGAGCCACAAGTGTAGGATAATTTTGTTTTGGATGTTTTTTTGCATGTTGTTTATAACGCCCCGTTGGATTCTTCTCAAAGTTTCACATCTCATAGAGTGAAACTTCGAAACTCGGGCAAGTTTTGATATACAGGTAAATTATGAGTACTTTTGCAGTGCCGTAGAACGGCACTGCATAGTGAGAGGTGTTGAAATATTGTATATTGGTGACTTTATTTGGTTACATGAAAATTTTTCAAACAGTAACATGCAGTGTAGTCCTCTTACCAATTTCAAACTACAGCCAAATTAAGATACTATATTAAGCAATAACAATATTAATCAATATTAAAACGGCTAGAAACGTTCTGCATCCTCGGCACAGTTCAGGGGTCGTGGGTTCCAATCCGGGCTGCGGCTTTCCTGTGGAGTTGGTATGTTCTCCCAGTATTTGCGTGGCTGCAAGTGTGTATTGGTTGGCGCCCAGTCCAGGGTGTACCTTACCTCTCGCCCAAAGTCAGCTGGGATTGGCTCCAACTCACCTTCGACCCCAATCAGTCAGCAGCATAGAAAAGGAATGAATGGATGGGTGAAGAACATTCTGCCCTAAAAAAAACGGATTTGTCCGAATGTCCTTTTGCTGTATTACAACTTGACAGCGGAGAACATTCTGACCTCTGTTTGGTCCACAAGGGCCCCAGTCATTTTGGGAGTTAAGCCCAGTTCCTGTGGCCTCAGATGGCGCTGGGAGATAGTGTCCTGACACCTCGCTCTCTCTGTCCCGAGAGCAAGAAGCAGACCAATTTCTCGTTTTTCTTTAGTTTCCACATCAGCAGGAAAGGTAGATCGAAAAAGTGAGCAAAATGACAGCGTTCCATTAATGGATTTGCCTTGTGGTGCTCCTTCAAGCACATTACCTCAAATTGCTCCCAATTACAGGTTATCATCGTCAGGCCTAGCGGGACTAGATTTTTTTTATTCACCGCTGCTCGGCTTTAAGTCAGGTTGGAGCCTTTTAATGAGCAGCAAGAGACATACAAAGGATCTATATACACTGTCAAATGGGCTATCCACAGTTCATTTATCAAATACACACAGCTAACCTCGCAGCTATCTCATTGAAATTAGCCTCTCTCTGAAAAATACAATAAGGTCCTGTCAAACATCCTTTTGGTGTGGGTGTGACTGAATGCGAAGTACAAATTGGCACCCAAAATGTGTGAGTTTACATTGAAGGTTGAAAAACACACCTACGACTTTTACTATGCAATGTCTGCAGTCTGATGTATTTTTGGTTACCAAATGCTCAATTGTGTTAGGCTACAAACGTAACCACATAGGCCGATGGATAACAATAAAGCATATGTCAGTCTTACATTACTGCTGCTGCACCAGCAGAAAAAGGGCAGCCAAAGACAGGTTACCCCAAAACGTATAAACAATGGGAGGGAAATGTACGTGAACCCTTTGGAATTTCTTACATTTGTTTCTACGTCGGGAAACATGACATCATTGCAACGATGTCAGCGTTTTATGAACTTCAGCTTGAGTGTGGACCTAGTTGCACAACCGCGACCATATTTAAAAATTTTTTTTTTTTTTTTTTTTTTTTTAAACTGCACATCTCCAGAGACATGACAAATGTGGAAATGTAGTCCTCCTTGGACATTTTATTTCCGAATCTCTAAAGTTCTGCGATGCATACTAAATTCCAAATAATTTCCAGAAGAAAATAATTTCAAGTGAATTCATTTGTTCCAGGCTCAATCTGTCATCATCATAAACATGAACTCGTGCAAGTTTAAAGGTCATTTTCACATAATTTAACCAACATTTTGCAATCTTTTTTTTTTTTATACACCACCTTATTTTTATATGGATAACTATCCCATGTTGAAAAAGACATGCTTAAAGTCCTATTTAAAAAAAAAAAATATTGGGCAAAAAAACAAAAACGTAGCAATTTATAGTAAAGGCAAATCGCTGGCGTCAGGCAGAATCCTCGTCGTTAACAGTAGAGACACCTTGAGTGACAAAGTAGGACAGTTTGCAAAAGAACCCAAAAAATGGAATTCTGAAGGCCCAAAGCTGCATTTGTGTTAGTCTTCATAGAAAAGGCATATTGTGGTAATTAAACAGGAGTGTGTTGACTTTTTATTTCCACTGTATATGTATAAGGGTGTAATAGAAGTGTTCATACATTAAAAACAAGTGTTATGTTGCAGAAAACTACAGCACGGAATGATCAAACCTCTTGACTTCATCCATCGGGAGGATATGAAGCCGCCCTGTGACTCATCGGACTAAAGGTTGAGCAAAACCGTGTCATGACTTTTGAGTGTGTTTTACGGAAACGCCTCCCACTATAAAATGAACGTTGTCTCGTTAAAGAAAAAATAATAATTGAATTGTGGAACTGGGTGAAGAACAAGAGGGAACCACTACTTCTCCCTTCTCATCCACCTGTAACCCCTCTAATCTTTTAATGGACCGACGATGTCATCATCCTGGCATATTGGAAGATGCTTAATGAATCGCTGCCACAACAACTCATTTATTCAACAGTTAATGGCTTATTTCCATGAATTCAATAACTATTGAGCTGGTGACATGGGCGTTATCATTCACTCTCATGTTGACACAGAGGTTTGTGTGTTTGCACATGTGCAGTCATGTGTCTATTACTCATCCAGCTTTAGGAAGATGCTTACAATAAATGAAGCTATTTAGATCGGCTGTACTCGGGAATTGCTTTGACGCACACTAACAAACGCCACTATAAAATAATAAAAACATAATCAAGGGTCATTGTTGGCTGATTAAAATTGGTTTATCGCTGTCTGGCTTACTGCCAGTGGACTAATAAATTTGTCCTTTTTCAGCTACCAGCTAAACTGAATAAAATCTTGTCCTTGCTTCTCACTAGGCTTTGCTGTTAAGTGTCTTCAGCGTAAATACTAGGAAGAGCTCATAAATCTTGAAATAATCAGCACCGTATTGCCTTCGCTAGAAAAGAGAAAAACGCTAACAATAGAATCGCCGAAGACGCAAGCAAGTCCGTTAACACATTGATTTCATCATTTGTGCGTGCGTCTGTCTGAGCAGGGGGACTTATCGAAGAGAGTTTTGTGAGGCCTCGGGTATGCAGCAGAAGAGACCCCGGGGTGGGCTGTTTTTGGCTGGGGGGGAGCAAGGTCATCTTTCAATGTCATGCTCCTCCTCTCAGCGTCACTTCTGCTGAGGAAAAGTGATGACGGTTTCACGTCTCAGTTCATTAGCAAATGTTACTACTGCGCGTTTAAAAACAACTGTGACATTTTGTTTATGGGCATTCGTGCTGAGAGAAGGTTATTAGGCACATTTCATTGAATCCAAGAACCCTTCGTTACATCGGCACAGTTGCGGAAGCGCCAATACAAAGAAAATGTCACTGTCGTCGATGATCAAAATGCATCCCACCAAATTTGTTCCAACTAAAAAGGAATTGTAGCCACACACCGAGTTTTAAAAATTCATTTTGGGCCCATATGAAGTTTGTTAGAAATGAAGGACAAACGGTGCAACTTCCTTTGTCAATCACAATTTCCAGTTTTAAATCGAATTTTTCCATACAGAATGATGTAAAGTGAATTTACTTGTTTCAGGCTTAAACTGTTAGCATCGCAAGAGTTTTATTTACAAGTGATTTGGAAGCAAATTTGTAACATTCCTGACCGTCGTGCAAGTGTGAAGTAACTTTGCTCGTCCTAAGCCATTTTGCTTTTAGGAACGTGCTCTTAGAATTATTCAATTGAAGTTTGATCTGTTGTATTGCTCTTATTGTACCCAGCAGCCAGAACATTTCCTGTGTCACAATTTAATCTCTTTCTGGTTTTGCGGTTATCATACCACTTTTGCTCTTTGCTGTCACTGCTATGCATCACAAGAAAAACAAATGGAAGAAGAGGCTGAATGTCTGCGCAGTGACGGTTTGAATTGTGTTTCCCTTTCAAAGCATATCTTTCCCCCAACATTTTAATTCCATTCTCCTTCCACTTCGGATATTTACAAGCATTGTTATAAACGCATAAAATGTGAACACTGTCCGTATAAAACTATGACGTGTCCACATAAAAATCTGAAGCACAACTTTAGATTATGAATAAATTATCTAGGATGCATGACAGTTTCAGTCATTCCATTTGTGCAGGTGAAGAAACTACGCAAAGAGTCTAACAAGATAGTAATTATGTGTGTCCACAAGTGATGATACATTGTTTACACAAATAGAACTGCTTGTGTGTTTGACTCTTGTCCTGAAAGAGCTTGTTGTTAGCCCCTATAATTAAACTACAACTTCCCATTTGTGGTTTGTTCGTAAATGGTCCGGAAAGTACAGTTCTGCAAGACAGCCATCGCATTTACAGCCCTCGGTGGCCCTCTGAATCATCCACCAAAGGACTTTGCTTTGCTTTGATTGTACATGAGAAAAAAAATTGTTGTATGTAAAATTGACGGTGTGGCTAAAGTTCTGTTAATTGCTACTTGTGCATTGCAGCATGTGTATAAAAACTTGTTTTCTTCCCTGTACACTCCCCCCCCCCCCCCCCAATTTACCAGGCAGTGTTTTAATGTCACTTTGTAAATAGGAATGTGGCAATATTTTGAAGTTTTGTATTTTTTTCATTTTTTTGTAATATTGTAACGTTGAAATTCATGAGTCACTTTTCATAAAAACCTCAAGCATTTGGAAATAAAAAGATTAACCAACAATTTTCTTTACCTTTATTTCTTTTCAATGGGACCTATGGGAAAAAAAAACCTGAACAAAAAAAAAAAGTGAGGGGAAGTGTGCAACACCCTCATAACTGGAGATGTCGCTCACATTGAAACGGACGCACAACTCCCATTTAAAGTGCCTCTAATTAACCCCAAATAAAGTTCAGAGGCTTTTCTTCCATCTCAGTTGTGTTTTACTACCCCTCTCAGAAAAAAAGGGTCATTAGAGTTTTATAGGTTATAGGTCACATTCATGCTGGAAAACGTTTTGAAATGATTTTTCTTGGTCTCATCTTTTCACACACACACAAACTTCGAACAGGGATGTGTAGACTTTTTATGTCCACTGCACTGTTCACCAATTAACTGGACACTTCATTAGGCAATTTGAATGTTTCCACACGAGCTGGACAAGACAAACCTCTCAACTATTACTAAATGGACTTTTGGTATTGATCTTGATGGAAAAAAATAAAATAAAAATTATATACTGTACGGCATATAAATATAGACATGCTAACAGTGACTGTCACCCGCACAGCAGCATGCCTGCTGGTACCGTAGCGATGATGGACGAGCCACAGGAGATCAATCCCAGCGCTCACCGGGGAGCTGAGAACAAGGTAGAATATTAATAGGCTCACACTGGGACTGTTACACACTTGCTTTTTCCGCTGGTACACGGTACATGGAAAAATCTCCATTCTAAATTAAAGTCCACAAATCTATAATTAAAGTAACAGAGAAACAAGGAAACCAAAATATTCACTCCAAGAAAAAAAAGAAATATTTGCAAAGAGAGCAAAAGCTACGAGTCGTCATGAGTCGTTCGCCCTTACTGAAGTGCCAGCAAAGAATCACCTTCGTTATACAGAAGTGAAAGAGACAGAACATCCATCCATCTTCTACTGACAGAGAACAAAAAGAAAGAAAACACCCCTCTCACACTAGTTCATCACCAGTCCTGAAAATTTACTTATTACTTACTTTATTTTCCGCTGCAATAACTCACAACACAATTCCAATCATCACCTAACGCATTTTTTTTAATTCTTTTTCCAGACCAAATGTCCACCGGCGGGATAGTTTCTCGAAACCTTGAAAAATGACAAATAACCTCCATCACCTTCTCTTAGGCCCCTGGCCAAGTTACACCATCCCCAGCCTACTGTAGATTTGTTCAAGAAGTTCCAAACTTCTCAGGTCACAGACCAAACATCTACAACATGGAACGCGGGGACTACATCCTCAGACATTTAGTAGTAGTAATTCTACATTGCAAGCTCGTTCAATTTTCAATTCGTTATCCCACGTCTTTTGCTGTTATGACAACAAACAAAAGAACACAAGAACCAACAGCGCTGAGAGATCCAGATCATTCTGTCAATATATTCTCCTTCAAAGGGATCTATCAATTATACTTCATAGTTGCATACATTAACCCCATAAGTGTGTAAATGAATGTCCGGTGGTGACTCGGTTAAATAACTAGCTTAAGCAAAGCAACGTGCGTCTTCATTGCACGAAAAGAGCGAGTGGTGGCGTCGGGTGCAAGTCGCGGTGCCGTCTGCGTATTACCAGTTAAGCGTCGCTCCGTCTTCGGGGCCGCCGGGAGTCAGCCAGAGGTCGGATGAACTTGGTCCCCCCGCCGTCGACCGCCACCACGAGCGCAAAAAAAGCTTTTTATTTGTTTTCCTTCGGACATTCGCCGATCCAAAGTCCCTTCTTTCCACATCTTCTCCCCTCCCTTGTCCACTATCCGGCCTCGACCTCCCACAAACCGGTTAGTTTTTTCTTGTGTCGTTTTTTTTGCACTTCCTCAAACAACCCAGGTGACGGTATGCACTGCTAATTATTTTTTGCTCTTCCCATTTCCAGTACCCGTTAGAAGCGCTTCTCTCTCTTTTTTTTTTTTACAATATTCGAACATCTTCGAAATTGTCAATGACTCGAACCCGGGTACTCAAACCCCACCAATGCAAAGTGGGGAGAACGATGACTAATAGCACTTAATAGAAAGACAAGATTGCGTCAAATACACCATATGCAATGGTCCAATTTTCAAGGAGTCAAAAATGTTCTTTACCGTAATTGCTTGTTTGGAGGACGACAGGTCCGTTTTGGATCCTGAGGTGAAAGCCGACAACCAGAGGCCCGGCAGCCCCCCTGGGCGGAGGCAGGACTCGTGCGTTGGACCTGAATGATCCATCGCTCCCCCCTGGATCGGTGATCAATCCTAGAATCCCACTTCTGACACCAACTGCTTTAGGAAATATTTTTCTGACAGAATAAGTCAGGAAGCAATCTTGTCTTTTGGGTTTTTCTTCCCAAAAAAAGAAGAAATCTTTGCAAAGGTAGAATTCGTCATGAGTCGTTACCCAAGCAAAGAATCGGCGTTACAAAGGAGGAGGACAAGACGAAAAGACCGAACGATAGGGCTTAGTGGGGGAGGGGAGGGGAGGCCGAGGGCGCCGGGAGGCAGACAGGCGGCGTGCGGGGTTCCCGCTGGGTCCCTTTGGGGTTGCTGCATTCTGTCAGGTTCGGGTTTTCAAGGAGATGGGGGCAATGAAGTGAAGGAGCCAATTGCAGCGAAGCAGGGAGTGCCGGAATTCCCCTCCCCCCCCCCCAAAAAAAGGATTTATTTACAAAAACAAGATACAGAGTTCAAAAATCTATAATCAACCTAACATAGTAACAAGGAAACCAAAACACTGACCGCGAATTAACATGACGGGATAAGGGAAAATTTGTTTGAGAAACGCCAACTCGCCAAAAAGCAGGGAAATAAATACAAAACTAATTGACGAGACAACGAGGAACACCTGGACAAGACGCGGGCGGCTGGAGGGAGCTGATTGGTTGACAGCAGGCAGAGGTTGACGAGAACAGGTGGACGCCATATCCCAACGAGCACACGAGACACCGGAAAAACAGGAAACAAAAGTAAATGTAATCTTGACCAAAATACACACCGTGACACTGCGTGCGTCTGTACTACAAATGTATGGCACGTCGCCGCCCAACGAACGGAACAACCCATCGTAAACCCAGGACAAACCACGTTGATGGGCGCCGGGAAGGGGGAGGGAGAGGGGCTTGTCCCGGGGCCCTCTAATCGGATTATTAGACTGCGTGTTGGGTTTTGCGTCTTTCTCCCCGCCCTGCGTGTCATGTTCGCGTTCTACACGCTCTCGTCGTCTCACGCGGACACTCGCAGCCGCTCGCTACGTGTTGCGTTCACGCGCACCGACGCCTGAATGCTGATGGGCGCGCAGCGAACTCACCCGAGCAACGGAACGTGAGTTTTCGGGCCGAAAAAAGGTCGGCGGACTCGGATCCATCCGGGAAGACGCGGCTCGTCCTATGCCAGGCGGCGCTCGCTCGGGGTTCGATGGTGCTGATCGCGGACGACAGGGACGGAGGAGTCGCAGCGTCGCTCCGGGTCAAGCGCAAAGCCGGCGCGGGCGTCCCTCAGGTGCAGCCGGCCATAGTTGAGGAGGAAGACCGCCTTGGCTCGTGCGAGGACGAGGATTTCCAAGAAGTGGACTTCGAGGACTTGGACGACACGAGGAGCATCGCGTCGGACGACTCCTTCTACCCGCCCGGTGATGCGTTCGCGGACTACGAGGGCTCTCCGTCCCCTCAGAGCCCGGAGCCCGCGTCTTTCTTCGGGGCGTGCTGCGCCAACAACGCCGCTGCAGTCCGGGTCATGTTCCGCCGTGGGCTCACGGAGGACGAGGTCCAGCAGACGGACCGGAACAACAGGGTACGCCGCTCTCCGATGAACGCCTCCAGTCCGGTATTTGCGCCAAGAAAAGTTGAATATTGCGCGACGTGTACCCAAGATAAGGTCGTCTGGCTCGAGGGCCACGTTTGATTTGCAAAACGGCTCCTTGCATTCGTAGACGAGATCAAGAAATAAATATGGCAAATGGAAAATACATTTCAATCATTCATTAATTCGTTGCATTGTAACTACCTAACCAATTGTGTGTGTGTGTGTGTGTGTATATATATATATATATATATATATATATATAATATATATAATTTTGCCAATATTTGTAATTGTATCTTTTACAATAAATGAATAGGAATAAATTGAATGACATTATCAAGAGTCTCCAAAACCTCCTGCGGGTATGTCCAAATTTGCCCAATTTCGACTGGCACCACTAAAAATAATAATAATAATAATAATAACCTTTAATACTAATGTTTATAGACACTATGAAAGCATCCCATTGCAGCACTGCCTTGCTCATTTCCCCGCATCCTGTCCTGTCCTTAATAGTTAAACATGTGCCATTGTTTTGGTTTCCTGAAACGTGCTGCTTTTGGAGATGTGAGGTTTCCGCCCGACGCCAGCAATATGTTGTATTCATCTCATGTTTTGTCGTCCCCCCCCCCCCCTAAAATTGGCAGATAAAAGTCAAATTCAAACATAAATACAGGGACATTAAGAACCGACTCAACCTGACATATAGATGAAAGTTGTATACTGGATAGTAGGACTCGCATGCTGCATCTCGCTGAGACGAGTTCACTTCAAGCACATCAGATTCTGGAGAGAATTAATTAAGCCTGAGCTTTGTGCAGAGGCTTCCTGAACTATTTTCAGGCCTTGCGAAAAGGATACAGTCTGACCTCCATGTAATACTGTATTGTACTTCAGGAGCACAGACTTAAATAAATCAAATCGAAATTACAGTGGGAAAACACCATCTGTTGTAATTTCCCAAACTTTTCTTCCCCATAGGACAGTGGTTCTCAACTGTTGTCACCCTGGGACCCGCATTTTCCTCTTTGTGCAAAGTCGTGACCCGCTTTTTAGAGAAGTTAAGAACAGTAAAGATACGTTTTGTTTAAAAATAGCCTCTGAAAACACTCGCAAGGTATATTATATATTTAAATGCGGTTTCCAAAGAGTCTGCTGTACAGCCAAAAGCATATTGCAAGCCACGATGTCCGCCAGCTGCAGGCTGAGCTGCACTGTGTTTGTCTACAGAAGAAACTAGTGGCTAGCGTGTCGCTTTCCTACTCCTACCTGATGATGAATTGAACACCTCAGCTTTGTTTTATTTATTTTTTGGGGCATATTTTTTTCCCCAAGAATATTTTAGTTGAACTGTAAATTCCTCAATTTGAAATGTGGACTTGTGTGCCGCCGTATATATACAGTAATGTAGATCAATTTATATAGAATAAGCAGGGTGTGAGTTGAATAATGCATTAACATGCACTGACCTCACGCGTGTGCGCACGCACACAATGTAGGTTACAAAATATCTGTAAAGCTCATCAGTGTGTGTGTGTGTGTGTATTGTAACAATGCATTATGTAACACAAAGAGCCAATTACATATTCATCACTGAAATACTGCAAACTAAAAACAAAACAGAAAGTTGAAGTGTTCGTACCACCCATGACCTAAACTCCAAATGAATCATAAAGTCAACACTCTAGGTATACGGTGCGTGACTGGAGGCATAACACTGCAGTGAGATGGGGGTTTCATTTTAAATCAGGCATGTGAATTCAATTTTCTTAGCTCATTAAAAGAGAGCGTGCCAGTCTTAGAATTCTCAGTGCAGCGGTGCCTTGAAATACGAGTACGTGCGTACACACCAAGGGCAGCGCAATGAATTGGATTGCAGCATGAAATCATCGTGCACAAACTGTTTAATTCTTTACATTCTGTTTAATTATTTCGTCACTGTGTGTTTTTGGAAGGTACAATATTATAGAGTACTAGTTTTTCTTGTTTGTTTTAGGAGGCTAGAAGGGATTAATTGCATTTATATTTATTTCAATAGGGAAAGATGATTTGAGATGCCATCGCTTTGGGTTATGAGCGTGGTCACGGAACCAATTTAACTTGTTTCTCAAGGCGCGTATTGTGATTTGACCGGTGTGACGCTATTGAGGCTGTGTTTTAAGCTGCAACGTCAGTGTTCTATCAATCTGCTTTGTGCACAACGTCACGTGACCAAACCCGGAAAACAGAATCGCAGACTTCCTGTGTCTGCCGTGGTAATGGGAATAACTCTGGGTTGCTGACCTGATGGATTGAACCCAAACATGCTAAAAAAAAGTTTTGCTTCATGGCTGTTGTCTTTGGACAAAAGCCTGTATATAAAATACCTGTATATAAAATATTTCTACATAATAGAGTGATATGATATACGCAAACAGGAACAAATCCATAACATCGAATATGGTGATATTTGGTACTTCCTGAAGACATTTTGTGTAAAACAAAAGACATTGTAGACGTTGAATATTTCTACAGTTGCTTTGTCCAAGTTTCCTGCCATAGGGCTCTGCCAGTTACAGTTTGACCTGTTTAGCCCAATGTTGGTTGCGCATAACCCCTGTTCTCATTTGAAATGCATGATGTCAAATCCTTTTAGGTCCGCCTTCGCACCCATTGTACTCAAATTGCTATCCTGATGTTTTTTTTTTTTTGTTTGTTTGTTTTTTTTTCTCGGTGAGGATTACATTTCTAAAAAAAAAATAAAAATAAATCTTTGATATAGACAATTTTTGACATCATTAAAAAAAAAAAAAAAAAGTACCATACCGGTGTATACGGGGAGTCGGGACATAGTGTTCTTTTAACCTCTTATGGGAAAGACTGCATCTTTGACTCAACATCTCCCTCCCGCACGCACGCACACACACACACACACACACACACCAAATCCATTCAGTTTAAATGAGACCCCTGTTCTTGTTAGCCCCCGCTCTCCTCCTCTCGGCCACATTTTCCAAACAGGGCGAGCTCAGGAGACAAGGAAGGACTAATACAGGTATGTTGTTAGATTGTGTGTGATAAATGTTATTGTAGGACAACACACCCCACCAGAGCAAGCAATATGATTGCAAGTAGCCCGGCTAATGTGAATGACTGGAAAAATCAAAGTCATGAACATGTGATTTGATATAGCCACAGATGGGAGTGTTAACACGTTCATTATCGACTGCAAACGGCCTCTGGTCTGATCTCTGTACTGTTACATCATTTACTTTTACTTTATTTAAATACACTTGGCAAAAAAAAAAGATTGGATAGATGAGTGAGATTATTCGATAAATTTAATCAGGAATTTGAGGTTTATCATGTTGTACAGTATGTCAGTCAGTGATACATAATTACATCTCTCTCTTCCTGTGAGCGAGAAAGATAAGCTGTTCTATTTCTGGCACTGTATATATCCCAGATTATTCAGTGTGCTAATAATAACATGACCACAAATCTTTTGCAAGTCCAACACACAACATAATGTCAGGACACTGATTTCAAGTAAGCAATTTTGTACGACAACTTTTTAATGCACCCAGTGATAAGATTTTGACTTTTTTTAATCAGCATTTCCCAGATGTCTACATTTACTTTTGTTTCTTTATTGTGGAATGTAGTCCAATCAGTGTTGTTTGGAGTATCAGTTAACACCATGCAACACACATGTGAAGCAGTTCACAAAACTCAACTTTTGCTATTTTTAGTTTAAGTGCTGTGCCCTGCGACTGACTGGCGACCAGTTCAGGGTGCAGTTCGCCTTTCGCCCGAAGTCAGCTGGGATAGGCTCCAGCGGCCCGCGACCCTAAACAGGATAAGCGGTGTTGAAAATGGATGGATGGATGGAAGTTAAGTGCAGAAATGAATCGCGAAAAGTTACATCTTTCAGGTGAATACTGGTCGAAATCAACGAAATCAATGTTTAATTCCAATTGTAACATAAAAGTGAAGGTCATTGTTGCTTTCAGCACTTTTCGTGACTCACCAGTGCAACAACTAGGCCAACTCCCATTTCGAATATGGCCATGCCCATGAAAATGGACTTTACCTCCCACAAAAACATCCCAGAATGTGAGGCTTCAATAAACCTTTCAGCCTCCGCTTGCTCCTGGGTCCAGTTAAAATCGTATCGTGAGACAATACTCTGGCTACCATGGACCCAGCGCTACGACAAGCACTCACCCTCCAAGGCGCCCAACATAGGGGAGACAGGCCAAGGCTCTTCAAGACATCATGGAATTCTTAAACTCCCTCACGCAACAAGTCTCCCTCCTTTCTTCGAAATTGCAATCCGTAAATCCTCCTTCCGAGCCCGCAGCCTCCGAGCCACCCCGCCTCCTGTACAAAGAGCCTCATGTTCCTCCGCCAGAGCCCTACTCTGGGGACTTAGGTTCATGCAGCCAATTCCTCCTAAATTGTTCCCTAGTTTTCAATTTACAACCGTTAAGTTATCCCACCGAACAATCCAAAGGTCGCATTTGTCACTAATCTCCTCCGCGGAAAAGCAGCGAAATGGGAAACCGCGTTATGACATAACTCTTTATACATTTTTTATTTAACTCCTTTTCCGCCGAACTCAAGAAGGTTTTTGATCATCCCGTTCAGGGCAGGGAAGCCACTCGTCGCCTCCTTACGCTCACTCGGGGCGCTATTTCCGTTGCCTCCTATTCTGTTGAATTCCAAATACTTGCGGGTGAATGCGTTTGGGATGACTACACAATTAACCTTCTGTTGGGAACCCCTCTTGCCTCCAGCCGTTTTTTCAACCTTTCAAGCAGTCGTTAACTGGCCCACTCCCACCAACCGCAAAAAACTACGTTTCCTGGGATTCGACAACTTCTACCGCCACTTCATCCGTAATTACAGTAAAGTCACTATTCCTCTCATTAGCCTGAACTCCACCAGCTCTCTGTTTCAGTGGACCCCAGCAGCATCCTAAGCCTTCGACCAACTTAAGACCCTTTTCACCAGTGCGCCCATCCTACGACACCCCAACCCCTCTCTCCAGTTTGTGGTGGAGGTTGACGCCTCGGACACTGGGGCAGGGGCCGTTCTCTCGCAGCCGGACTCCTCTTCCCAAAACCTTCATCCCTGTGATTTCTTTTCCCGTCGTCTATCCACTGCTGAACGGAACTACGACATTGGTAACCGACAGCTGCTGGCCATCATCTGGGCATTGGAGGAGTGGAGGCACTGGCTGGAGCGGACTGATTTAACATTTATCATCTGGACTGATCACAAGAACCTTACCTACCTCCATTCCGCCAAACGGAAGCTCACTGGGTCCTCTTCTTGAGCCGATTTAATTTCAGCCTCTCCTTCCGTCTTGGATCCCGCAACAGCCACTTGGAAAATCGAACAGGTGGTTAAAGAGGCTCAAAAGACTCACCCGGATCCCAAGAGCGGACCTCCGAACCGACTGTTCATACCCGATTCCACACGCTCTGATGTCCTTCAGTGGGCCCACAACTCCAAGGTCACGTGTCATCCCGGCATCACCCGCACCATCCATTTCATCCAGCAACACTTCTTGTAAGCCAGCCTAGTCAAAGACACCCGGGAGTTCGTTCAAGCCTGCTCCGTCTGTGCCCGAAGGAAGACTTCACACTTGCCCCCAGCTGGTCTGCTGCGTCCCTTGCCTATCCCGAGCCGCCCTTGGTCCCACATCACCTTGGACTTCGTTACCGGCCTACCCCCAATCGTTTTGAATTAATTATTATTATACCTGAATACAAGGTGGGTCAGTCCGTTTAGCTTTCCTCCCGTGACCTCTCACTCCAGACGGTATCCCGCAAACTCACTCCACGCGTTATTGATCCATTCCCGATCACGAAAATCATCAATCCCAAGTCTGTTCAACTGAAACTTCCGCAATCTCCAAAAATTCATCCAACATTCCATGTGTCACTACTCAACCCTGTCTCCACCTCTGACCCCCCCCCGCTATCAACAGCCATCAGGCCTTCACGGTTTCGTGCATTCTCGATGTGAGGCCCAGGGGGAGGGGTTACCAGTTTCTGGTAGACTGGGAGGGGTATGGTCCAGAGGAACGCTTCTGGATTTCCCCCAAGCTGATTCTTGACAACTCCCTCATTACGGACTTTCACACGGCTCACCCGGGGAAACCGGGAAGGACGCCAGGAGGCGTCCGTTGAGAGGGGTGTTCTGTCATGAGCCCTGCCCCGCAGTTCTTTTGTTGGAGCTTGGGTGGCGATTTGCGCCCCTCTCTCTCTTGTCCCAGTAATCAGCACCACCTCGGCCGCGCACCTGTCATCAATCAGCCTTCATCAACACCTGCATAAAACCCTGCCAGAACCCGGAAACCCTTGCCAGAGTATTAACGTTCTCCTGTGGTACACCGGCTCTCTAACCAACATGTCCTCGCTATCCTTCTGACCTCCGTGTTTTTCCTTGTCCTCAGTGCTCCTTCCGTGTCCCCCGCCGTGTTGACTTCTTCCATCACGCCGCCAAGCCATCCACCTGCTCACGCCACCGCTTGCCACACGTTCCCTGTCTCGACAACCCGCCAGTACGCCTCAAGTATCCATCTCTATATCCTCTTCAATAAACCTTTCACCACAAACCTCTCAGCCTCTGCTTGCTTCTGGGTCCAGTTAAAATCGTATCGTGACACAGAGTACCCAAAGAAATTCCGCACAGGCAAGGTTTTTTTTTCCCCTGAACACGTTTACATTAATATTCTTTATAGTACTTTACAAAATCAAATACACACAAAATAATGAGATCCCATACAAAACCTCTGCCTTTACCAAGACTTACATCATAATTTTCTTAAAGTCAAGAGTTTTCTTATTTTGAATTTCATGAAGTTGAGCAGGTATAACCTTTCACGTAGTAGTCTGAACGTCAATATGAAAGCAAGTTGGAACTGCATTAACGTCACGGATACGATTTGAAAATAGAAAGGTTATACGAGGTCAGCGGGAATCCGGAGAATTGGAACACATGAGATTAAAAAATCAGTGAGGATATACAGAACGTCCATCAACATAAAATAATGAAAGTCTTCAAATTGCTTTTGTCTTTAGTCTGCCTGGCTTTTTGTTTGGTCTCCATGAAAAATAAAATATTTCACTGTTTCGGTTTCAGGAGGAGCTTTCTTGTTAGGACTGCCTTTAAAATCACTATGAGGGCTATATATGATGTATGAAATTAGTTTGCAGAGTAAAATACATAACGTGCGTGTGTGTGTGTGTGTGTGTGACAGGTCTACATGTGTTCAACCAACCAGATCTGCGTGGATGACCAGAGCCATGCAGTTAAAGTGAACTTTTTTCCAGACAATCCACCAATTATTCCCAACAAACATTCCCCCTTTGTCTCCTCGAGGCTCCCAGGCCTGACAACACTAATGCGATTACGTGCACTCGGCTGACAGCCTGGCTTGTTTTAATAGTTGTTTGTTTTACATCATGTCCATTACACATGGGCCATAAATTCTGTTTTAAGTAGCTTGCACTCTGGGAAATACCAAAGATGTTGGTGCATTGGCGATTCCATTTAAAAAATATAGACTGAGTATACAGTACATAGAATTTGATGTTTTCTCAGTGTTTATTTTCATTTTAGGTTTTAAGAGATGATTTATGTTGTTGCTTTCGGACAACTCAGAGAGTTGCAGTGTTTCATACATTTGAGTTGCTGTGCTAAATACAGAACATGTAAACAATATTACATATTTTTAACATTTAACTCATTTTTGCATATTGCCATTTGAAGACTATCATTACGTTAAACATAAGATGTTATTTTTTTAAACAAGCTCAGAACCTGTAGTAGACAGTGAATGTACATGCAAAATACCAACAAAACATGTCTTGAATTAGACTACGGCGATACCGAACAATGTTTTCAAAAAGCTAATTGCTAAAGTCCGGTAATTTTTTTCAAAATTGTTTATTATATTCAATCATACAGTATCTACTTATAATTTATGTATTTTTAAGCAGCCACATATCATTTTTGTTTTTTGTTTTTTTTGCTCCAGGGCTTGCCTTAGAGTTGGGGAATATAATTGACATTTAAGTCGCTGCAAGTAAAAGTAAATATAAAGCGGTTATTCACAGATGAAACATTTAGGGATGTCGTATTCTACAATAGCATTTTAAAATCAGCATCACATGATCAGGATCAGAAGATAAATAAAATACATCAAGAATACCAATAAATCTAAAACAAAACAGTTTGTACAAGTACTCATTGGTCGACCAATATCATAACACCACAGAAGTTGTTGCCTTGGCAACAACAGTTGAGTACTTTTGTAACAATAATAAAGTGACACGATATTAAGGTCGGATCGTCATAAAGTTGCTTTAAATGCTTAAACCTTTGCGGTTTACATCAATGCTTGTCTTGCTCGGCTGTATGCAAATGAGGCTTGTGGCCAAACTAGGATTGAAGAATAAATATAGTGCTTCTATTTCAATTTGTACCAGTCAGAGGTCTGCCTCACATGCGCTCAGTATGCGTTCTTCTGAGTGTGAGAGAGAGAGAGTGTGTGTGTGTGTGTGAGAGAGAGAGAGAGAGAGAGAAAGGTAGAGGTAGAAAATGAGGTTGTCCAATTTAATTGCAACGTTGGATAGTGCACCACCATGCTAATTTGACTGGAGCTACAGATTGCGCCTGGAAAAGGAGATGAAAAAAAAATATATATATACAGAACAGCACAGTACATTGAGTCAAGTTAGTATGCAGAGAACCTCACGTCTGTGCACTAAAGCTCTATGGTGCGTTGATGTATGTGACGTGTGTAAATGTTTACTTTGTAAATGAGCTTCATAATTTCTGAATTTAATGCAACCATTGCCTTCCGAACAAGGGAGAATTGCTCCTAGTGGTGAACAATGCTGTAATATGCTAATTTAGATTTGTTCAATTTAAGATGTGTCACAGAAAAAAAATAATTATACTTCATCAAATATAGTCATTGTATTACTGTAAAATACAGTTCGATATATGGGCTTACAAAACAGAGCTAAAAGTGTGACCCTATGAACTATCAACTAAGAAGTAAACTTCAACACCCCCATCATCAACCTTGTTTGTGTTGGTTTATGACTGCCAGAAAAGTACCCAACTTTTACTTTCAGCTGAGTTTTCCTGGGTCATCGCTATGGCAAACATAAGCTCCCACTCCCACACAGAGCGACATTCACACATACGCACACAAACACAAACTCCTTTTCTGGCACACAGCATCAGACTGCGACTCTTGCTTACTTTTCCGCTGAGTTCAACATGTCTCGTTTTCTCGTGAAAACGTCATAATAATTCACAAAGGTCCATGCCGCCTATTGCTGCTATGCTTAAGCTTTGCTTCTTTCAGGGTCCAATAAGACCGCACTTTTGCCTCATCTTCTATGACAAATGTTGGTGCATTTCTCTCACTTAACGCCTTCACTTTTTTTGTCATCTCAGACAGGGCTGCTGGTTGCTTGTTACCAAGGTTATGTTGACGTTGTCATAGCGCTGTCTCAATGTCCGTATCTGGATGCTAACTGGCAGGACAGTGAGGGGAACACGGCCCTCATCACTGCAGCGCAGGCAGGTCAGTCGCTCACTCACTCACTATCGCACCTGCGCTCACACATACTCACTCACGCACAATCTCACACAGGCTCTCACACAGTCACATACATGCACTCTTGCACACACGCATTCACTCGCGCACACTTGCACACACGCATTCACCCGCACACTCTTGCACACACACTCGCTCGCTGCAAACACACACACACACAGACCCATTGATAAAGTGGTGCATTAAAAATGTCACCAGTCACGTGTGATTGATGGGTTGTTATCTTTGTGCCTGTGTTTTCTTTAGGTCACATTACAATCACCAACTACCTGCTCAACTACTACTTAGGCTTGGACATCGAAAGGAGAAACTGTCACGGCTTCACTGCTCTCATGAAAGCTGCCATGCAGGGCCGTGTTGAATGTGTGCGCTCGCTCATGATGGCGGGTGAGGGAATCTCTGTACATCAAGTCATGGAACACAATCAACTTTAAAATAGGAGTCCAGGAACTCAGATCGATATATATATATATATATATATATATTTTTTTTTTTAAAACACAAAACGCATCTGCCACTAAACACTACAAATGGTGGTCAGTACAATTGAAGCACATGCAAATGTTCAGTCCTAGCATGTGCTAGTGTAACAGCTTTAATTCTTTTGAAAAGGCTTTCCACAAGGTACAGTAGTGTGTGGAGGGAATGTTTGACCTCTCTTCCAGAAGCGTTTTAGTGATGTCACACAGTGGTGATGGACGAGAAGGCCTGGCTCTCTGTCTGCACTCTAATTCATCCCAAAGGTGTTTTGTCAGGTTGATGTCAAGACTCTGTGCAGGCCAGTCAAGTTTATCCACACCAAAGTCTCATCAGAGTCTTTATGGACCTTGCTTTGTGCATTGGTGCACAGCCATGTTGGAGCAGGAACCGGCCATCTCCAAACTGTTCCCACAAAGATAGGAGCAATCAATTGCCCAAAAGCTCTTGGTATGCTGAATCCCTCGGCGTTCCTTTCACTGGAACTAAGGAGCCAACATTTCGGACAATTCCATGCTCCCAATTTTGTGGGAACAGTTCTTCCATTTCTAACCTGGCTGTGCAACAGTGCACAAAGCAAGGTCCCTAAAGACATGGATCAGAGAGTTTGATGTAGATGAACTTGACTGGCCTTAACAAAATCCTGACATCAACCGGACAAAACACCTTTGAGATTAATTAAAGCGGAGACTGGGAGCCTGGACTTCTCGTCCAACATCACTGTGTGACCTCCAAACACGCTTCTGGAAGAGTGTTCAAAAACTCCCAACGCTCACACTTGAGGAAAGCCTTTCCAGAAGAATTAAAGCTTTCCTTACACAGTGACATCACAAACTACTGTCTGAGTTTAGTTGTCTTTCCGGAGTATATTTTACTTGACATTTTTGTCGAAGTCTTAGCTGTTCACACCCTGAACAACTGGAGTTCTGAAAGTGTAATAGACACAGCTTTGTCTCATTTCCTCTAATGGCAATGCCCCCCTTTCAATGACATCATTTTGTTCCTCTCAGGAGCGACTCTAAATGCACGAGATTGTGGCCGCCAAATGACCGCCAGGGAGTGGGCCTTGTTCACTGGCCGCTACGAAACTGCCTGGGTGATGGCCCGACTGATGGAACGCTCCACGCCGAAACAAATCTGTGACGCATACAGGTAAAAATCTATCCTTCCCTTTTGGTCTTGTGTAGTGGTTGACTTAAAGGGCAACTGCAATATTACAGTCATGCTGCTTTCTTAGTCTAGAATGGCCCCCGCTGGCATCCATGGTGGCCAAAGCCCAGGAGCCACGAAGCTGTCTGAAGCGCTTGACTGACACAGTGCGCGACATCTTCAACATTGCCAACGTCACCAACCCCGAGGACGCCGGCGTCATCGACCACCTGGTGTCTGTGACGACAGCCATCAGGAGCCCTTTCATCGCCCTGACCTGTCATACAGTGAGTGGCCATAAAGTAAAAATAAAAAATCAATACAATTATTTCGGATGTAGCAATTTTGTAAAGAGGATGATTTTTCGCTAGCCAATTTAATTTTATTTGGACCAAAACCAAGCATGATTCAGCACTGTTGTGGTGGTGCGTGGTGCATACAGTATCCAAAATCATTTCAAAGTAGTGAGAAGAACTACAAGTCAAAATTCTCAGAAAATTGTAAAACTTTTAAAAACTCACATATTTAGGAATTTATTTTATGTTGAAGTGAGTTGAGGAGCCCCCTCCTGGAGCCGTCACCTTATTTTGGTGGAGGGGTTTGCGTGTCCCAATGATCCGAGGAGCTAAGTTGTATGGGGCTTTATGCCACTTGTAGGGTCACCCATTGCAAACATGTCGTAGTTGGGCAACCAGAGGAAGCATGGCTCATAGAACCCCAATGATGAGAAAAACATTTGGACCTCTTTCCCCTTGCCCGGACACGGGTCACCGGGCCCCTCTCTGGAGCCAGGCCTGGAGGTTGGGCTTGATGGCGAGCGTCTGGTGGCCAGGCCTGCATCCATGGGGCCTGGCCGGGCACAGCCCGAAAAGGCAACATGGGTCCCACTTTCCATGGGCTCACCGCCTGTGCGAGGGGCCAAAGGGGGCAAGTGCAATGTGAACTGGGCGGCGGCCAAAAGCGGGACCTTGGCGGTCTGATCCTTGGCTACAGAGTCTGGCTCTAGGGACCTGGATTGTCACCTCTCTGGCAGGGAAGGAGTCTGAGCTGGTGTGTGGGATCAATAAATTCCTACTCGATATAGTCAGGCTCGTCTCAACAGACAGCTTGGACGCTGGTATCAGTCTTCTCGAGAGGGTTGGACTTTCTTCCATTCTGGAGTTGCCCTTGCTGAGAGGCGACGAGCAGGGGTAAGCATACTGATTGCCCCACGTCTCGGTGCCTGTACATTGGGTGCGGGGATGGGTCCTGACTGTTGTTTGTGCCTATGCACAAAATAGCAGTTCAGAGTACCCAACCTTTTTGGAGAGCACCCCCGCTGGGGACTCCTTTGTTCTTCTGAGGGATTTCCACGCTCATCTGGGCAATGACAGTGAGACCTGGAGGAGGGTGAGTTGGAGGAACGCCCCCCCGCCCCCAATCAGAACTCAATGATCAACGTTGTGGTCCTGACACCGAACCTGCGGCCACGTCTTGGACAGTCGGGTGAAGAGCGGGGCGGAGCTGTCAACCGATCAATACCTGGTGGTAAATTGCCTCTGATGGTGAGGGAATATGCCGGTCCGACCTGGCAGACCCAAGCAATTGTGAGCGTCTGTTGGGAACGTCTGGCAGAGTCCGCTATCAGAAGGCGTTTCAACTCCCACCTCTAGCAGAACTTTGAGCACGTCCCGGGGAGGCAGGGGACATTGAGTCTGAGTGAATCATGTTCCGTGCCTCCAGTGGTCAGGCGGCCGACCGGAGCTGTGGCCATAAGGTGGTCGGTACCTGTCGTGGCGGCAATCCCCGAACCCGTTGGTGGACACCAGCGGTAAGGGATGCCGTCAACCTGAAGAAAAAGTCCTATTGGGCCTTTTTGGGACTGTGGGACTGCACAGGCAGCTGATGGGTACCGGCTAGCCAAGCAGAACCCAGCTTTGGTGGTCGCTGAGACAAAAACTCAGGCGTGAGGCCATGGTGAACGACTTCCGGACAGCTTCGAGGAATTTCTGGTCCACCATCCGGTGTCATCAACACTGTGTATAATGGGGATGGGGAGCTGCTGACTTCAACTTGGGATGTTGTGAGTCGGTAGGGCGAATACTTCAAAGACCTCCTCAATTCTACTGACACGCCTTCCTATGAGGAAGAAGAGTGCGAGGACTCTGAGGTGGGCTCTCCTATCACAGAGAGATCACCGAGGTGGTTAAAAAGCTCCTCAGTGGCAGGGCCCCAGGGTGGATGAGTCCGCTTGGTGTTCCTAAAGGCTCTGGATGTTGTCGGGCTGTCCTGGATGACATGCCTCTGCAACGTCGTGTGGACATCGGGGTCAGTGCCTCTGGATTGGCGGACTGGGGTGGTAGACCCCCTTTTTAAGAAGGGAGGCCGGAGGGTTTGTTCCAACTACAGGGGGAATCACACTCCGTCCTGGCCGTGGAACTGTGGACCAGCGCTACACCCTCACAAGGGTTATGGAGGGTGCATGGGAGTTTGCCCAACCAGTCTACATTTATTTTGTGGACTTGGAAAAGGCGTTGGAACGTCTCCCTCGGGGAGTCCTATGGAGGGTGCTCCAGGTGTATGGGGTGTCAGACCCCCTGATAAGGGCTGTTTGGTCCCTGTATGACCGGTGTCAGAGTTTGCTCCACATTGACGGCAGTAAGTCGAATATGTTTCCAGTGAGAGTTGGAGTCCGCCAAGGCTGCCCTTTGTCACTGATTCTGTTCATTACCTTCATGGACACAATTTCGAGGCGCAGCCAAGGCGTTTAGGGGGTCTGGTTTGGTGATGTCAGTATTACATCTCTGCTTTTTGCAGATTCTGTGGTTCTGATGGCTTTATCAAGCAGTGATCTTCAACTCTCGCTGGAGCGGTTTGCAGCCGAGTGTGAAGCGCCTGGGATGAAAATCAGCACCTCCAAATCTGTGACCATTGTTCTCAGTTGGAAAAGGGTGAAGTGCCCTCTCTGGGTCGAGGAGGAGATCATGCCCAAGTGGAGTTGTTGAAGTAAGTTCACAAGTGAGGGAAGAATGGAGCAGGAGATCGACAGGCCAATCGGTGCATTTGCAGTGATGCGGACTCTATACTGGTCTGTCGTGGTAAAGAAGGAGCTGAGCCAAAAGGCAACGCTCTCAATTTACTGACTGATCTACGTTGCTACCCTCGTGGACCTATGGTCACGAGCTGTGGGTCGAGACGGAAAGAACAAGATCGTGGCCAAATTGAGTTTCCTTCGCAGGGTGTCCGTGCTCTCCCTTAGAAATATAAGCAATCATAAACCTTTGGGAGGGGGGGATTATTTTCTGATCTTTGCTTGCCTGAACAGCTTTAGGAAAGTTATGACAGTCACACTTGTATTTTAGGTGTGCCCTAACAGCCCCCCAAGTGTGGGCAAACGTCGCTATGCAGTTCCCGAGATCCTCCGCCATCAGCGCGCCAAAGAGCTCAGCGCCATAAATCCGGACAGGGTGGACACCCACCTCAAGCTATTTCAGAACTCGCGGGTCACTCTGGTGCCCAAGCCCTCAGCCGACCGGCGCGCCAGCCTTCAATCGCACAGAACGGTGCCTCGAGTCAGGAGCTCCAGCCTAGGAATGTTGTCTTATAACGAAACAGAGCTACGAAGGACCAGCCTGCTGCCTCTGCACATGTTGCTCAGAAGGAGCAGCGTCAGGCCGGGATTCAGCATCCCCAAGGTGAGGGTGTCCAAGGCCCCCACACCCACTTATGAGCCTGAAAAGATCCACAGGAAGAGCAGCACCAAAGATGGAGGCAGGCACCTGCTGCAGATCCCTAAGTGGAGATATAAGGAGCTCAAAGAGGAGAGGAGGAAAGCCGAGGAGGCTGAAAGGAGGAGGCTGGAGGCATTAACCGAGAGACACCTCACTGTCGGGATGAGGAAGTAGTCTTTTTTTTTTTTTTTAGCACACGATACAAAAAAAAAAAAAACACACACACAAAAAAAAAAGGTTGGACATTATTTGACTCAGGGTGACTAGACTTACCAGCAGTATTCCTATAACTCAAGACAATGTTGCTTTTGTATGATTATATGAACTTGGAGCAGATGCAAAGAGACATTAATAAGATTGCCGCCAGCTTTAGAAGTGCTCAGTATGCATTTTTTGCCATGTCCCATATGGATTACCCAGGGGTTTTGATACTTGAAAGTGTTTTTAGCTCTAACTTATTATTTCATATTTATTGTTCTTAAAAGCGGCAGCACGGTGAGCGACTGGTTAGCACATCTGCCTCACAGTTCGGAGGACCGGGGTTCAAATCCCGGCCCTATCGAGTGGAGTTTGCATGTTCTCCCCGTGCCTGCGTGGGTTTTCTCCGGGCACTCCGGTTTCCTCCCACATCCCAAAAACATGCGTCGTACGTTGATTGAAGACTAAATTGCCCGTAGGTGTGAATGTGAGTGCGAATGGTTGTTTGCTTATATGTGATTGGCTGGCGACTAATTCAGGGTGTACCCTGCCTCTCGCCCCAAGATAGCTGGTTTAGGCTCCGGCACGCCCGCGACCCGCGTGAGGATAAACGGTACGGAAAATGAATGAATGAATGTTCCTAAAAGCAGCCCGACTGACCACACCTCTCACACCTTATCGGAAAGGGGGAGAACACACTAATACGGTGTTTTGAAGCACAATAAAAACAGTCAATCATCTAGAAATCTAATCACATTACATTTCCACTAGAATTTTCTCCAGCAATAGACGTGAAGTGTCAAATATAGCTGCAAAAAAATGCACAAAGACGCTGTGATGAAAATACTGTATTTTGTAATAAAAAGTAATTTCTCTATCATTTTGAAGCTGTTATTATATTATCGAAAGTACATCCATTTTTTGCCCTTTACAGTACAGTGAACCACCGCACGGTTTAGCATTCACAAATTTGAAACGACTATGGCAGGAGTTAAATGGAAGCAAAAATACCAATTCTAAAAATAGCATGTTTTGGCCTGCTTTCCGACAACAAATTGCTGGATAACTAGTTTTGAAATCAGAAGCCACCAAAAAAATGATTTAACTATTATTCCATTTATTTTAAAAGGGGGATTGGTAATAAAAAAAATACTTGCAATATCTCAACATTATTAAATGCATCTTTTTAATAATGTATTAAAAAGTATACCAAGATGTTTGCATCTTGGTATACGTACATCATCACTGGTTATGAAAACAAAATATTACAGTATTTTGGCAGCATTTGCTAATAAAAGTTTGGATGTAAATGTTATGTATTAATACATATTTACATGATTTATTTTTCTTCTGTTTTTATTATTATTTTCATGTTTCACAGGACAGCTAGATGGATAGCAAGCGACTGAATGTTAGGTTTGCATATGTACAGGCCATATGTGCGCTACAGTCACATTCATACATGAGTGCAAATGTTTCAATTCAACTTTATTTACTTGGTGCCAATTCACAACAGATGTTATCTCAAGGCACTTTGCATCTGGAGCAGTTCTAGAACCACGCGCCTCACATTTCAAAAGCCCAACTGAACCCTGCATGGACAAGAGGCAACGCTTTTGAAAGGTACGTAAGAATAATGTACAGCGTATGCTCCATGATTGTACATTATACCAGAGTGTGGGACCGAGACAATCATATTAACCCTGAATACATGACATAATATTTAGGTCACGAGTGTTGCTGCACCAGCTGTTAGCTTCAAGTGTAACCCGAGATTATGGCATACTACAGGCACGCTCCTCTTCCTCCGCCCCCCTATATGACCCAAATCCCTCATTAATTCAGAGGCGGATAGATTTAATAAAGATGAAGCAGCACAGTGGATACGCGGTGATATGATAGCTTTTACAGTATGCATGTGTGACCATGAGAGCGTGGGGATTTGAGACAGCGTGACCTCATTCTGGATCAGCACTTTCAGGAGCGATGAGTGGGAGTTTTGGGTGGAAACCCTAATTGCAGCCCCCTGCTGGTTGCTTGTGGAACAGCACTTGCAAGGATACAATTTGAATGAGTCACACGTGACTGAACGTTAATTCTAATGGTGCTTTCGGCCCGCAGAACACGATGACTATCAGGATTGTGGAAGGTATTTTTCCTCACTGGATGTATAAAATGTTTGGTCTTTTTTTTAAATTCATTTAGAAAAACATAATAGCTACACTCATATCTAACATCAGGCCTACTGCAGGCTTTCCATTTTACCTTTAAAACAGCATGTCGCCAGTCTCTCACTGATCATGTTAACCATGTCTGAATTTTTACCACCTTTATTATTTAGGGTTGTCAATCAATTAAAATTTTTAATCGTGATTATTCACACGATTCATAGTTAACTTGCGATTAATGGCAATTTGATCACATAATTTATCTCTTCTAAATGTACAATGAAATGATGTTTTTCAAGTTTTTAATACTCTCATCAACATATGAGTGGACAAATATGCTTACCTTATGCAAATATATATATATATATATATATATATATATATATATATATATATATATATATATATATATATATATATATACACACACACACACACACACACACAACTCCAATTCCAATGAAGTTGGGACGTTGTGTTAAACAAATACAAACAGAATACAATGATTTGCAAATCATCTTCAACCTATATTTAATTGAATACACTACAAAGACAAGATATTGAATGCTCAAACTGATAAACTTGATTGTTTTTAGCAAATAATCATTAACTTCGAGTTTTATGGCTGCAACATGTTCCAAAAAAGCTGGGACAGGTGGCAAAAAAGACTGCGAAAGTTGAGGAATGCTCATCAAACACCTGTTTGGAACATCCCACAGGTGAACAGGCTCATTGGGAACAGGTGGGTGCCATGATTGGGTAGAAAAGGAGTTTCCCTGAATTGCTCACTCATTCACAAGCAAAGATGGGGCGAGGTTCACCTCATTGAGAACAAGTGGGTGAGAAAATAGTCGAACAGTTTAAGGACAATGTTCCTCAATGTACAATTGCAAGAAATTTAGGGATTTTGTCATCTATGGTCCATAATAAGGTCAAAAGGTTCAGAGAATCTGGAGAAATCACTGCATGTAAGCGGCAAGGCCGAAAACCAACATTGAATGCCCGTGACCTTCGATCCCTCGAGCGGAATTGCATCAAAAACCGACATCAATGTGTAAAGGATATCACCACATGGGCTCAGAAACACTTCAGAAAACCAATGTGAGTAAATACAGTTCGGCGCTACATCCGTAAGTGCAACTTGAAACTCTACTATGCAAAGCAAAAGCCATTTATCAACAACACCCAGAAACGCCGCTGGCTTATCTGGGCCCGAGCTCATCTAAGATGGACTGATGCAAAGTGGAAAAATGTTCTGTGGTCCGACGAGTCCACATTTCAAATTGTTTTTGGAAATTGTGGATGTCGAGTAATCTGGGCCAAAGAGGAAAAGAACCATCCAGACTGTTATGGACGCAAAGTTCAAAAGCCAGCATCTGTGATGATATGGGGCTGTGTTAGTGCCAATGGCACGGGCAACTTACACATCTGTGAAGGCACCATTAATGCTGAAAGGTACATACAGGTTTTGGAGAAACATATGCTGCCATCCAAGCAATGTCTTTTTCATGTCTTGCTGCTTATTTCAGCAAGACAATGCCAAACCACATTCTGCACGTGTTACAACAGCGTGGCTTCGTAGTAAAAGAGTGCGGGTACTAGACTGGCCTGCCTGCAGTCCCGACCTGTCTCCCATTGAAAATGTGTGGCGCATTATGAAGCGTAAAATACGACAACGGAGACCCCGGACTGTTGAACAGCTGAAGCTGTACATCAAGCAAGAATGGGAAAGAATTCCACCAACAAAGCTTCAACTATTAGTGTCCTTAGTTCCCAAACGTTTATTGAATGTTGTTAAAAGAAAAGGTGATGTAACAGTGGTAAACATGACCCTGTCCCAGCGTTTTTGGAACCTGTTGCAGCCATAAAATTCTAAGTTAATGATTATTTGCTAAAAACAAAAAAGTTTATCAGTTTGAACATTAAATATCTTGTCTTTGTCGTGTATTCAATTAAATATAGGTCAAACATGATTTGCAAATCATCGTATTCTGTTTTTATTTATGTTTAACACAATGTCCCAACTTAATTGGAATTGGGGTGGTACATTAATGTGGCATTTTAAATCCAAGCCCAACAAGAAACAAGATGGGCACATACTATCAAACTGTTACTGTACTGTTACTGCAAAACTAATCACACCAGAAAAATAATTACACACATTGTGATTGTACATTTAAATACAACACATACTAAATTGCCATCTTAATGCTAACACACAATGTAAAACCTTATGGATGGGTTAAGGAAAATTAGCATCAAAGTAGTAGGAGTCATATGTGTTCAAATAATGAATATTCACACACCAATGCTGAAGACAGACATTATAACAATACTCACAGGCATACTGTATACCATTCCTACTCTGTTAAAAAGAAGTTATATTAATTCGGTTTAATCTTTTCTTAATGTACTGTAGGTGTTTTGTCTGCAAGCGTGCGCCACACTGCCCCTAAGGCCCCACACATGAAGACAATCTTCTATCTTTACATGCCACTGACCAGTATACCTCATAATTAAAACCACTGATCAAAATAATAAGTGCACACATATACAGTGCATCATGCGACTCCTCCTCTCATCAATGAATTAATATTTTTTGGTTAATATTTAAAAGTAAGAAGCTGAAACTATTCTGCCATTCAAGGTATGAGATGTGGGGGGGAATTTTCTTTTTTTTTTTTTTAAGATTTCATGCCATTCTTTGATGGCAATGACTGTGACAAAAAAAAAAAAGAGAGAAAAAAAGATGAAATAAAGTAGGTCCTTCCTAATGAATTCTGAATTTCTGAAAAGCAGTAAGGTTTGAATAAATGATTTTGGGTTCACAATTAAGACGCCATCAGACCTCATCGAATTATATTGTGAATTAAAAGTGAACTAGAAGTTGTTCTTAAAACTTTCCCCAAAGAGTGCTTGTATAAATGTGAAGCCAACATGTCAGTGTAACCTTCTATTTTACTTTTCTTATCATAGTGACCTTCAACAACTCTCCCATCACAAAAATAAATAAATCTTGAGCGATGAATGACTAACATACCTTTGACTCCCACTACGGCTTGTTGACTGATGATTTTCAGGTCACTTTGTCACACAAGTGTCCAGTTTGTACCGGATGAAGCTGGTTCCAAAGATGCTAAGGTTCACATGGTCAACAGTTGCTGGTGTATACTCCAATGTGGTCATAAAACATGGTTAAAAAAAAAAAAAGAATGACTTGTTGTGCAGATTACATATTGTATTCACCCTACAGAGAGAAAAAAAGATGGTTAGTTTCATGTAACGTATGATTTGTCCGACAGTTGGATGATACAGAATTATATACAGTGCCATGAAAAAGTATTGGCCCCCTTTTCAAATTCTTAGATTTGATGATTAGAGTTTCCCCACTTTAAGATCTTCAAACAAATGTACTGTTAATATCAGACAAATATAACCCAAGTGATTTGTTTTTAAATGATTTCATTTATTAAAGGGAAAAATATTATTATTACAAAATAATATTATATTTAATAATATAAAGAGCAGACTTCATGGTTCCATCAATCACAGCAAGTTGTCCAGGTCCCGAAGGAGCAAAACAGCCCATGACCATAACACTACCACCACGTTTGACTGTTGGTATGATGTTCTTTCTCTGAAATGCTGTGCTACATTTATACCAGATGTAAAGAGAGACGCACACAACTTTCATCTCATCAGTCCATATAATATTTTCCCAAAAGTCTTGGGAATCATTCAGACGTTTTTTTTTTTTTTTTTTTTTTTTTTAAGCAAAAGTAAGACAAGCCTTTATGTTCTTTTTGGTCAGCAGTCGTTTTTGCCTTGGAACTCTGCCACGGATGCATTTTTGCCCAGTTTATTCCTTATTGTTTTGTCATCAACACTGACCTTAACTGAGCCAAGGGAGGCCTGCAGTTCTTTAGAATTTGCCCTGAGTTCCTTTGTGGCCCATGGTTTGCTGGAATCCTAAAGCTTAAGAAATCAATTTTGGAACCCTTTCCAGACTGACAGATGTCAATTACTTTATTTCTCGACAGTTCTTGAATTTCTTTGCATCGTGTCATTTTGTTGCAGCATTTTTAGATCTTTTGTCCCACTTCATTTTGTCGGGACAGAGTCCGTTTCAGTGATTTCTTAATTGAACAGGTCCGGAGGTAATCGGGCTTGGGTGTGATCAGTGAAAATTAACCAACAATTGTGATTATCATTCATAATCACTAATTCATGATTTAACAAGGGGGTAATTACTTATTCACATAGGGCCAGGTATCTTTTAAGTTCCCCCCCCCCCCCCCCCCACAGTTACTCACTAACTAACTAAGGCAAAAGTATCTAATAACAAAAGGTGTTTAATTTTTCATTTTATTTCTTTTATTATTCTCTCATACTGCGACGGCACTAAATGCATTCTCTCAGCAGTGGCTAATTCAAGAGCAGCTACACAGCTTAAGGATACAGTAATGAATCTAAAAATATTTTAAATTAAAAGCAGATATCTAGGTACAGATACCCTGATTAATTGCGATACATTTTGAGTGATATACTTAAGATTTTCACCATCCCTGTTTTAACCAGCATCCACTGTCAATACAAATACAAAATGGACTATGTTGCCATTGCACTGACTTGATAGTATTTAAGTTGAATCGACAGTTGTACTTAATTTGATAAATGTATGTTATATATAAACAGTATTTGGCTCCCACTCAAAAGACAATGTGAAGCATTTTTGTGCGTGTGCACACGGAGATAACGTCAGCTGTACTTTGGTCTCGGCTCACTGAATCCAGCTCATATACCAAGTTATGTTGCACTGGCTCCTTTATTGGGTTAACACGAGCTGACAGGACACCTGCTTGCAGATGCGTGTGTAAAGATGAATTACATGAAAAAACACCTGGTGTACGCACGAGTCGTGTACGTGTGTGTGTGTGTCTTGGGGGTGGACATCTCTTGGAGAGATGCCCTTGTTTCATTTCCAAAACACCAGCTGAGCCCTCATCCCTCTGCGAGTGTTGATTCACCACGGGATGCACTTATTTGCAACATACAGTGTAAACAAGCCTGAAGACGTTTTCTACTCATTTAATTAAAATAAAGAAAATTGGACAATTTAAGAGAATCTTTATCTTTATTTACTATGACAACCACAACCAATACCAAACTCCAGTTGAAACAATTGAACATATGACTCAAGAAAAATGCCAAAGACAGCAACAATAAAACTCTTTTCAAGTTAAATTAACAATGAAATAATGTCTGATTCTTGGCAAAGTGGGTGTCTTTAACTTCCTGAACATTAGTGTTGTGACAAATCAGTTTAAGTGGATTGTGTATCTTGATATGTTTAAAATATAGAAGCCTTGTGCTAAAAATGAACAACACTTGCACACTACCACAAACAAAATGATGGAATGTTGAAGTTTTTTTTTTTTTGTTGCAATTACTCTACTTTTTGTTACCTTCAATTTATATTCTGCTGTTTTTTGGTGACAGGGCTTTGTTTGGCTTGTGGTACGTAGACCCTGGTACACACTTGCCAGGGATTTGGCTTATGAGCTGCTGACATAGAAGAAACATAAAACAGTATGGTGCAGGATGTTAACAGGCACTGCTGGATTATCTTTGCTAGAAGCAGGTTGCATGTGCATAGCACAATTAATAACATTGCTGTGATGAGGCTGCGAAAGCTAAATACAGTTAACTGCATTAAGGTTTGCTATGTTACAGTATATAATACCCTTGACACCTCACATCAAGCAAGTAACAAAGCATTCAAAACACAATATTTTAGGACGCTGACAAATATTTCAGGATTATTGCCTTAATTAGGATCCGCCCAATTAGTGGGTGCACTGCAGGAATGTTTATTGGTTACAATGCTCTCAAGTTTCCTTTTTGTGGCCCATGTGCAATGTGGCAACAGTCTTCGTATGAAAATATGTTTTTAAAATCAAAGCGTTTTTATTTTCTTTTTTATTACATTGTTTTTAAAAACAGGTGACCTTTCCAAAATTTACTATTCGGGTCTTTTGGTCTTAAGTATGTCCAAGGCCCTCCGCCATATTAATTGGGTGGTTCAGTGGTCTTAATTAACCAAATGTTATTGTGTTGACTTGGGTGACTCATACCGGTAATTGATTATCTGCTCATTTTAAATCATATAATAGACGTCTATACCAACTTAAGACTTTCAAAAAGAGATAAATCTTGAAGAAAGGAGACAAAAGTGCACAACTATTAGTGCAGCACCGATGCAGGGGAGGTATAAAGACTGTGGTTGAAACAATGGTCATACTGGTATAGGCTTGTTGCGGACAAATTCCACATCATACAACTGTAATCAAAAACAAAAAAAACAACCAACCAATCAATCAAAAGACATCTGTGCCTAGCGGGAAATTGTGTTCAATTGGGAAGGCCGACCGGTGGAGTTAGCGTGGCCACAGCATAGCGAGCTTCCTGGCTCACTTGCGGGGCTGATGGATGTGGTGGTTGATGTGCTGAGAGGGGGGCAGCTTGGGGATGCCAGGCTGGGGCTTCTGGTGTGCCACCTGGGCAGCAGCCGGGGTGAAGTCCTTATCGCCCTGAACACAGTCAGCCACAAGGATGTCAGGGCGAAGAAACAAAAGCAGGTGAGCATTTGTGTCGTCTTCTACGACCACTTCGATTGACCCATTCTGATCAGGTTCTTTCTATGGTGATGTAAATATGACATACACATGACCCCATGAAATTTTGTGGTTGTTGTGTGGAAAAAGACCTACAAATTTAGACTGGAAGAAATATTACAGAACAGACTGACCACACTTTGAAAAAAGTTGAAATATTAAGAAAATTAAGTCAGAGGGATAGTGGATTCAATTTTGTCAACTAATTCAAATTAACTTGTACGGCCGACTATGTTATTAATTAGTTTTTCCAACTTATGTACTTTAAAAGACATCCACTAACAACTTCCTTTCTTTTAATAATAGTAGTAATCGTAAAATTACGGGTGCATTGTGAGCTGGGCGGTGACCGAAGGCAGGGACCTTGGCGATCCGATCAGAAGATGGCTCTAGGGACAGAAGCTGGCTCTAGGGACGTCACCTCTCTGGGAGGGAAGGAGCCCGAGATGGTGTGCGAGGTTGGGAGGTTCCGACTAGCTATAGTTGGGTTCACCTCCACACACAGCTTGGGCTCTGGTACCAGTCCTCTCTAGAGGGGTTGGAGACACTTCTACTCTGGCGTTGGCCATGGTGAGAGGCGCCGAGCAGGTGTGGGTATACTTATTGCTCCCAGGCTCGGCGCCTGTACATTGGGGTTCACCCCGGTGGACGCGAGGGTAGCCTCCCGCCGCCTTCGGGTCGGGGGACGGGTCCAGACTGTTGTTTGTGCCTATGCACTAAACAGCAGTTCAGAGTACCCACCCTTTTTGGAGTCCTCGGAGGGGGTCCTGGAGAGCGCACCCGTTGGGGACTCAATCGTTCTGCTGGGGGACTTCAATGCTAACTTGGAGGGGCGTGATTGGGAGGAACGCCCCTCTAAGTCTCACTCAATAAAACACAACCCCAATTCCAATGAAGTTGGGACGTTGTGTTAAACAAAAACAGATTACAATGATTTGCAAATCATGTTCAACCTATATTTAATTGAATAGCCTATAAAGACAAGATATTAAATGTTCAAAACTGATAAACTTCATTGTTTTTAGCAAATAATCATTAACTTTGAATTTTATGGCTGCAACACGTTCCAAAAAAGCTGGGACAGGGTCATGTTTACCACTGTGTTACATCACCTTTTCTTTTAACATCATCCAATAAACATTTGGGAACTGAGGACACTAATTGTTGAAGCTTTGTAGGTGGAATTCTTTCCCATTCTTGCTTGATGTACAGCATCCGCTGTTCAAAAGTCTCTCCGTTGTCGTATTTTACGCCACACATTTTCAATGGGAGACAGGTCTGGACTGCAGGGAGGCCAGTCTAGTACCCGCACACTTTTACTATGAAGCCACGCCGTTGTAACACGTGCAGAATGTGGTTTGGCATTGTCTTGCTGAAATAAGCAGGAGCGTCCATGAAAAATACGTCGCTTGGATGGCAGCATATGTTTCTCCAAAACCTGTATGTACCTTTCAGCATTAATGGTGCTTTCACAGATGTGTAAGTTACCCATGCCATTGGCACTAACACAATATCTTTGTAGTGAATTCAATTAAATATAGGTTTAACATTATTTGCAAATCATTGTATTCTGTTTTTATTTATGTTTAACAACGTTCCAACTTCATTGGAATTGGGTTTGTAATTACATTACTTTTCACACACACCGAAACTTTAGAGCATGATTTGACAGAATACCGATAGAACCGTTAGTGCTAGCACTTGCTTGCTAGGCTACAAAACGTTTTGTTGCCTGCTTGCGAGCCGTATCATATTAAAAGTATATACCTCAAGCAATCCTTGAATTAAAGTCCTCTCCCGAGCACCGGTGACCACCAACAAACGTTTTTCCCCCCATTTAGTTCTTATAATACACACGACGCGATCGATTGTTGCTGTCGTCGCCGTGGTAACGAGTGTATCCGGTCGCATTTGAGTTCACAGTGATCGTAAAAAAGGGGATGCGGTGGTATCGGAATGCAAGATTTTATTGCAGTAGTCTGACAGTGCAATTGTGAAAGAGCAAATTTGTCTTTTAGTCTGATCCACGCATTACGTGTTGTCTGTCTCAGACGTGTCTGTCGCACACCCGCCAAGGTTTTTTTTTTTTTTTTTTTTTTTAAAATAACTATTGGCAGTAAGATATTTATAGTACTACGTCAAAAGACAAGCCTAAACAAACTAGATTTTGGACTCAAATATACCGTACACAGTGGCGACGCGGAGTAAACGTCTTTTGAGGAGCCAATCAATGACGTCATTGATCGGATCGGCGAATTATGACTAGACTTTACACCGATTTTATCGGGCTGATCGGTATCGGCTGATAATTAGCATTTTATGCTGATCTGATTTAATGTCATGTGATAGAACATGCACCTGGGCGTTCTGTCCAGCGGCATTTTCAATAAACATCAGAATAATTTTAAAAAATAAGCAGAGGGTTTATTTCAAACTCCCCCTGTTGGACAGCAAAACTGTTCCAGCACAAGAGGCATACAGATCCACCATTCTGCAAGGCCATGCAACTGAACAGGATAGGTTAAAAAACACGTCAGAAGTCGCCGCCCCGAAGCTGCACACAGAGCTAAAAAAGTAGTTTTGGAGTTCTTGAAATCGGCAGAAAAAGTGGCTGTGACAGTTGGACTTCCAGAGCGACTGAAACCTGTGTACATAACTATCACTTTTCATTTCATTTCTAACAAGTGGGAATTATACCTACATCGAAGCCATACAGGGAGGGAGCAATATAGCAAACATGTTGATAAAGTAATAAATGAATGGCGCTTGATGAAGAAAGTACCGGCAGTTGTCACAACGCATCAAACATGGTACTAAATATGGCATGATTTAAAAACCCTGCAAATACTAAGAGTAACCCTCACCCTACCTAGTAAGTAAGGAAATATTACTTTAGTATGCATGCACTTTACTTTTTTAATATAGAGCTGTCATAATGTATTCACTTTTGTTCTGCGTGGACAAGTACAATTATTATTGTGGACATTTTTTCAAATTTGTATTACAATTGCCATGAGGAAATAAACATTTACATTGACATGCACTTTACCTTTTCAGTGTTTATACACAACTGGTATGTTTTAGTGTATTTCTACTTCTGCGTCGATAGAGCATTCAAATAAACAGAATCGAAGCAAAACCTAAAGATTCAATATCGAATCGGATCATGAGGTTCTTAATGCCCAGCCCTTGCTACAGATTTTTTTTGTTTTTAAAATTTTTAATACCCTTGGATCCATGTTGCAGTTATTTTTCAAATATTACTTTTCTTTTTTAATATATTCTAACATTTTGCCCCTATTTAGTCTGCAGTTCTATACCACTGAAAAATTAAATTTACAATAATATAAAATATTGTTACAGTATTACATCTTGAATCATGTTAGTCCAGGTAGAATTTTGTTGTTGGATTCTATCCATCCATCCATCCATATTCTGAGCCGCTTATCCTCACAAGGGTCGCGGGAGTGCTGGAGCCTATCCCAGCTATCTTCAGGCAGGAGGCGGGGTACACCCTGAACTGGTTGCCAGCCAATCGCAGGGCACACATAAACAAACAACCATTTGCACTCACATTCACACCTACGGGCAATTTTAGAATCTTCAATTAACCTAGCATGCATGTTTTTGGGATGTGGGAGGAAACCGGCGTGCCCGGAGAAAACCCATGCAGGCACGGGGAGAACATGCAAACTCCACACAGGCGGGGCCGGGGATTGAACCACAGTCCTCAGAACTGCGAGGCAGACACTCTAACCAGTCGTTCACCGTGCCGCTTGTTGGATTCTATACAAACTTAATGTAATATTAATATAAAAGCTGCATATATTTCCGCCATGGTCGTGTTAAATGTCGCAACACATGTAAGTGTGTGTTACCTTAGTAACCACTCCAGACACAATCACAGGGGCCTTAGGTGGACTGAAAATAAAGAAAGAGAAAAGACAAATGATTTGATACGAAAAAGTACTACACATTGGGCAGCGTTTATGCCAAAGGCTTTAAGAGTGAGTGAGTGTGTGAGTGAGAGAGTTGGAAATAATGTGTGTGTGCATGCGTAATCTAATCTGAATGAAGGGCCTAAGAGGGTTACATTTTATACAAAATGGAGCTACATTTACATAGATAAATATCAAAACCTCTACAGAGACAAAATACAAAGATCTTAAGTTGTCTGAACACACCGCCTACATATGTACTCCAGTCGGCATTACACAGACACGCACACAAACTGGATGGAGATGCCTGGGGCTTAAATAGCCCCTATTCATCCTCGCCAAACTCTGGGGCTCTCAGCTCCTGGATGTGAGAAGGAGGTAGAGGTGTTGGGAAAAGAAGATGTGCTATGCGAGGGGAATAAAGGAAAAGGGAGGGGGAAATGAGGATACCCAAAAAAGGAGCCGATACGTGGAGGAAACAAGGTGTGTGCCTAAGGCTTGCCGGACACCAAGCGACACGCCCAAACCCGACTGAATTGTCGCGCAGTGTGCGGGGTTCAGCAACTTGTTTTCATGAGTGGCCGACCGGCCCGACCTAGTGGCTGCTGTAACCGGCCGTGCCATACCAATAGAGTATATGCATGGGTGCAGTCAGCGGCTGGGACGATCGATCACTGCAAACAGCCTCTAAAAATATCTGTACAACTTTGTTTTTTTCCGTCTAGACGGCAATCTCCTTCTTCCCTGACAATCGCGCCATGTTTTTTGTGGTTCAATCAAATAATACAGTACAGTATATTGCATGCAGAGCCTCAAAACCTGATACAGGTTCTCACAGTTTTTTTTCCATCGATGTGCTGAGCTCCATCACGCGTGCGGGTTTGAGTGAGCCACTGTAATTGTTTTCGCAATGGTCCACTTCCGTCCTGTTCTGGTGCGTTGTTTGGTGTGGTGGGTCTAAGGGAGGCCAGAGCGCAGGGAAGGACATACGGAGCCAAACGCCTTTCTAACAATAATAATAAAGAATCTTCAGATGGGAAGAAAGGAGGATGGAGGTGGGTGAACGTAGACAAAAAGAGGCATGGAGACAGTGGAAAAGACGAAGGGAGCGAGTGTGCAGCTCGACCTTGACGTGACAAACGAGCGCCACCATCTAATTCTACAGCGTCGTCGCCCTTCAGTTATGGAGACACCCTTCAAAAGTCACCTCAAACACTTAAGCACTACGAAAGCTCTAACCAACAGTCATTACAATATTTAACAATTCAGAAATATATTGACGTATAAAATATGAGGAATTATTTCCCGACAGTAATACCAATTCAGAGTGTCTGCAGATTAAAGGAAACCTTTTTCATACCTCTCACTCACTCAATGTTACTAAAAGGAGTAGGTAATATGGGCTTAATATTTTGTCACGTTGTTTTAAGACATTTTGTTCATATGTTTTATGTACTATAATAAATAATTGTGCATTTTGACAGTAATTGAAGCCTGTAGGTAGCAGCATTTACCGTGCCCTGAAAACATATTGGCCCCCCTTCTCAAATTCTTATATTTTTGCAGTTTCGGTTAAGATAATGAAACAAATGTAAATATCACACACGTGAACTTAAACTTTCCACAGAGGGCCAGATAACAATAGTTTTTTTTTCCTTAATGAATGAAATCATTTAAAAACAGCACCTGAAGTTTTGTTGGGTTATATTTGTCTGATATTTACATTTGTTCGATGATCTTAAGTGGGGAAACTATGCAAAACTATAAGAATTTGAGAAGGGGGCCAATACTTTTTTGCGGCACTGTAACTATCTAAATCCACCTTATAAAATGACAGTCAGCTGGTTGGAGAGGGCTGAATTGCACAACAATCAGGCCTGGATTTAAGGAATAATAATTTTTTAAAAGGATAATTACAGTCTATGCATTGGAAAATGCATTTTAGAAAATTTTAAAGATCAGGAGGAAGCCAGTAATTAACAGTTGCAATTTGACTATACATCCAAAGAGTAAAATTATCCACTGTTCAGTTGCATGAAATTCCACTGATTACTACTTGACAGTTACTGAGTTGACATTTAGTACACAAAAAAAAAAAAAAAAAACTTATTCAGGGAATCTTTCTTGACTGAAAGCAGGCGTGTGGAGCCTGCAGGGGGAAGCAGAGAGCTGTAGGAAATCCTGCATACTGGTGCCTCAAGACAAAAAGCATGGAGGAGAGAGAGGAGGCCGAGGGTGAGACAAGAAGTCAGAATGCTAATTCTACACTCATAGTTGAAAGAGTGAAATCTGTTATTATACAAGCATTCTTGGTAGGCTGCAACTCACCGACCCACCGTTTCCCTGAGCTTCAGCAGCGCAGCAAGTTTGTTGCCATGGGCGCAGAGGTGGTTGCCATAGAAACTGATGTATGCTGCGTTTTCTTCATTTGTCGGTATCTCCCCACTTAATTTTTTCGTCGAGCTGTCAATTTGCTGCACAACTCGCAGCGGTTAATGAATTGCAAAACTACCACCACTGGATTTTAGCTGAGAAAAAAGAAACTCTCGGGGATTGGTAATATGGATGCCAAAGTATTGTGACAATATTGTAATGGTTTGTGGTATTCTTGTGATTCCCACCTTTCGTATCGATGCGCTACCTTTGCCAGCCCGTGGTATTTTCCTACCTTAAAATTTCAATTATGAAAAAGTATTTCATAATTTCTAATTCAAAAGTGGTCCTGCATCAAACTTTGTGCTCTTCTTTCAGCAGGAGTACTTCCTGTTTCATTTCTTTCTGCATCCCATTTATGCAGCAGACTCGTGGGGCCTGGATTCTTTATGCCCTCTGCTGGTTGCTTCCAGGTGATAACTTAAAATGCAGAGAAAACATTTTTACTGATTTTCATGTATACCAAAAAAACTTCACATACTTTTCCTTTTTTCAAATGGGTTTTCTTAGATGGCCATGACCATCGTGTTCTTCTGATTCCATCCCAATCCTCAACATTCCTCCTCACCTCCTCCATGTAAAAAGAAATCGGCATCTCTCTTTCTCCCTTTGCCCCATCTGTCCATCTGGGCTAGATTGGATTCGGCAGGTGCTCCCCTGACTACTACGCTTCACTGGCCGCAGCTGATGTGATTCATGGAGGGAACAGTTCGAGTGGGAGTTTTACTGATTGAGTGCAACTCTAGGCTTTATATACCAACTTTTTTTGGACAAAGATTAATATTTCACAGGAGAATATAAAAAAACTACGTTTGTAGAGACCAGTGCTTTGTTTACATCGATTAATGGTATCTAGCTTGTTCTGTCCCCAATGGAAGTTACTAACTACAACATTGTCTGTTCATTGGTAATAACACTAAACGGGAACACAATACCACAATGTGTGTACATTCACTTTGGATCAATCAGTAAATACACAAATTAATTTAAATGAGTAACATCGGCGGCTGGTGTATGGGTTAATGTTCAACATTTATATTTGAATTTCTTTCCATTACCATTTATCAAACTGCTTTATTAATGTCTATTGCTTGTCGCATCCATAAGTATGCCTTGCATTTTTTTCCAGAATGAGATATTTTCCTCTACACTTAGAGTTTTTGTTTTAACTCTCTCAGACATTTGGTTGTGTAAAAGACAAAAATGAAAATCATGATTAGTGTAGTATATGACCCCATATCCTGTTGAGCAACTCAATGAGGAAGTCGATGTTAGACAGCTTGTAGATGCTAAATCTGATCAGGGATACTTTTTTTAATATATTTTTTTGGTCTCACGGTGAGGAGATAACTGTGTGTATAAAGGCTGCATGCACTGCATTATACCTAGAAGGATATCTAATATTTTGGGTACGCTATTTTGATAGACAAGTGGGCCGAAATATAAATAACAGCTCTCAGAATAATGCAGCTCACGCAAACTGCAACCAGTTATAAACATATCGTGAAATGAATACCTCTCAGACCGTGACACTCAAAAGTTAGCATTATTATCTTCATAGAAGCAGAATTTTTTAACACCGTTTATTAGATTGTGCAGGTGTACCCAACGCTGTGGATGGCGAGTGTATATAATTGCGTGTGACCGAAAAAATGTGCATAAAATTACTGGACTGATGGTAAAGCCCTCTGCTGTGCACCGCATATCAGCTCTCATCAGCACACAAAACTGATAATGCAGCATGTGAATATACCAGCTGCCCCTGCTTTATACTTTCCGCAAATAGGAATACACTATTACCCCAAAACATTTTCGTAGGAAGAATAATTATGTGGTAGAACACGTCGTTATAAGTGTTTGTGTAATGTTAAATGAAAAATGAGGAAACCAAGCCAGGGCTGGGCTAGAGCAGTGATTCCCAACAACTGCGTGCAGAAAATCTCAATTGGTCAGAGAATGTATTTACTACAAATTATATATCTTTGTTTATCTATCTATACCAGTGAAATTATAGTGACAAGCAGAACAATGACATGCCAGCATGTTTACGTACAGTGGGGCAAAGTAGTATTTAGTCAGCCAGTGCAAGTTCTCCCACTTAAAAAGATGAGCGAGGCCTGTAATTTTCATCATAGGTATACCTCACCTATGAGAGACAAAATGACATTTGACAATGACAAAAACATTCCAGAAAACCACTGTCTGATTTTTAAAGAATTTATTAGCAAATTATGGTGTAAATAAGTATTTGGTCAATAATAAATGTTCATCTCAATACTTTGTTATATACCCTTTGTGGGCAATGACAGAGGTCAAACGTTTTCTGTAAGTCTTCACACACTGTTACTGGTATTTTGGCCCATTCCTCCATGCAGAGCTCCTCTGGAGCAGCGATGTTTTGGGGCTATCGCTGGGCAACACAGACTTTCAACTCCCTCCAAAGATTTTCTATGTGGTTGAGATCTGGAGACTGGCTTAGCCACTCCAGGACCTCAAAATGCTTCTTACGAAGCCACTCCTTCGTTGCCCGGGCGGTGTGTTTGGGATCATTGTCATGCTGAAAGACCCAGCCACGTTTCATCTTCAATGCCCTTGCTGATGGAAGGAAGTTTTCACTCAAAATCTTAACACGACATGGCCCCATTCTTTCTCTCTTTTACACGGATCAGTCCTCCTGGTCTGGCACTGCAGGATTTGAGTCCCTGGCGCCGTAGTGCGTTACTGATGGTAGCCTTTGTTACTTTGGTCCCAGCTCTCTGCAGGTCATTCACTAGGTCGCCCCCGTGTGATTCTTCGATTTTTGCTCACCGTTCTTGTGATCATTTTGACCCCACGGGGTGAGATCTTGCGTGGAGCCCCAGATTGAGGGAGATTATCAGTGGTCTTGTATGTCTTCCATTTTCTAATAATTGCTCCCACAGTTGATTTCTTCACACCAAGCTGCTTACCTATTGCAGATTCAGTCTTCCCAGCCTGGTGCAGGTCTACAATTTTGTTTCTGGTGTCCTTTGACAGCTCTTTGGTCTTGGCCATAGTGGAGTTTGCAGTGTGACTGTTTGAGGTTGTGCACAGGTGTCTTTTATACTGATAACGAGTTCAAACAGGTGCCATTAATACAGATAACGAGTGGAGGACAGCGGAGTTACAGGTCTGTTAGAGCCAGATATTTTGCTTGTTTGTAGTTGACCAAATACTTATTTTCCACCATAATTTGCAAATAAATCGTCAATTTTTTTTTGTTCTCATTTTGCCTCTCATAGGTGAGGTATACCTATGATGAAAATTACAGGCCTTTCTCATCTTTTTAAGTGGGAGAACTTGCACAATTGGTGGCTGACTGATTACTTTTTTTACACTGTAAAACCGTTAGTGTTAGCACTAGCTTGCTAGACTAAATAACGTTTTGTTGCCTGCTTGCGAGCCCTATTGTATTCAAAGTACGTGAACATACCTCAACCAATCCTTAAAAGAACATCGTTTCCAAAGCACTGGTGACCACCACCACCACACGTTTTCCCCATTTTGTTATTTTTTGACCAACACAATACATGCGATCCATTGTTGTCGTCGCCACAGTAGCGAGTGTCCGGTCGCGTTTGAGTTGACAAGATAAAGCCCAGTGATGGTAAAAGACGGGATGCGGTGGTATCGGAATACAAGACTTTATTGCAGTAGTCTAACATAGTACAATCGTGAAAGACCAGATTTATCTTGTCATCTGATCCAGGCATTATGTGTTGTCTGTCCGACACCGCCATAATGTTTTTGTTTTTAAATAACTTTATTGGCGGTCAGATATTTACAGTGCTACTTCAAAAGAGACGCAACAAGCATTTGGATTCAAATATACTGTATGCGATGGCGATGCGTAGTAAACTTTTGCGGAGCCGATCAATGATCGGTGAATTATGACATTAAAGCCGATCAGCATAAAATGCTAATTATCGGCAGATACCAATCAAGCCGATCAGATCGGTCTAAAGTCTAAGTGAAAGGGGTGCAAACAGTGCTGCAACTCTTGAGTTGGGGAAGTGGAGACAGTGCCTTACTCAGGGCACTTCCACAGTAGCCCGGAAGAAGACTAGCATCTCTCCAACAATAAGTTGCCATTTGTACATTTTTGTCCTGGAACCATGACCCAGCACATGCAGTATACAAACTTAAATCTGTACTCTAGTGAGGCTCACCTGCTGCTCACATACTCTTCGTCGTCATCATCTTTTGGTGGAGGCTCCGGATTAGCAGTCGGCTGGTGCTTCTGCACTATCCTCATACCCCCGGCCTTCACTGCAACACACATGTATATGTTTCAGCGAGACATTACATCCAAGAGGACATTATTACCATGTCTCTTTCCGCCTGTTGGCTAAAAGAGTATTATTGGATTTTGAATACTTCAATAATTTATGGCTTTTTTGTGGTTTGGCGTTTGAAATTTTCCCGAGCCACAGATGCTTTTTCATATTTTTTAATTTATCACCCATATTTGCAGAAAAACAAGATGATTCATTGCTTTCTACGGAGCCCCTAAAGGGACATGGGGGGTGGGGGGTGGGGTGGAAGAAAGTTTCTCGTTTGAATGAGAAACTCTCTCATTCTGCTGGCAGTAACCACATCCAAAAAAACAAAACAAAAAAGAAATCATTGGACCAATTGTCCGCTGAACCAAACTTCAGTAGTGCAATGCTTACTAGCTCTGCTCCCAGCCACCGACTATCATCCCATCACAAATCTAACAGCAGCGCTGTTGAATTGTGATTGACAGTCAGTGGGGGTGGATACATAAGATTGTAGCACCCATGTCTGCTTTGGCTTGCGATAACGTCACCAAACTAGGACTAAACACGGCATCAAAACCAGTGGAATCTGACAAGAGCTCAGCAGAATATCGCTAAACGCATCTATGACCACTAGTTTGTATTGTCGCTGCGTGGATCCAGCAGATTCAAGTCAGAAATTGTAAAGTCAGCGGCCAAGGAAGCACTTTTCCACCAGCACAGCAACACACGACAGCGAAGAGTCATGCTTAAAATCACATGAAATCAGGCTTCAAAATGGTGAAGAAATTAGACATTCTTTCAGTTTCCAGATGCTGTGGGCGTGTCACTGAATACTCTATAAAAAAACAAAACAGAAAAACGCCTCCCCGGAACTTTCAGCTGTCGATCAAATACGTGCCTTCTCTCACTGCACACTCATTGTTCTCACAGGCTGCAGAGAAGCAGCCGCACCGCCCGGACAATTTTCCCTCATTTCCCGCCGTTGAAATTCAGTGGGTTGTCAATTGCGTTGCTGTGGCTGTCAAAGAGTCCGCCATAAAGGGCCACAGCAGCATGATGCGCACCGGTCCTTTTGGGTGATTCTTTATTCCCCTTCCTCCTCCTCGTCCTGCGACATGCGGCCGAGAACTTTGTGGCTGACAACTCTAATACCGTTACACCGAATCCTCAAGTGGTACTCTAACTCAGGCTGGCAAGGGGCCGCGGATCCCGTCTGGTTCGCGCAGCCTTGCCACGCAATGCACATGGGGCCAGACGGCAGCGACACTGTAGCCCAAATAGCACAAAACACATTACAATTCAGGGAAGATGTATGTTTTGGAGTTGTGGGCATAATTTGATGGCTGACTGCACGCTATACTTGTAGAACTAGGTCAAGTTATTAGGAATAAGGAAGTGGCAATCCCACCGAATGGCCACTGCATGGAGTAAGGGCGCTTGGGGGCAGGCCGACTCATGCTGTTCCATGGTGACATCAGCGAACGCCCCCCCCCCCCTCTCCCAAAAGAAAATCTCAAACATTTTGAAGATGAAATACATTTAAGATATCTCTCAACAATTCAGTACTAAATTGTTGTCAGTATTTGCACGTTTTCAGCACTTCAAACATATGTATGCAAAACAACGTAAAGGACTTGGGTGCAACTTTAAAGCTTTTTGGGATCATAGTTTGTGGTATGTTACAGGTTTAAACTCTTAATATAGCCACTAATAATCAATGCGAGTAGATCACCGCCAATTATTTGTGTAAATAAAAGTATGCACGGACGATTTCGATCCCTATCCCCCACAGATAGCGGGGCAGTGAACCCCAAATGTCCATCTTGTGCAACTCTTCATACTTGATCTTAACCTTTGAACTCAGCTGACATTGTAATGTCAGCTTATCTGAGTGCGATATGAGTGCAGCCGCCGCCGTCCACGTACACCTCATCTGTCCACTCGCTGACCTCCACGTCATCATCCGACTGACATTACACGCCGGCCATATCCCGCTAAATAATAAAGCAGTCATTAAAAAAAATGACCGCGATATGACGTGAAATGCTAATAAGGCATCGCTCAACTGTCCGGAAGTGAACTTGCTAGACAATTAGCAATAAACAAGGCGCACAGAAAATGCACGGTTGCCAAATCGTATATTTAGTGATACTTTTGTGGGTATTTTAGAGGATTACACCACATTTGGCTTTAAAAACGTAATAACATTTCGCCCCGAGATACGCAGGAGGCTGTATTAATAAAGACAAGTAGCAGCTTTACCTGCAGGAGGGTGTCCACCCTTTGTTTCGAGCTTTTCCTTCGGTGGAGACGACATATTTCAGGCTCCGAAGTGTGTCGACACCAAACTACTGCGTACACTGTTTTCTTCTCGCCCAAATTCAGGACGGAGCTCCAGTCCAGAGTCGTCAACGTGGCTTTTTCCTGAGGATTGTTTGGGAGCGAAACGTCATGGCGTCAGGGGTCAAGCGCGCGCTGTGACGCAACGACGTAAACGTCAAAAAACCTTTATTTATAATGACTTATTAACAGTTACGGAACTGTTCTAAAAAAATAATAATAAAAGTGGTAATGATTTACTGGAGGCGGCACGGTGAGCGTCTGGTTAGCACATCTGTCTCACAGTTATGAGGACCCACGTTCGAATCCCGCCTCGCCTGTGTTAAGTTTGCATGTTCTCCACTTGCCTTCGTGGGTTTTCTCCGGGTACAGCCTGTACAGTTTCTTCCCACATTACAAAAGCATGCATGGTGGGTTAATTGACGACTCTCAATTGCCCATAGGTGGGAATGATTGTTTGTCAATATGTGCTCTGCGATTGGTTGGCGACCAGTTCAGGGTGTACCCGGCCTCTCGCCCAAAGTCACCTTGACCCGAATGAGGATAAGTGGTACGGAAAATGGATGGATGGTTTACTCATTACTCTGACTGTTGCAGAATAGATTACTATCTACAAACAAAATCACACCACTGTTTCTTTTTTTAATGTCTCAACTCAATACTAGTATTTCTTAACACAAAAACAGCTATTATGATAAAATAAAATACAAAATAAATAGGGCACGGGCCCCTACGGCACACGTGTGCCACCGGATACAGATGAGAATTGCAAGCAAGGACGTAAGTAGCAGTCTTAAGCAAAGCAAATTTATTTATACGGCGCATTTCATACACAAGGTAACTCAATGTGCTTTACATGATTAAAAGCATTTAAAAACAACGGAAAAAAAGTGCTTATAAACATTTAAACCATAGAGGAAAAAAATAAAAGTACAATTAAAACAGCGAACAGTGCAAGAAATGTCATTTAAAAGTGGAAATTCTCTAAACAGCATGAGGAAAAACAAAGAGTTTTGAACCTTCACACATTCAAACATTCACACTTGTGGCTGACGTCACTTCTGTTGGCAACTTATTCCATTTGTGTGCAGCATAACAGCTAAATGCTGCTTCACCATGTTTGCTTCAGACTCTGTGCTCCACTATTTGACCCGAGTCTGTCTATCTCAGAGCCCTACTGGGTTTATATTCTGTTAGCATTTCATTCATGTATTCAGGACCTAAACCGTTTAGTAATTTATAGACCAGTAGCAGAACTTAAAATAATAAAATATTGGATGTAAATTGGCACAGGTGCTTCACTGTCCCCTGAGGAGGGTGCTGACAAGAAATCAAAAGGCCAGGAGTTCACATGCAGGTCAGGACGCAGTCTGAATTGGGAACAGTGTCCTTTCACATGTTAATATTTTTTAATTAAAACTCAAATTCAAAAAGACAAGTTGATTAAGATGTGATTTTTACTGACAACACATCAACAGGGAGTACTTCAAGCTGAGAGACTTTTTTTTTAGCTTATTTCTTTTTGTCATCAATCAGCACTGACTGACACATCCATGTGGCACCTTTTCATTAATGCCGTACTGTAAGCACAAACATGTGTGCAAGGCCTGTGGGAACATTGCAAACCATGCTTCAACAAAATATACACAGTACAACCCTGTGCAAAAGTCTAAGGCCACCTTAACAGTTGTCTTAATGATCTTTCTCAGACGCATTGAGTACAAAACCATAAACTAGAGAATCATGCATGCACCAAGGATGACATTTTGGGGAGAATATAGATAAAAGGCACTGGTACAGTAGTTTATTTCACCCTTTCAGTCACGGTGACATTAATGGAAGCACCCTTCTGCTCCCAAAATCATAATCACACTGCCCAGCTGTTTCTCACTGTCACGTTTTGGGCGGGTGGCTCGTCGTGGTGGTGTGCAGGCGGACCCAACCTCAGGAAAGCAGGCAAAGCAGGAGTTCAGGGTAATGTCAAAGTAGTATGATCAAAAGTATTTATTCTCAAAAATAGCAGGAGCAAAAAATACAAAATTAACACAGTCCGAAAACCAGGGTACAGGGTGACCAAATAAAAATAGGGGACTCACCACCCCAGATGACACACAACACTGGTTCATGAGAGTACCGTGCAACACAGGAAGAGGGCATTAAAAACAGGGAACCAAATACAAACGAGCTGTAAAGACAACGAGGCACTTCTTGACAACACGTGAGCGGATTGAGAGAGCTGATTGCTTGACACAAGGGGAGCGAGCTGGAGACAAAGACGTAACAAGCAGACAGAGAATACACAGGAAAGCAAAATCACAACATAGAAAAGTTAAATAATCTGTACAAATGCATTGTCTGCAAAATACAGATCACGGCAGGTCATCTTCCATGAACCGGGATGTAGCCAACTAATTAACAATCGTTGCAGCATTGATAAACCGACAAATGTAATGGTGGCCTTTGTCTTCTGTATAGCTTTGCGCAGTTGTAACACTTTATGTTCATTAGAAAAGCGATGCTTTTTAGTGCGGTTGTGCTTTTAGTGTAAAATAACCTCGTAGTGGAAGCCTAAAAAGGAAAAGCCCCCACAATAGGACAAATATTACCCGCCCGACTTAAGTGTGTCCATTGGCAATTGTGTACATAATTGTGACCACTAAGAAGAAAAGTGGCGCTCACTCCATCTCAATCTCCACGTGGGCACTTTGTGCCCTGCAGGATTGGGCTGTGAGCTCCCTAAAGCGGAAAACTAAACAGAGCCCCAAATAAAGCTCCACCATTACCTCTGCCCTCCTTTATGTGTCATTTTGGGTGCTCCTTCCATTTTCTCCTTGACCTTTACCTCTCTGACGTAACTATAGATAAGTGTGAGCAAGGAGAGCATTCATTACCCAGAGTGTAAATCCATGGCACATATTAAACTGTCTTGGGCGCAATCCTTTCCACAAGTCAGTGATCTCGACACCTGCCCGTGCCTGATATCTGTGTGTGTGTGTGTGTGTGTGTGTGTGTGTGTGTGTGTGTGAGGGCCTTGGAGAGGAGGGGCACTCAATCGATGTCTTGGAGAGAGACAGAATGAGGACGTCGCAGGTGAATGCCTTTGCTCAAGCCGACAGGTTCATGCGCCCACGTGCTCTCTCAAATGCATGAAATCATGTCTTGGACACTCCTCTCTTACAGGCAGGCGCACGGGCATGCACACGGGGACGCACCCACGCACACAGGCGCATGCGTGTATACACACTCACGCGGTGTGATTGTGAGCGTGAATAGTTGTTCATTTTCATGTTGCCTGTGGTTGGCTGGCGTCAAGTCCAGGGTGTACTCCGCCTCTTGGCCAAGGTCGCTCGGATACGCTCCAGCGACCCTAATGAGGATAAATGGTAACGGGAACGGGTGGATGGATATAGTATTTTTGATTCACTGTTTACTGTTTTGACCGATTGGAAAAGAACCATAGAGTGCATAAGAGGTAACAGTATGTCTCTGCAAACAACTTCCTGTTTCCTCCTACCTATGTGTCTGTCAGGTTTCTTTAAAGGGTGAGTAGATTGACTTTCAGTTTAACTCCTTTTTATAGTTGTATGACAGTAAAACTAAAAGATTGATAGTACATTTAATATCGATTATTATTATGGTGACCGTTTGAGCCTCAGGCAAATGTACGGTATTCCTTTTGAATGATTTCTTTTAGGGAAAACTGTTGAAAAGCAGTGAGAACAACTTAGAAGTCAACCAGCGACACGGAACCGATAGCGTTCAGCTGTGCAGGTTTCACTGAGTATGCTTTTCAGTGAACAACAAGCATCGTTATAAAGGAAAAAAAGATGTTTTGAAAAAGAAGATCATACATTGCAATACAGTCGATTGCTTCTTTTTCTCCAAGGAATGGAGAACTGAGGTAGACAATAAAGGGTGGTTATTAAATGGGGATCTACTGGCAATCAAAACTAATTACCTTGTGAGAATACTGCAGCTCCAAACAGTAATTTGAACGTAATCAAAACAGTGACGAGAAATTACAATGAGCACCACACCCCAAACACACATGAAACTTACCCCATGTTGACAGTGATCAGCCAATAAACAGTGTTATTTTTAAGGATAATCGGTTTTGTTCTGAATTTTCATGTCCTCCAAGCTTTTGAGCCACATCAAACCATGCTGTTCAGTCTGCCTGCTCCGAAAAGAGTAGGCAATACTAGAGTGGAAACATCTTGTCCTGCAGGTGGAACTGAACCAGGATAACACACATGCCCAACATACAATAAGTGAACGAACATCTCACTCGATGTGGCCTATTTCTTTGTTTACTCGGTTGATAAATGTCATAAATATCGCATTGTACATTTTTCTCTTCAGTCATCCACAGTACAGAACGTATGGCAGCAGAAGAATAACCCATTAAACAAAACGCAGAGTTGACATAGATCAACAGCACAGCCAAAATATTAGTCAATATTAACACATAAAATGAAGCTCCACTTAAAGTGGCTGCACATAAATGCAACCGCACGCTGTTTCGGATCTGCTGAATGCATAACTAAGCGTCTGTTTACTAAAGAGCTCTTCATTCCACCTTAAAGGTGCTGGTGATCAAAGGCTGTCTGCATTGCTTCCAAGTGTCAAAATATAAAAAATGCAGCGGATGCATATCTAAGGGGGTCGGACGGGTGAGGACCTGAGAGCAAAAGATGTTTGAAGCAAAAATCTTTTAAAGAGGCTTCAAATAAGTGAAAAGTTATGCATGCCTGAAGAGTGGCCTGATTTCTGCTGCCAGCTGTCGGGAACATGCAGCATCTTATTTGACTTAAATATTAACCGATTAATTCTTGTTCCAAGGGTACTTCTGCGAGCTTAACTTTTGCTTCCTGTAAATTTGGAAAACAAATCCACCAGCATCAAGTGCAACACAAACAAAACAAAAAGCAGTCAACTCATTCGCAAAGAGCCTTAACAAATGGATCCAAACACTTCCTTGGCAAATGTAACTTAACAAGTCCAGGTAAGGTACACATATACAATTGAGCTTTTTCTTAGTTTGGTTACTTAAACCAACTGTTCGAGAAGGTGAAACTATTCAACACAACTCTCAAGAAGCTGCGTCTGAAATCGGTGTGACAACCATGCCTGATCGTTTTACAATCAATCACAGAACCTGTGAGTAAAAGCTCATTTGGCAGGAGTGACACTCCTGCATGTTTTCTCTTTATAATGACGCTCGATTTAAGGCTGATATTGACACTCAACTGAACGCAGAAGGTGACAGTAGAAAATCTCAGAATATACATATAAAATGATTTTCCGAGATCTGTACTGTGTGTTGACCGCCCCTGGCATCTGCCCATTCTTTTTCACCCTCATTCCCTTTGTAGGTATTTATAGAGTATTCATCCCGTAAAGGTCTATCTATGGTCAGCTTAGACAGTTATTACATTACATTCATGTCCCAATACAATCATCTCTCAAATATTTAGGCCCAATACAGTCGAATGGCCACTATGAGAATTCCAGCTGTTGTTTTGTTTTACAGTAATTAACATCAATAAAAAAATAAAACAATGAAACAGTAACTCTCTGTGTGACATCAACCAAAGTCCCATGATGCAGTGGAAACTACATTGCTGTACAATCACTTTCAAGTATTTTATTGTATGACGTGGTAAATAACTGTTGAATTTACAGTGTGGGACAGTACGCCCGTATGGACCGCAGTCTTTCGGTTTTGCAATTCACTTTGCATTGACACTGTGTGTGTGTGTGCACGTTCAATCACTCACACTTGTATCTGTATTCCGCTGACACCATAAAAACATAAAACCACTTGTTCAAGCTGAGGATTGGAAAGACAAAAATTTGAGTATCGGCTTCATTCAAATCTTCAGTGGATTAATTTCGTTTTCAATGTTGAATACCATGACAAGGGAGTGACAACTGTTGAACGATATTTTACTGTCTGCATTTGTTGCTTGAAAAGTAAGCCACTGCCAGATATAACTGTGTGTCATCTGCATAGCTATGATAATCAAAATTAAAGTGCTGAAGAATTTGACCCTAAGGTAGCATATACAGACAAAGGGCAGCCTTGGCGGAGTCCAGCCCTCACTGGGAACGAATTCTGCCGGCAATGCGGACCAAACTCTGACACTTGTCGTACAGGGACCGAACAGCCCGTATCAGGGGGTCCGGTGCCCCAAACTCCCGGAGCACCCTCCACAGGACTCCCCTTCTCCAGATCCACAAAATACATGTAGTCTGGTTAGGCAAAATCTTACGCACCTTCCAGAATCCTGTCAAGGATGTAGAGCTGGTCCACTGTTCCACAGCCAGGACGAAAACCACGCTGCTCCTTCTGAATCAGAGATTCGACTTCCCGACGGACCCTCCTCTCCTGCACCCTCGAATAGACTTTACCGGGGAGACTGAGGAGTGTGATGCCCCTGTAGTTGGAACACACCCTACGACCTCGAGTAATTAAGTGCGGTTCGGGCCATTGGTCAAAATGCACAACCAATGTTATGTTGTGCCTGTGCACATTTCCGTGACATTTTAATTTCCCAATCTAAGTGCAACAGTTGGATCGAATGGTCATGCCTGCAGTGGCGTGCAGGCAGTGGCAATCAACCCACGCTTTATCCGACTGTTACACAAGTAATGTTTTTGTTTACAGTTTACATATTCTATAATACTGTGTTTATTGTCATGTGCACACACCATACCGTGGGTTACCTGTACCGTCCCACTCCTGGTAGCATGACTCCAGTGCATGAATAATTAGTTTGGTGTTGAAGAACTTGGAAGCCCATAACTCAAGCCCACTAAAAACCTTTGAGATATACGACTTGATCAAATATTATAGAAAACGCCCTTTACTCTGCCATGACAGACTGACAAAAAGCGAATGGAGTTAGGTTTCTCGAGCGATAAAAGTTAGCTCAACACAATAAGTTTGCATTCCCACTTTCACATCGCCATGCATATACTGTATTTCATGACAGTTTACCAAAAAGCAGGGTTATTTGTTGGTACTATGGTCTTAATGCATTCGGGTAAAATGTTTAGCGCTGAGCCTCTACTGCCGTTCAGTCTATCATTCTGCTTTTTGTCTTTACTTTAAAAAAGGCAATTAATACAGCATGCCGCCTTTCCTTCATTAAGAAAATGATCGACAACCACTGACCGGAAATATTTCTACAAGAGCACTTCACAAACATTCAATTGCGCAGTGTCATGGCCTACTTATCCAATTCATCTGTCAAGGATGATTAAAGATTGCAATGCTGTATGTACAATAATTCTGTCACCATGGGCACATCCCTCTATAGCTTTGCATTGTGTAATTAGCAACATCTCTCGGACAACAAGGCAGCGCTGTCATCACAGTGAAATATAAGCTCCCACATCGTGTTTTGACATGCCTAACTGCCATGCTGTGTAAGTACATTAGCTTTTATCAGAGGAAGGAACAGTGACATACAAAGCTTGTCAGTCAAGCCCCCATTTAATGTTGTTGGGAGCTGCTCAAGATGTAAACAGTGTTGCCCATCAGCCGAGGTGGAAGGACGCAAGACAGCCGCCATTAAGGATCTGTGCAAAGGCAATGCAAATGGACAATATTGGCATAGTGTCAGATCGCTCATATTTTTGGTGCTTACGTATAGTCAGTATTGTGACTTTGAAATGTAAGGAATATTGTCGCAATAATCTCGGCTGGTCATGACTCAACTTTAGAGGAATACAATTGAAGTGAAAAGCACTCACCAGACCCACGGTCATTATTGTAATGACAGGGGTGTAGAACTGGGTACACAATTCTTTCTAATAATTTAGTCCTCTCCATCCATCCATTTTCCGTACCGCTTTATCCCGACCAGGGTCGCGGGCGTGCTGGAGCCTATCCCAGCTATCATTGGGCGAGAGGCGGGGTACACCCTGAACTGGTCACGAGCCAATCGCAGGGCACGTACAAACAACCAACCATTCGCGCACACATTCACACCTAAGAGCAATTTAGAGTCTTCAATCAACCTATCACATATTGTTTTTGGAATGTGGGAGGAAACCGGAACGCCCGGAGAAAACCCACGCAGGCACGGGGAGAACATGCAAACTCCACACAGGCGAGGCCAAGAATTGAACCCGGGTCCTCACAACTGTGAGGCAGATGTGCTCACCAGATGTGCTCACCGTTCCAATTTGGTCCTCTCCTTAAAATAAAAATAAGCCACATATTAGAAACACCTCAACATGAACAGTTCACCTCTACACCACTACAAGCACAAAATTAACATATTATTAATTCTTACCCACCTTCTTACCTTCAAATGGACCTAATGTTTGATACATGTGTTTTAGATTATTAGATTGTGTCCCTAATAATTTTAACTCATCTTTAGTGGCATGAACACATGGATATTCATGAAACGTGTCCTTTGCCTTGAACCCATCACAACAGTAACACTGCAAACGCACACTGTTTGTGGCACAATGGAGCAGGGGGCACCCAGGGAGCCGTTGGTATCGGCCTGTTGCACAGCTGCGGATCCAGGGTGGAAATCCTGGGCACTTGGGCCACGGCTGTGAGTATATTCTGACATGACAGTATCGAAAGGCCAGCAATCACAAAGAGTTTTACTTTACCACTGCACGGTACTAGTTCAGTTCGGTGTTAGTTTTCCACTTGTGGTAATTTGGTGGTAACTAATACAACTTGCTATATTGAACTCATCAATCAACAAAATGTCACCAATGAACAACAACGGCAGAGAAAAAAGGTCTCCTGTATTAACTTAATGAGGCAATGAAACATATTCTAGAGACTGAAGGCAGCAATAAAACTGACTACTGCATCAAAGTGGCGACTGGATTATAATACGGTGCAGAGCTAAGGTACAGAAACAGGGTAAGCTAATGTTAGGGTGCGTGTTTATTTTTGGTATTTCTGGCCAGTTTGGCATGCTTGGAACCCTGATTAGAACGTGGATTTGCCAGTAAAAAATGATCAATAGTAAGTAGAACCGTGGTGAGCTCAGTAGGTACCTTGCCGTGGAAAAGGGCACCAACGCACAGTTTGTGCACAGAAAAACCCAATGACAGTTGTTTGCAAAGAGTCATGTTTTTTTTTTTTTATTTCTCCTTGTGTTCAAGTACGGTCCTCTCTCAGCAGGGTCATTTAAGAAGCATGGATTACACAATAACACACAACTCGCACCAGAGCCTGAGCACCTTCAGGTAGGATTTCCCGTTAGTCTCGTCAGGGGAGGGACGGGCAGGGTGCCAGGGAGCTGCAGTTTCCACGATTAGAGCAAGTGAACTAAAGTTCTGTTTTCTCTGCAAACATTGGTTGCGCTTTTGTGACAGATATCTGCACATAAAAATGATATATTTATATTCATATATTTATAGATTTGTCATTCTATATCAACAATTTGTTCTAGTGATTTGTACCTTGGTTAGCAAAACCAGACGGACTCTCGGTAGGAATGCCTTGTGTGGACATTGAATTGTACAGAAACCCACGCACAGTCGCACACACAGACACACAATAGAGGCATACGCACACTACTTCACACATGCATGCATAAATACGTTCACCCGAGTTAATGAGTCTATGTACAGGCCACACATTCTGTCACCTACATGCACACAAAAACACACTCATCCGTCTACGCGCCCACATATGCTCAGCCCGACACGGAGGGCAGCTGTGCGCTGCACATCTCAGGGAAATTACCCACAATTCCCAGCAATATCTAGATCAGGGGCACAGCAACATAAAAGTTACAAACAGCAGAGCGAGACATCCAGTCAGTGTCTGAAAACTGAGACAATGTGCCTTTTAAAGTCATCCAGGATTTATCCATCATGAGGGGTCAAGGTTTGGCAGGGTCTTTCTTGTCCTTTGTCACTTTACATTGGCTTGTACAATATTTACTCCTGCAGAAGTGATGATGCTCCCAACTAAAGAAAAGACGAACCTTCCCAAAGACAAAATGTGCTCGGAAATGGATTTTTGTTTTTTCGGCAGTGAAAAAGCACTTCTTGCTTCAGAAGTGAACAACTCTCCACGTGCGCATGTTAATTTTCCACCACAATATTCAATTGGATGAAGGTCGATAAACACAAATACTGCAAAGCTGGGATTGTGCTGACTTTCATCCTGGTGATGAAGTCTGCTTCTTGTGTTTCTTATTTGACGTCTTTTTGTTGTTTTTCTCTTAAAAACAAATAATGAATTGCATCCCAAAAAAAAGTGTGCACACCATCTATCTGCAATACATAAAATGACTTCTTGAAAAATCTAAAAAAGTAGAAAAAAAAAACCCCATGACATTCCTTTAAAATAAATGCAGAGGCTTCCACAGGCAAAAAGGCAATAACAACAACAAGAAAGGGCAGGGGATAGACGCAGTGCTACGTTTAGGAAGTAGGAAACACCTACTTTTCTCCTCAGGTCTGATATCGTTCCATTGTTCCTGACCTCCTTGAGAAGCCTTGTGCAAGTCACCCTCTTTTGCTTGCGCTGCTTTCAACAAAAGGTCAGGACTCTTCCCGCGGATAAAGGCTCTTTACTCATGCCATCCCTATCATACGGTCATCTCTCGCTCGCCTCCTCTTGCCTTGTTGTTTGCTTTCTTTCTCTATTTATACTGCCCACTGCCGTCTTGGCCCTTCACACACCTGGCACTCACTCCGTGGAGTGGGGTTGAGATTGAAGACATAAAGTGAGCGGTGGTTAAAAAAAGATGTTGGCATGCACATGCATTGTTTGTCACTTGACCTGAATACATCACTTTTTCTTGCTTTTGTTATGAGAGAGCACAAAAAGACCTTGTCAGGGAATTCAAGACTACTTTGCAAACTTGATGTGCTTGGAAAAAAAAAATCCCCTCCACACACAGAGATGCTTTTTAACCCCTCATCATCATCATCATCATCATCATAGTCCATAGAATTAGACCCACGAGTCAGGCGAGGCTGGATAGTGGCTGGTCTCGTAGTTCAGTTCACTGTATGGTCGCGATGCTGAATAGAAGTCTACATAGTTGCCAGTGGACTTGAGGCCCAGATGCATCCGCAGGTCCTCCCTTGGGTCCCGGGGTGGTCCGGTGGTGCTGGGGGGCTGCTGGGGTTGGGCCTGTGCCTGGACCTGCGGCTGTGGCTGGGTTGGCGGAGTCGGTCCCTGGTCCTCGTAGTAGGTCTCGTCGAAGCTCCGGCTCTGGCTTTGAGGGGGAGGCTGTGGAGGCAGAGGCTGGGGGAAGGAAGGGGGGGGTGGGTAGTGGTCATAGTCTTTTAGCACGGCTGTTGACGGACTGTCCTGCTGAGGCTGCGGGGGCATGGTGCAGGGCTGAACTGGGGCCTGTCGAGGGTGCAGTGTCGGGAGACGGGTTGGGGGTGGAGTGCAGTGAAGGGAGGCAGAAGGTGAGGTGATGCAGAGAAAGGTTTCAGGCAGTGTTGATAAACACAAAACGTAAAACAGGAGGTGGGCACATGCTACATATTCATTTTTGCATGCACATCTATTGCATTTTGGTTCAGAATGCTATTTGTATTGCCATCCTGAAAAGCTGCCAGGGCTACCAAAATAACTTCAAACAAACCATCTCTCTTTGGACCTTTTTTCGTCTGTGCACTGATTAATTGGTATATACTGTATGTGGAAAAACCTATACTATACTGCACTATATTGTTGACATTGATGCAGGAACCTATAATGCTTGTATTATTTCAAACTATCAACAACAGTATTTACAGTATATGGACCATATTTTTTCATATACTTTAGCTCCTGTACTCTTCCAGCGCATTCATTTGTATTTATATAGCAATATATTTCAAATACTGTCAGCGGTGATTATATTTTTAAGTGTAGAGAGTAACAGGTAGTCATTTGAGACGAGAAGACATTTTGCTGATGTGAGGTCTTTATTTGTAGGGTGCAGCTGGACACGCTTCTGTTGAAAACGGTTTTGTCTGTGGTACAATGGGAATGCAATGTTTAACTCCTTCACTTGAGCAGTTTCTTTTTTGCGGCCTTTAATTCTTCGTTCATATCAATAATTACAGACAGAACTAACACAGACCTGCTCAAAAACCCTGGCTGAAGAAAACCAATTCAGTGTATGAGCATACTGCACCATGCCCTTGTGAACTGAACAGAACCATAGCTCTGTGGGAAACACAGCTATAGTAAATGTAATTAGAGGCGTCTCATTTTTTTCTTCCTGAGGGAAAAATGGGAGACATTTTGAGGGTAGCCATTTTTTTCCACAACTAATTGAGACATGCCATCTTTCAGAACAGAAACCACTATTTGAGGAATTACGATAACAGTGAGACAGTATTTAGATTCCATCAAGCTATTATCTCTTGACAGCATACGCAAAAGTAAGGACATGCTGTCAGGGTGAACAGAATGCATTAAAAACACATTATTTGCTACTATTAGCTCACCTGATTTGGCTTGATATCATCACTGGCAGTCAGGTATGAGTTTCGGAACAATGTAGATGTTCCACAGGACACTTGAATTGGAAAGACAGATGATTAATAGTGACATTTACACGTGGAGTGCTACTTCACTCTGTTTGAAAAACCCAAAAAGTACTTTATTCCACTCTAACACTCTTTATTCCAGGACTAACAGAAACATAGAAAAGATACAAAAACTGAGAAAAGTGATTACACTCTAACCCCCCAACCCCAAAAGAAGAAAGAACACTATGTATGGAGAGTTAAAAAAAGGCAACATAATGAAAGTGGCTGAAAAGAAAGACCCACCACACACACACACACACCACACACACACAAACACGTGCACACACATACTCATACACACCTGCCATGCCATCTTTCCGGGATGTATGCTCGCCTTTGCTGCTATGGAAACCGGCATTGGTTGCTGTGGAATCGTAGTCCAGCTTGCGTTCCTTCAGACTCACCATCTCTCTCGGAGAGGCTGGAGCGCTTGCTACACGCACACAAACACACACATGCACACGCACGCACACAAAATAATGAGAACAGCATGAGACCTCACACCCCTGCATGGCCATATTTGTGCATGCATGAGCATTCTGGCCTTCCAAGATGCATAGTCATTATTCCACATTTACCACGTCAGCATATACGATCACCTACTAAACACTTACTGTACACAAATACAAACCGCTTTATTTGACATTGTTAACCAATCAAAATGCAAGAAATATAAAACAGGTATCTGTTTAAATCTTAAAACAGATGGAAATGTGTGCTGCTCGTGTGGAGGTTACCCTGACAGATTTATTACACTGTTTTGGGAAGATACCTTTTCTGCACAACTGTATTTCACACACATGAATGCATCACTGCACACGCACGCATACACGCACGCATGCATAGCCTATCATAATTTCAACTGTTTTACCTCCAGTTTCTCCCTCTGTTGCCCCTCCCTCTTTGTTGCTCTCTTTTCTCCCTCGAGGTCTCTCTTTTCTCTCTCTCTCTCTCTCGCCTACTGTCTGTATCTGTCTCTCTCTCTTTCTCCTACTGTCTGTCTGCCTCTCTCACTTTCTCTCTCCTCTGTCTGTCTGTCTCTCTCTCCCTCGCTCTCATTCTCTGTCGCTCTCTCCGTCATCTCTCTCTCACTCTGTTTTTATTTCTGTCTGTATGTCTCTCTCTCTCTCCTCTCTGTCTGTCTCTCTCTCCTTCTCTCTGTCTCTCTCTCTCTGCATCTCACTCTCTTCTTCTTCTGTCTGTCTCTCTCTTGCTCTCTCTCTCACCTTCTCTCTGTCTGTCTCTCTCACTCATTCTCTCTCTTCTTTGTGTCTGTCTCGCTCTCTCTCTCTCACCTCTGTCTCTCTCTCTGTCTGTCTCTCTCTGTATCTGTCTCTCTTCTTCTGTCTGTCTGTCTCTCTCTCTCTCACTCTCTCTCACCTTCTCTCTGTCTGTCTCTGTCTCTGTCACTCATTCTCTCTCTGTATCTCTCTCACTCCTCTGTGTCTGTCTGTCTCTCTCTCACCTCTGTCTCTCTCTCTGTCTGTCTCTCGCTGTATCTGTCTCTTCTTCTGTCTGCCTGTCTGTCTGTATGCCTGTCTCTCTCTCTCTCTCTGTATCTCTCTCTCTTCTTCTGTCTGTCTCTCTCTCTGTCTGTCTCTCTGTGTATCTCTCGCTCTGCTTCTGTCTGTCTGTCTGTCTCTCTCTCTGTCTCTCACCTTCTCTCTGTCTGTCTCTGTCTCTCTCACTCATTCTCTCTCTCTCTCTCTCTCTCTCTCTCCTCTGTGTCTGTCTGTCTCTCCCTCTCTCTCTTGCTCTCTGTCTCTCTCTCACAGGCACACATACACACAAACACACACACACACACACACGCAGCAATGTAATCCCCTTATAGCATATTCAAAGTGCTTACTCAGTCCCTCTTATCTTGACACATGGGATTGCCAGAATACTGCCTACACCTGCCTGCCTGCCCGAGTATCAACCCCCTTAGTTTGCTTTGCTAAACATTCCTGTAACTACTCCACATATATGTAGTGCATTAATGCCCTGCAAGATTAGCCAGAACGTTCAAAGTGAAGGACACTCTAAAAATACTCAGTCTGGACCAGTTCAGTCCGACTTTGCAGGTTGCAGTGATGCTGCAGTGGTGTAGAACTCTACTGCATTATAGCAAGAGGTTTTATTTAGCTGCAGGGGCAAAAAATTACAAAAAGATATTGGTACAATAGTCATACATCATGGCAAAGTACAAACATAACTATAGATATATAGCTAACTTAATACAGCAGAAGGACCCAAAAGTGGTAAAAAACTCAAAAAAATATGCTCAAGTCAAAGCGAATCGTCACCACGCATGACGTCATGCATGACCCCAAATTAACGCCACAAGTATGTGTTTGTTTATTTTTTTGTTTGTGAGCGAGCACAGAAGGTTATCAGTGATGGCAAAGGAAATGTGTCATGATAGTCATTTAACCAGCAATTGAATATATTGCAGTAGAGAAGAGTATGGCTGCTCAGTACAATATTAGCAACACAATTAATGATAATAACAATAAAATATCAATAATAGAAGCAAATAAATTTTAACACGTAGAGGCCACTTTCTTTTACCTACAACGTATCTCAGTAATTAATTACATCACACCCAAATAAATTGAATACACACAAACGAAAGAACCACAATGGTCAAGAAGTGTTCTTATACTGACCAAAAAAAAAAAAAAAAACAGCCATTAGACAATACTACTCTGTAAACACAATCTTGTTCACGTTCCATTATGTATCTGTCAGGTTTATTCCATGACAGCATCCATCCATCCATCCATCCATCCATTTTCTGAGCTGCTTATCCTCACAAGGGTCACGGGAGTGCCTATCCCAGCTATCATTGGGCAGGAGGCGGGGTAGACCCTGTACTGGTTGCCAGCCAATCGCAGAGCACACATAAACAAACAACCATTCGCACTCACATTCACACCAAGGGACAATTTAGAGACTTCAATAAACCTACCATGCATGTTTTTGGGATGTCGGAGGAAACCGGAGTGCCCGGAGAAAACCCACGCAGGCACGGGGAGAACATGCAAACTCCACACAGGCGGGGCCGGGGATTGAACCCCGGTCCTCAGAATTTGTGAGGCAGACCCTCTAACCAGTCATCTAGCGTGCCGCCTCCATGACAGCAGTTTTACTTTATTTAGGTTTAGTTGTATTTTACATTGGTTAACTTCTAACGTTAAAAATGTCCAAATAATATTCAAAACATTGCCTACACAGCTACCAAAGGTTTTATGATGCCAACAGTCTGTGGAATGAACAAATGGATTCACTTTAGATTATTTTCTATCGGACATAGACAAAGGAAATTAGAGCAACTGGGAATTTCGTCTTTGGAGTTTATACTGTACCCTGGTGACAGTGTAAATCAAAATGTGTGATAGAGCTCTATACAGTGATTTTCCCTGTATATATTTTCTCAGTCTGCGTATATGAACACGCTCTCATTGTAACAAGAGGAACAATGTTCTTCATTTCAATGTAAGAGGGACAAATATGGACAAAGAAAAGCCTTTGTTCTCTTTGGCGTCTCTCCTTTATCATGAAGACAGCAGCAAGGCAAAACTACCCAAATAGAATAAAGGTTTTTAAAGTGATTTTTTTAAAAGTGTCTTTAAAAGTTATCTATTTGAATACAAAAGGACTACTTATTACAGTCCAAGCCCTTTGTTTGACATTTAACAGCAAAAGAAAAATTCATCACCTTTTATCTGGTTCCCAGTTTTTAACAAGCGATTTTACTGTATGCACACACAAGCCAAGCCAGGCCAACTTGAATCATCTAGCAAAATTAAATAGAGCTTCAGTTTGTTAAGAATGTTATTTACCAAGATTTAGATTGGGGTGGCCAACACGAACAATGGCTGACCGTTCTGTGACGTCAACAGCCACACACACCTCCTGGCCCAAATATTACTCCGAATTTCTAATATTTTGCTCACAGGTTTGCTTTGCTTTCTTTTACATTTTCCCAGCGCTGTCACTGGAGTTCTCACATAGTGTACCCCATCACACTATGGCAAACGTTTGCTTCAAAAACTTCAACAACAAAAAAAGGCAATTAACAACTGCTTGGCAGTAATGCCAGCAGGGAGTATTAAAAATTGGAGCTGAGGCAGCTGCAATCCACTATAGGGTTGGGGAATGGTGGCTATACAGGATCCTTCCTTTATGCACATAGTTAGACATGTTACAATAGTGTTACTACTGTTGTACTGGATTATTGTTTCAAGTTACAGTCGTCAAGTTACATCGTGAGTTAGAGAGAGTGAATTTTGATTTTGCATTGTTGGAGGTCTGAAATATTACTGTTTCACCACCATACTTATGAACCCTCAGTAAAATGAGATTACTCGCCACATGACTGAGCAACAATGTACTTGAGGATCTGTGAACAGCAAAGGGGCAGCGAAAGAGGCACATATGGCTCGCAAGTAGCTTTGGCCAACCCAGAACTAGGAGAGAACTTTTCATCCTTTTTTTCCCCCCCTCCACAGAATATATCATTTGACACCCCTGAGGTAGATTCCATTAGGATGGGCGCTGTGACCTGACACCCACAGAGATGTTGCCATCACCCCTGGTTACAGTGGCAATCTAGCTGGGGGACTTCTTCTATCAGTTCTAAACACAGCAGGACTCCCACGGCGGCCAGGGTGGATGCAAAGGTCTCCTTCTCACATTGCCTCCCTGCCATTGACACCCCCTGACACCTTCCCTGCAAACTCCTTTCCCCCAATTCCCCAACCCAGCTCCCCCACATCACCACTTTCACTCCACCATCACTACCCCCTCTCCTTTGATCCGTCTCTAGGGGGCCAAATCATGGAGCATATGCAGGCAGGAGATACAGATGCACATTTATGTGTGTGTGCGATCAGAGGGAGACGGGACAAGAAAGAAGGATTACTGGAAGAGTGAAGGTGGAGGAGAGGTGAATAAATGGGAGACATACCTACACAAACACGTACACACAAAAAAGATGAACACTTCAATGTCACTGTCCAAGGTCAAATCTTCATCCCTGTATTAAAAGTCCTTTAATACCTAATTCTTCTCTCTCATTCTGTTTATCATCCCTCTCTTTGCTGTCTCCACACATACATGGATGAATACACACATGGCTCCCTTGCTGGGTCCTTGAAGACCCCTGTAAGCTGGGAGGAAGGAAAAGTACTTTTCTGCCTCATCAGCCTGCTAAGCCTGATGTGGAGAAAGCACAGCTAAAGGCTCCTCGACGACGGATGCTAACAGCTAATGCGCACTTTGCAATGCATGAATGCCACTAGGCTCAAGGTAAAGGTTAACTGTAATCACTGTGGGTGACAAACACACATTCTAAAATCTGTTCAGCCTAGATGTCCACATACTGACTGCTAAATGTTCATTATTTACATTCCTAATGTCAAACACAATCCATTCCAGGAGGCTATCATTTTCAACATATCTACAGTAAATGCAAAAAAATATTACAGTGCTACTTTGAGTTTATTTCATTACATGACCACGTTCGTAACTCAAAACACTCGTATCTCAAATAATCTTTCTCCATAGAAATGAATGAAATACCATTAATCCGTTCCAGCCCCGCCCCCCCCAAATATGTTGTGGTTTTGTTTTTTGTCCATAATAGGATCAGTTTTCTCAAAATTGCGTATGTGAATAATCTTTTATTCATATAAATATTCAAAATACTAAAACAACACAACTAACTCAATATTTGCCATGAATAATGCGTTAAATATAAGCCGAACGTTCGCATCGCGTCCGTTGTCAACGCAACATAAGTCACACATCATTGCCTCCATGGCAGCGAATAAGGTTAACTTCTGACAAGTATCGTTATCACAATTGGTACGGTAAGGAATTAACAGGTGAATGAGGGGGACACCATGCTAATTGCTAAGCTATCGTGCTATGAAGTCGCAAAACACCAAAATACAGAAAATGACTGGGTGACACTGTACACTTGTCAAATAGTAGGTCTGGCTGGAACAGCGTTATAGCGCAGAGGATCATTAAAAGGGAGTATGATGTCTCCAGCTAGTTCTATTTTAGCGTGGCAAAGTACACAGGGGTGCTCTGTTAACAAAGATTCATATTTCTGTCAGAGATTTTGTCTTACTCCTAAATGCCTGTAAATGTTCAAAATGAGTTTGTGAAGTTAATTGGAAAATGGGTTGATTAAAGCCAGGATGAAAATGGTTGGGTTACGTCAGACAAACGAATCATGCGAGTGACTCGTTGTGGTGGTCACCCCGACAGGGAAAAGCTGAAAGTCACTGCTTTAGTTAGACGTAGGCTACAATCTAATTTAATGCATGCTAATAGTTGGAGATGACTTACCAACTGTCTGTGCAGACTCATGCTAACCTCTTATAGATGCATCGTTTCTGTTTTCAGCTTTTTATGGCAAGCTACTGGGTGACTATTATATTAGCGGCTAATTTATGTTTCTATTTTGCACTTCCTCTGAATATGTATGTCCTTAAAAGACTAGCTAATCGATTTATTTTGTCTACATTTTTTTTCAGTTCTCACTCTGTCAAGCTGCCTATATGTCAGCTGCGAACTACCGTGCGGATAAAGTAAGCCGACTTCAGATCAAATACCACCTTTGCGCAGTGAAAAATACCGTTATGTGAAAAGGAACAGCTGCTGTACAAATATAAGAGATAAATGGATGGATGGATTTCATAATATACTGCAATAACTGTCCCGCGGTAGCGTTATTGACTTAATTCTAAAAATACGGACATTCACAGACACATTGTTCTGGAAGTGAATTTCTACTTTACTTATAATTGGCACAGTAATTTCTTTCTGTGTTTCGGCTTTCAGCCTTGGGTTCCTCATTTTCGGTTTTTGCTTTCAGTCAAGAATTTTCAGTTCGGTGAATCACAGCTTCAACTTTAAAATATCAGCTCAAGACACTCGGTATTCCAAAAAAAAAAAAAAAAAAAACTTCAAACATTAGCACCAAAAAAGACCTTGGAAGGAAGCCTTCAATGAATATATACGACACATCTTTGACGAGTTGTCCATGTGATAAAATAGAGCGGATTTTTACCTTTTAAGTATTTTTAATAGTTCAAAGAAGACTTTTGTAAGTGGACGTGAACTCTGCAAGACCCCACTGATCTTTGCAAGCAATATAAGATTGTACAAGGTTGATTTTAGTTCAAATTAAATATTAAACCTAAACTTAAATGATCGCATGAGAAGAATAATATCACTGGATACAATTACCCTTGGAACATTTACAGTATGATGGTAATAGCAAGGCTAACACGCACACACACACACACACACACACACACGTGCGCACTCACGTACGCATGCACGCACACCTCATCATAATCATTACTTGTCGTTTCCTCACCGGAGCGGTTGTTTGGGGACGTCCTGATAGGGGACACGGAGGGAGTTCGAGAGGAAGAGTATGGTCTCTGTCGGTCTCGCTCTATTGTGGAGGCAGAGCCCACAAAGTGATACTGGGAGTAGCCATCCTGGAGGAAAAATACACAAGAGACACAGATTATGATGAGTAATAACACACAGTACAGTGTATATATAAATATCATATTTCAAGTAGGAAATTCCGTGCTTCAGATTTGAAATGAGCACGCTCGGCTAAATGTACCATGTCACAGGGGAAATGCTTTTTTTAACATGTTCATCAGTTAAATAAACAATATAAAATACAAAAGTAAAATGTTACGTTTTCATGTGCTATATGTGTACAATATTTGAAATTATTCAACATAATTTAACCCTAACCTAAACGAACCCTAACCCCCATTAAATAATACTATGTTCATATAGTTGATGCTATTAGTAATGAATACAATTACTGTTTTGATATTGTTAATATGATTAGATTTGGATTCGTAATTATTTAAATATACATGTTTATGTCCACATTTATTGTGCAGTAGTCTGTTTGCAATGGATTTTTTTTTTATAAAAATAATTCTCTCACAGGATATTGGTAAAAGACACTGATATTGGTGTGTTTTTATCAATATTAGGCTCTTAAATTATTTATAAAAAATGTCATGACAGCGTATTTGCAAGAGTCCATTGATGTGATGATATAACTTATTTAGGAAATGCTAAGCACCGATATTATGTTAACAAGGACTAAATTTCAAATTTCTAGCCACCTGAGCAAAACTCAGTAACATTAAAGAAATGCTAGTTTTAATTATTTAGGAAATATTTACTAGATTTATGAAGAGCAAAATAATTTTCAAGTTTTTAGCGCAACAGTTTTTTACAGTACAGCTCATAGGTACCCAATAGGCAAGCGGCGAGCCAGGCCGCCTGTTTGTGGTGCCCAAAGAGTCACGGCCCTTTCTGAAATCAGACGAGATAGGTCGTTCTCATATTTCTGCGAGCCACACTTTACATCGCAAAGCTCAGCGAGCAGCAAGCAGCTTATGCATTGTGTGTGTGAGGCTTGCACGCACAAGGTAGGGGTGCCCTAAAGTTTTCCTTCACAAAGTGTTTTGCTTGGGTCAGCATGGTCAGCCCTCAGCCACTTTCAAGCTAGTGAGCAGCGCAACAAGTAGATATGTTAACACAAGTTCACAACATAGTTCAATGGGCCACCATCATTCCACTCACATGGTTTCTTGGCAGCCCTTCAAGATTTGTTTCACTTTTTGTTTGAGCTTCTAATGGATGATAGCAGAAGGCTAGATGCATACTTAATTTTGTGACGCAAATTATTATGATTATAATTTTTAAAATGTCTTAAAGTTAAACAGAATTCAGTGTAAATGCATGATGAACCGCTCCACTATATGGTCAATTTGTTAAAATAGCCACAGTTTTGCCTCGAACAAATAGCCACAAACAATTGCCCTTTCTATTCATCCGCGGCTGGCTGTTCCAAATTGTTCTTTTAGTGCCAAAAAATGACATAATCACATCAATCACTTCTTTCATTATCAAAAATGATTCTGAACACAGAGTGGGAAAAACACCCACAACACAACTGGCCAACACAATTGAAGACATTTGCATCAAGCCCGAACATCGTCTTATTACTTTACTGGCAGAGACATTTTAACACAACAAGTTGGCATGCATAATTACTGCAGAGCCAATGGCTTTTGTGTACGTGTGTGTATTTATTAAGGAGTGAGTGATTGGAGAAAAGCACTTTTCAAAAATGGATTATGATAGTCCGCAACAATCACAGAGCTGGAACCTGATTCAATTTAGCATTAAGATAATTGGCTACCTCTGAATGCAAACCATAAGTAGATAATACAAATATAAATGGAGTCAATCATTGCTTTGCTGTCTGGGGGGCATGAGTTTAGCAATGGGTGCAGGTGTGCATATATTGGGGTTGGAGCTGTTGGCTTATGGAATGGAGATGAGGAGGAGGAATTACAAACCCCAATTCCAATGAAGTTGGGATATTGTGTAAAACAGAGTACATCCATCCATTTTTGGAACCGCTTATCCTCACTAGGGTCGCGGGTGCGCTGGCGCCTATCCCAGCTGACTTCGGGCGAGAGGTGGGGTACAATAATGATTTGCAAATCATTCTCAACTTATATTCCATTGAATACACTACAAATATTCAATGTTCCAACCGTGAAACCTTGATAAAAGGGACCCTGGTATAATGGATATCGGATAAAACGACTGTCGGGACTGAACAATGTGTCAAAAAAAGTTTTTTATATGTATTGTTTATGTTCATCATATATTTACACTGATTTTGTTTTATATATAAATAGTTCATAGTTGTTTGTCACTTAAAATGCCATTGACAAAGTCTGTTAAGCTTTTTTTACATTTATTTACAATAAATCGGACGACCCCCGCCCCTATTAGTCCGTTCTATCAAGGTTTCACTGTGCTATTCTTAATTTGATTCCTGCAACACGTTGTTGTTGTTGCTGTCCCAGCTTTTTTTCCGTGTTAAATCACCGTTCCTTTTAACAACACTCAATGATCGTTTGGGAACTGAGGACACTAATTGTTGAAGCTTTGTAGGTGGAATTCTTTCCCCTTCTTGCTTGATGTACAACTTCAATTGCTCAACAGTCTGGGGTCTCCGTTGTCGCATTTTGTGCTTCATCATGCGCCACACATTTTCAATGGAAGTAGCGCATGCTGCTCACCTGTGGAATGTTCCAGACAGGCATTTTTTTTTAGCGTTCCTCAACTTTCCCAGTCTTTTGTTGCTTCTGTCCCAGCTTTTTTGGGAACGTGTTGCAGTTATCAAATTCAAAACGAGTGAATATTTGCCTAAAAAAAAATAAAAAATAAAAACTTTCATAAGTTTGAAAATTAAATATCTTGTCTCTGTAGTGTATCCAATTAAATACAGGTTGAAAAGGATTTGCAAATCATTGTTTTCAGTTTTTTGGCGCAACTTCACCAGAATTGGGGTTTGTAGATGAGGCAAAAAGAGAAAGGAGGAAGACACGTGAGACAAAAGATGACAGGAAGTAGTGGGAACAGGGAGAGTAATGGCAAGACCCTAATGAGTGAGGCAAGCAGAAAGAGATACAGAGCCAAGGATCAAGAAGTATGCTGTGTCCTCCCATGACTTTCCCGCCACAGGAATGAAGACGAATAGAAGGTGTCTCCTCTGAGACCCCGTGCTTCAAAAGGTAGATTCATTCCAGCCATCCATACTGCTACCATTTATCCATCAGCTCACTCTTCCTCCATCCCAAGCTACATCTCATTATAAACCATGTAACTTCCTGATGGTACATGCCGCCACCCCGCAATTGGACACTGTCAAAGTGTCATGTTGCTCAAATGAACACAGTCACTGACTATTGAATAATGAATGCGTTTTGCAGTGAGTGATGGGCGCAATCTGCTGCCTGTGGATGCAGCTCGTTCATCGGGTCCTCGAATTGAGCCGCAAGGGTCTTTAAGGGCGTGCACGAACAACACAAAGAGTTTTTAAACATTCAACTGATTTATTTCACAACACTGATCATGGTTAGCACGTCTGCCTCACAGTCAGGAGATCTGTGTTGGAATAACCGTTGGGATATCCCTATGTGAAGTTTGCAAGTGTTTATTTGTTATATCGTCTGAGTAGGATTACAGAAAAAGAAGTCTTAATGTTAGCAAAATGTCAATGATTGTGTAGTCTTGTAGTTTTGACAAAAGCATGATTGGGTTCTAGTGAACTACCGTTAACGCATTAGACTATCAGTCAATATTGACCTGAGGTGGATGAATCTACTTTAAAGATACGACTCACGTCGTTCAGTAAAATGTATCTTGTTTTGAAGTGATCTTGTGCAGAAAGCAATGATTTTGTTCGAGAGACAAAGCGGAAATGATCAAGCTGGTTGGTCTAGAAGTACCTGACATACAGAAATAACTACAATTGAAACATTTGGTCACGTAAAATAATAAATACAATATTTAAACAATACATCAGTTTAGTTAGTGGTGAAATAATATCAATTACAAATGTCATAAAGGACAAAAACATGAGCATTGTCCCAATCCACATCCATTCATTTTCTGCTTTGCAACCATTCTGCATGTCGTTCTCCTCGTAACTGCATTGTTAGTTTCACGTCATGCAGTTGCAAGGTAAAACGTGATTGCAGCCCTAGCAATTGAAATGGATGTGTAAGTGTGTGTGTCTTCTATTTAGTTTTTCATTCTGAAGTGAATTTCATCCTCATATTTGTTTTTATTTCTAATGTGCTGAATGTTGTACCTGACCTCTGCACGGCTTTATTTTGGTTGAGTGTTGTAAAATACTCTCGCTCGCTTCCAGATAAGTAATCGCAGTACACTTTTATATTTTATCTCGGAACTTCCAATTCCCATCTATGTTTCTTGCTGTGTCTTCTCTTGTGCAGAAGAGGATGACAAGCTAATTTTTAAGACACTCATCTAATCAATGTCCTTGGTAAAGAAAAAAAAAAAAAAAGTTCAAAGTGATTTGAGCATGATCAATCAAACGTTCGTTGCATTACGCAACGTTGCTGCAACAATGCGGAAAGGAATCGCATGATACGCGATGACCTGAACATACTTTCTGACATTTTCTTTACAAATGGACTCACTCGTGTTACAGGAACATACAGAGCGTCACACACGGTTGACTTCTCACACATGCACACGCATGTACATTCCACAATGTCATATCTGACTAACACACATCCACACAGTCAATTACACAAGCCTGCACCGTTGAGAACGTGCCACACTTGCCAGGCAAAACATCTCTCTGACCCTGAAACCCAACTGTCAAGTACTTTTTGCTGATTTGTGTATGCTTTGCTGTATATTTACATGCAAGTGTGTGAGACAGCGATAAAGCGAGCATGTCTGATTAAGTGCCACAGCTAAATCTTTTCTCAAGAAGTGAGGCAAGCTGGAAAATGCAGTGTGAAATTCAGTCTTCAGTTTGTTTTATGTATTTATGTGTGTGTGGGATTATCAAATCCTGCCGGTCCAATCAAGAAAACGCTGTAACTTTGTTTTTTTTTGCTCATCAATCCCTGACTGAACAATACTGGACATTTGTTGTTGACATGGATGGCTGACTGGTGGCATCCCTCCAAGGAAGTGAAGCAGGAGCGCAAACACAGAATGAGGACATAGAAGTCATAGACACCAAATCAACTCGGGTACACGCGCAGTTTGAAAGCACACTGGAGACTTTTATACATGATTTATCTTTAAGGCAAGCGCCAGTGTTGCTCGAAACAGATTTAGGCTTTGGTTTATTAATAATTGCTGCACCACTGATCTTTCTAGTCATCTCAGATGCTCTCTTCATGCATTTCTGTTTATTTATGGACTGTCATCCAACTAACATCTACTGCTTCTGCTGAAATTCCCTTCTCTACTCCTGTGGAATTGCTATACGAAGTAATAAACCCTACTTAGTCCTGTGACTGTAGCTTGACAAAAACAAACAGCATACACAAAACATACACTGATGTACTCAGGGAAAACTTTGGAAAAACAAGTCTCAAAACACTCATGAGAACAAATAAACAAGTAAACCTATTAATGACCCTACACTTTTTTTTTTTTTTAACCATTTCTCATACACAAAACTCACCGAAAGTCTTTCTGCTTTACCATTCGATAGCAACAATTTAGTAGAGACTCTTCTCGTCTAAATTGTATGTTAATCCATGTCTGGATTGGAGGCTTATGGGATTTTTGGCTATCCCAAACATCCATGACCTAATACTGAATGTGCATGCAAGGGAAGAATGCAGTGTTCTGGACTCTGATGATAAACCCTTCCAGTGGATTTTGGCCTGTAACAGTTGCTGGAGCAACAAAGTAAGTGCTTTTTTTTTTTTTTTTTTTTTGCTTTACCAGGTACAACTTCGATCAGCTCTTAATCACTGCCAGTCCTCCATGTTAACATGAATATTTGAATTCTACAGCCGTCAATGGCAGCGAATGGGCTAAAAGCAGTTTTGAGAGACAAAAGAAGGAGAAGAAGGAGACAAGTTAGCGAAACCAAACACTGTGATCCGATCTTAATTAAAGTTGCTACCAATACAAACGTTGTTTGACCTGCATTATTTAGACATGCCTAAATAAAGATGATGATCACAAAGTAAAGCAGAATCTGAATACTTATTTTTCAGGTGAAACCAAATATAAATTTAACACTAAATTTAGAAAATTGGTCTGAAAATATATAGAGACTATAACAAGACAAAGCAGTTTGAGATTAGCTGGGTTAATTTATTCCATTGACTCTTTTTTTTTTTTTACATAATCTTTTGTTTTGTGTGTGTGTGTGTGTGTGTATGTATATCTATATATTTATATATATATATATATATATATATATATATATAGATACACATACACACAGTATATACACATAAACACACACACACAGTGCATACATACTAAATATATGTGAACAAGAGGAAAATAAACCACACACGCATCCTCACCACCGTGGTAGCTGAGCATTAGAAATTCATATCACCTTCTTTTTCACCACACTAACTTGAACAGGACACCAAGCCAAGTACGCCTTCCTTACTTAATACCATCTAATTATCTTGACAACACGCTCTTTTAGTAAAATGAATTGCAGGCAACTTTGGTGGCAGATATTCACTCAACATTTATCAGAGACAAATGAAGACAAAAGAACTCATTTAATCAAGTCATTTGAAAATAAACCCACTGATTTGGAACAAAAATCGTTTTTGTTATAGTGCTTGTGTGAGCAATCGAAAAAAAAGCAACTAACACAAGCATGCACACAATCCTCCACAGAAACATTCCCCTTCGTGTTTGCTTGTGTCGTTGTGTGATGTTAAAATAAAATTCGTTACTAGCACTCAGTCACAATTGGCAAAACGAAGCAGGCCTTTGTACATGTTTAACACATATAACACAACAATATTGATTTGTTTTCTTCTTCTGCAGAGTATGAATGGATCCAAGCACAGAAACCATTGATGTATAGTTTGGAGTTGGTTTTGACTGACCTCAAAGTTAGCAAACAAACTACAACACACACACACACGCACACGCACACACACAGGCAAGCGGAAACACAATCTTAACTGCGCTATATGGTCATTCTTGTTTGCACAAAACTGACAAATAATCATAGTTTGGATACAGTATATACAGTAGGTGTTCAAGATAGCAGTGTGTTACCTTCTTGTAGAGGGAGCGCAAGTCTCTGTACTGCCACATGCTGCTGAGCACCTGAGAGGCCGCCTTAACCACTTTGGCCGAGTGTCTGAGGGAGCGATAGTACATTGTTACATCTCTACCGCACTATTACGTCTGATAACATTCCAAACTGTTTTTCCGTTTCCCGCCAATATCACCTTGGCAAGATACGTGGAAGTTGTCGGCTCTTTTAGAGTAAGAGGGCCATTGCTCCTTTTTAGCAGAGAGTAATTCCCCTTCGAGAGTATGGAGAGGAGTTAAAAAGTCCCTCTCTCCATACCACACTTGTGGCCCCTGCCAGGCCACTTTGTCTGCAAAATGACTCCAGGAGGAATCCGTTCATAAGCAATGGCTCTCGAGAGAGACGGAAGTAGAGGCGATGCTTGCGAAATTAGCAATACACTCCTGAAGTAAACATCACCCTTTGCTCAATTTCTGCCTGGGAAAGACAACAAAAAAAGTGCTTTTAACGTCTACTGTATAGGTCACTTTTCTGGTTGATGTCACCTCTGGCAACGTCTGACTTGCTGGTTGCCATAGCAGCAAGGTAGAACATCCTACTTGGTCGACTGACTTATTTATTTAGGAATACCGACAGTTTATGAATGATATTGTGCGGCTATACTTAAGCAGTGGTCACATTTCATCCATAGCTGTGTGTATAAAGTATTTCCTCAAATAGCGACCTCCGCTCTTATAGACACAGTGCCTTAGTAAGCACTGACTTCTTTTCATCAAAAGATGAGTGCATCTTGATAGGCTATAATTACCTTTAGTTTACTATGTGACATATGATCCGACTGTGTATTGCGATAGACATAAATATCAAGTACACTGGAACCACCAAAGTCCAACTCCCTGAAAGTGGCACAGTTTGGAAATCTCCCTTCAATGTCAAACAAACCCAAAACCAACATCATGTGTGACATCAAGCAGGATGTCAGCAAATCTTGTGTTTTTAGCTCAGTCAGCATCTAAAGCACAGGTGTCAAACACAAGTCCCGCCATAGTATTTTATCTGGGCCATGAAAGCAAATTATGTGCGTCGACTTCATGTTTTTTTGCTACAATGCCAAAATTGCAAATTTTCTTCACTTTTAAAAAGATGGAGATATTGCAAGCATTTTTTGTTATCAAGCCCCCTTTTGAAATAAATGGAATCATAGAACACACAATTATTTACCGGCTTCTTATTTCAAAAGTAGTTGTGTATATCCCATAATATAAGACGATCATAGAATTTATATGGGTTCACTGTCAAAAGGACTAAATATACTCTTTAGTGTAACGATACGTGAGGGGAAAAAAAACATTGCATCACTGCAATATATGTTGTGATTGAGCAAGAGTGAATGACTTGACTTGTGTCTTGTTTGATCCATGACTTGACTCGACTTGTTTGAAATTCATTAGGGACTCGACTTGACTTGCTTGATTTTTTTCCCCAGTGATTTGGGACTGAAAATTAAGGCTTGAGACTTGCCCATATGTGATTTACTCCCACCTCTGATAAATACTGTACTTTGTCGATTTATGGTAAGTAAACAGCAGCTTATAAAGATATGTAAAATATAACAACGTTTTGACAACCTGGGTTTTGCTCCCCTTTAAACACGGGAGAATATGGCTGTGAGGGTTTGTGTGCTCAAAAACGGGCGCACACTTGATCGCGCAAGCTGATCTGCAGACCGGGCACAACCAGTATTGCATCTGCAAATTGCTACGCAGTTCATTTTGTGAATTGTGGGAGGAGTATTTGCAAAAGGATGAATTAAGCACACACAAACCTGAAACCAATTGCGATGGTTGATTTTGAGTCTTAAAATACTGTTTCCAAAAGGGCGAGTGCAAAACCGATGGCTGCGGTGCGGACACAATTATAAATATATTGTGACTTGTATTTGAAACTAAACTGAACATAAAACAAATGTTAATAATAAAATTGAACAATTTCTTTTTTATTCTCAAAATTATTTCCTCCCTTTGCAGTTTTTCACTCTTGCACAAATGCATGCTCTATATTAAAATTGAAGTGTGGAGAGGCTTTTTCCGCTGAAGTGCATGGCACCTTCACAACAACAATTTCCCGGAATGAAGCAAAATCCTCAACAATTAAATGGCTAATCCAGTCTAATCATGCAGATTTGTATCCTCTCCACCCCGAAAATATCTTCCTATTGGTCTCATGGGTTTCAAAAAATACAAAACACCAAAGTGACCTTCATATGTCGAGGGAGTAACACTCACTTGTCTCCTTTACTGCGGGCGATGCCGATCAGTTTTTCTATGCCACCAGCGTCGCGGAGGGCTTTGGCGTTCTCCATGTTCTTGGTGATGACTTCATGTAGCGCACAGCAGATGGCAGTGACCGTGTCATCAGACATGGCCTTGCTGGGCGGACCTGAAGTACCAGAGGTCCCACTGCTGGTGGCATTGTTGTTACTGCTGCTGCTGCCTGGTAGCCGATGGATCAAGTCTCGCATGGCATACTTACCTAAAATAGGAAGAGCGAAATATTATTTTTTTTTTTAATGAAATAAACACAATTCTGTTTCGTAGGTGAACTTAAGAGGAAGCTACTATTGTAGTTCAAAACAAATTCAATTATCACCCAAATATATGCACAATATTTGTTAATTTATACTTGAATGTCACTGATGGTGTAGTGGTCCATTCGCCTGCGTGGGTTCCGTTCAAACTCAGTGACGGGGTGAATGTGAGTGCGAATGGTTGTCCTTGTCTACATGTGCCCTGCGACTGACTGGCGACCAGTTCATGGTGTAGTCTGCCTTTCGCCCGAAATCGGCTGGGATAGGCTCCAGCACCCCGCGACCCTGAATAGGATAAGCAGTATTGAGAATGGATGGATGGATAGTTGAATGCAATGCATAATTGCGCACTTCAAGAGTCTCCAAATGGCTAAGGCAACACTTACACATGATCTCAATTGTTAATTTTTACTTCGCCTCTCAAAAAGATGGGGAAAAGAAAATCGAGTTGTATAGGTTATTGGTCACATTAATGGTGGAAAAAGTCTTGAAATGATTTATCTTACAGTATACATATACTGTATTTTTTTTCATTCATGAATTTTCCGTACCGCTTATCCTCACTAGGGTCGCGGGCGTGCTGGAGACTATCCCAGCTATCTTCGGGCGAGAGGATGGGTACACCCTGAACTGGTCGCCAGCCAATCGCAGGGCACATGTAAACAAACAACCATTCGCCCTCACATTCGCACTTACGGGCAATTTTGAGTCTTCAATCAACCTACCATGCATGTTTTTTTTTGTTTCTATTGTGTATTGAATGGATATACTGTAGATTTAAGTTGTCTCAAACTCCTGTGCTTTTTGGGGAGTTAGTTAGTTGTGAGACTGACTGCGTTTCTGATGACTCCTTGTACTTTCAGCTGTTTGTTCTAAAAACCTTTGCCGAGCAATAACCATCCATTCTGGTATTTTCTTCATTTCTCTTGCTTCTCCAGAGAAGCAAGAGAAATTATTAGATTAAGTATATTTTACTGTGGATCACAGGGAATGTGTGAGTATTTAACCTCATTTCAGAAAAGTTTCAGAAATCAAAAGTACCTCAAACACTTATGACTTAACGATGCTGTATGCTCACGCACTTTGACTTTGCAATATTCCAATGGACTTAAATCAGGAAGTGCTATGAAGGAAATGTAACAAGTTAACAGATCCTTTGAGTGTCTAACTAATAAAGCAGACGTCTTGCACAGCGAGTCGGTGCTTGGATAACTCCATAAAGATTTGGCCTGAGAGGGCTGACTGTAAATCCTCTCACACAGCCGCATTAATGCTCACGCTCGGAGTGCAATAAAAAGAGCCGCCTTGTGATATTTCAGTGAATAGGCTGGCATATGAGGAGACTGAGAAAGAAATGACATTCAAGGGGATGAGCTGTTGGAGTAATTAAGGCGGTCCAGGAGATGCAGTCAGATAGGAAAAGCCAATGCACCGGCGTGGAAGAGTGTGCGAAGACATGACAAACAAAATGGAGACCATGTGATGTGAGATCAACCATTCAAGTAAAGCTACGTATTTAGATGTCTCATGTTAATGCTAATCCTCTCTTTAGTTTGGATGAAGCAAAATGTTGTGCATCGAAGCAATTCAAAACAAACCTAGTATCTGCAATCAGAGTGACAATGGTGAAACAAGGTTGCAAAATATCTATATGGGATGGGTGCAATAATCAATCAGTCCATCATTATTAACTGATTGTGCCATGTGATTGACGGGCGACCTGTCCAGGGTGTAGTCGGCCTTTTGGAAAAGTGGTAAAGAAAATGGATGAATGCATGGATGGATATTAATCGATTGATAAGAATATATGTGGAAAAAAATTGCAATTTAGGCAACAAGGAGTGCAAATCAATAGAAAAAAAAAATCGATATATTTTTTCTAGCCCTGATCGGACAGAACATTTATTTTGAGGGTGAATATTTTCAACCGTGTCACTGAAACCCCATCTCTTGAAGAAGACAAGAAGAAGACAAAAACATGACACAACAGTACTTATTCTTGCAGAGGACTTCATAAAATAAATGTACTTCAACACAATACAAATTAAATATAGTATTTAGGCTGAGTTTCAATGGGAGCTTGTCATGCTTTACGATCATACTGTATGTCCTGCGATAGGCTGGCGACCAATTCAGGGTGTACCCGGCCTGTCGCACGCAGTCAGCTGGGATAGGATGCAGCGCACCCGCGACCCTGGTGAGGATGGATGGACGATCATATCTATTCAATTTTTTCTTACAGTCCAATTGCTGAATTCTAGATGTTAATACGCAGCATTTGACTTTCTGCTCCAAGTTGATCAAATCCTCATCTCAGGATCTAATGGATTACTCAATCATCATCATTGGGTCTGCTTTTCTATATTGTATACATTTTATGGAGAAGATTTTGATGAGTGTTTCTGAGGAAAATCTTAGAAGGTGAAGGAAAAAGAGAAGAACATGGGGGATAAATGAAAGAAAGATGTGAGTGGGGCCAAACAGAATACATTTGGTTGAACGTGTTTGTGGTTCAAAATGTCAATCAAAATAAGGGGACACGTTTTGACAAAATCCATTGTAAGGACTGCACACAACCTGCCCAATTAAAAGTAGACTTATTCCAATGAATGAATTACTTCACCCGATAGGCTAACATATGTTACTGACACAAAGTACATAAAAATGTCGAGAAAACAAAAGCTGCTGTTTCACACTTCCAGTCACAATCTAAAACCGTCCTCTGCGGAGAAACGTCCGTGTCAAAAGCAGGAAAAAGAGCTCAGCGGTCCTTCTCAAGTGGACTTTTAAAATCTACTTTGGTTGCAAATGAAATCTCACAACAAAGCACTCACATTCCTGAGAGCCAAACAACAATTATAAAATGTGATATTTGTGGAGCTATTTCTACAACAGAAGCAATAACCTTTGATGTTATCTGAGAAAGCGTCTACTTTTTAATATGAAGTTTAATATAAATAATAATATTAAAAAGAAATACAAAATAGTGACGCATCTGTAGTTGAATGCCTCTTAAGTCATGCAATTCCAGATTTGAGCAAAATATTCAGGATAACTATCTCTAGAATGTCACTAAACGTCAGAGTTTGGAGTCATGCGAGACATCAAACACGACTCTGGGTGTGTTGGTTTTTTTGTTGATTTTTATAGCGACACTTATCGAAAAAAGGACTAAATGTTTAACTTATTTTGACACCTGTGTGACAATTGGGATGTTAACAAGTGACGGGCATCTCTTGATGTGCAGAGTTATTTTGTGTGGGCAGCATGAAAAGCATAAAAGCAAACACTGGATCAACTCATCCTCAGAAGAGTCTTAAGTCCAAGGAACTCAGTAAAGATCTAAGAATGAGAATTGCATATATAGTAGATACTGTAAGTTGGGAGAGTGTTCTGGAGCCATTTCTAAGCAACGTGAGCTTCAGAGATCATGACTTGAATCAAATTGATGTGGATTTGGATGCGTCACCTTCCTACTAAATCTTTATTGCAAAGCAACACTACACTAACAACATGGCGCGTATGCTCTCCAAGGTCTGCAGAGTTTTTGCATTATTAACTTTTAGGAAGAACACAACATTCTTGAAGGGAACACAATGGTTCCTGCACTTCTACCGCACCGTGTAAACCTCTTTTCATATTTTTTTTCAAAACGTTTTCTTCCCCTTTCAAACAGTGATGATGAGGCAAAATGTTTCTCCCAGACCAATTCATCACTGCGATACAAAAGATAGCCTCCCAGGCTTTTGGCAAATCCATTCCTCCTGTTTACCGCTAATAAGTCAAAGTGATCCGGGAAAGGCTGAGAATGATGGACAATCAGGAGGTTCTGATGACACTATTAACCTTCAGAAAGAGAGTACACATAAGCAAACACACAATTACGCGACGCTGAAGGACACGTCATTTATGTATGCACATATATGACACACGTACACTATATAAGAATGAGTAGTGGGTTAATTGGCCCAGCGTTATCTCTTTGACAGGATAAGCAGAGGTTAAACGGCTGTTGTCTTTTAGCCCACAAAGTTGAGCTAAATTCGTTGTTTGACCGACTTGAATCGCACTGATTCATTTCCTCACAGATTAACTGACTCACGAGGGCCTCTATTTGATGCATTTGGGAGCGACTCACTGAATAATTCACCCACGGCATGACTAACTTAGTGACCATCTAATTTAGCGAGTGCCTCGCCAGATAATTGACTGTGCCAATGACTGACAATTTATTGTCCGAGCCACTGATTAAGTGAACGACTCATTTATCAAGCCACAAAGGGAAGAGAGATGCTAATAATAAAAGAAGGTAATGGCTTAAAAAAAAAACAAAAAACACGGGAACTAGTGGAAATGTAGAAGTGTATTTGAAAGCATTTTCTGCACATACATGCACAACCACATTCCCATTCCTCATTATAAGCCTGTGGGATCGTTTCATTTTGCAATCTTTTCTTTCAAAAGCGTGTTCTTCTCACAGGAAAAAAAACAAATCAAATAATAAACAAATAACTGAGGCAACTGATGGTCAGCCAGGATATTGCAGTATGTTTTCACCAAAATGTTGTTGACTGTCAACTAATGTATACTTTTGTATTTTGTATAAATGTGGATTAAATCAAATACTAGACAGTGGTACTACCGTTAGATATGTTTCAATATTTTTGTATATTTTATATGTAAACACCTGAATATGTAAGATTTCTGGTTTTCTGTCAGTTCAGAAGCTGTCACGTAAAGTTGAATCCAGGTTATTCAGGTGCTTAGTGTCATCACGACAGGATCTCGAGTGAAATAAAGCAAATTCAGTTCAAAGGCTCTTTCAAATGACTCAACTCTAACGTGTGTCCTTTAGGCAGACATGGCGATAACCAAAGCCAAAGAGAAGCTTTGTGATGAATTATTGATTAATAGAAACGGAGGGGAAATGCTGCACTTTCCCAAAGTCAATGCAAAATTAACCAAATATAAAAGCTTAATGTTTTGACGCCCGTATTTCCTCTAGTGTTTGTTGCAAAATTTAGTGTAGGCACAGTAGTTTAGCCAAGTCAGTTTTGTCAGGCGTGCGAGAGGCAACATCATGAAACAGTTTCAGTCGTGACCTCAGATTGCTGATATGGTAATAACACGAAGAGAAGATGATGATGACAAGTGAAGCCTGAAGAGCAAATGCAGATGAAGATGGAATGACAAAAAGGAAGATTTTCCATGAGTGAGCCGCAGCTTTAAAGCACAACATGACAAAGCCAACGCCTTTACAACGGCGAAATGTTTGCTTCACATTGGACATGCTTCTTCCTGCATCAGTTAATAAACTTGTATTACACGGCCCAAAAATAACCTCCATCACCTGGGATACAGAGGTGCTAATATATTCCTGTTGTAGTCCCTGTGCTGCTCCCTTCGAGAAAGATGTGCTTCAACAGGACCGCAATGGCTGATTTGATTTAAAGAAATCCAATTACCCCCCAACAATGGAGTGATTTGATTGTTCACTGGAGGAAAAATGAGAGTGTTATTGAAGAAAAATTGGAGGTAATTGTCTCAGAGAGATGTTATGAGAGATGAGGCAACTTGATTGGTTGAGGTGTCTCGCCTAATGCAAATAAAATATGTTTATTAAACAGTTAGCAGCATTTCTTCATCTAAAAAAGCGCTTATGGAATATTTATGATAATCCATCCAGTTTTGCCCAATCACATGATCTAGTTGAGACTTTGCATGTAAATGTATGTCACTTTGACAATAGGGGGCGCCATAGTAAAAGTAACTGCCAAAACGGTTTTCCTTCTTCCCATCAGTCCATCCATCCATTTTATACAGCACATGTCCTTATCAGGGTCACGAGTGAGCTGCAGCCTATTCCACCTGATTTTGGGCGAGAGGCGGGGTACACCCAGGACTGGTTGCCAGCCAATCGCATGGCACATTTAAACAAACAGCCATTCATTGATATGATCCGCTCTTGAGTTTTGTTTTGTTTTTCCGCCAGTCGGCTCTTCCTTGTGTTTTTCTTTGTTTCCCCCGAGTCGGCGCAAGGAGGAGTTTAGCCATTCGGCCCACCTGGGGGCTATTGGTAGTTAGCTCCCAGACTTAAAGGCCCACGAAAGTGACCCAAAAAAAAAAAAATGTAAAATTTGACTCACCACAGAGTATTGTTAATAAGAAAAATTTGAATGAAAAAAAAAGTATGTAAAAGCAGGCTTCAAATGGTCAGGAATTGTGACGTTCTTTCAGCTTCCAGACGCTGTGGGTGTGTCGCTGAATGCTCTGAAAACCCCGCCCCTTGAAACCTTTAACTGCCAATCAAATACGTGCCTTCTCTCCCGTCTCCCTCCTTCCCAGTGCTGCGCATTGCACACGCTCTCGCGCGCTCCAGAGAGCCCCTCTGTGACAGCCACGCAGCCTCTGAGTCTCGGGACAATTTTCCCTCCTTTGCCTTTGCATTGAAATTCAGCAGGCCGTGCATCACTGCTGCATATGGTGCGCCCACCAGTGCGATGCACCGCGGCCCCCCTGGATGAGTTTGTCTCATATGAGTTTGTCATATAACAAATAATTTCTATAAATCTCTGTGTTTACATTACAATGCTCACTTCTACAACATTCCTAGGAAATCACAATGTGCCATCGCTGGTGTACAATTTTTAGAACAGGCATGTGGGCGACTCGTGTGACTGTAGGGGGTGACGTGGTGCCCGCGGGCACCATGTTGGAGACCCTTGATTTAGAGAATTCAACCAATGTAACGTCCACATTTTTGGAACGTGGGAGGAACCTACACAAGCACAAGGAGAACATGCAAACTCTACACAGCTGAGATTCGAAACTAATCTCGCTAGCTAACCACGGTGCTGCCCTCTTTTATTAGTCCTTTCGCTACATCGTAAAAAGTGATCTTTTTAAATAAAAGTCAATTATTTAACACATTTGAAAGCATCAATGTTAAACTGTAAATACCTGTGTTGACACTACCAGATGTATTAATTTAACAAGAGCGCATCATGCTTTTGGTAACTATGTCAAATTACAAAAACTAAACACTTTGTCTTCATAGTTTTACAATATAATGGAAATCAGATGAGTACTGACAAAGGCTGAACAACCATAATTCCGATCAGTACCATACATAAATACGAAAAATCATTCCAGCATATGTCGGAATTTTTCATCAAAAATGACAAATTGTGCACTAAAGTAGCCATATTTTGCACATTTGTTAAATTTGTTTTATTTAGATTGCTTTTAAATTTATATTTACAAAATCTATCTTTATAAATTATGAATCTACAAGATTCTTCTTTGGACCATACCCCCCTTCCAATGTTTCAAGTTACACCAGTTCACTAGAATTTCTATAATCAACTACCTTTTGTAATTGTGCCCAATGAAATATCCAGTGTGTGTATATTGTTCTCTACGTCTCCATCTGTTAGACACACTGTAGTGATAAAACATGAAGGTCTAGTGATAAAAGAGTCAGACACTTACAAAAGATTCAAAACTCAACAAAGTACTCCAATAAAGACACAAACGTGTGTTATCCAAGTGTGAGACACTGGAGGCCCACACGTCATCTTCTGACCTTCTTCTGGTTAGCTTTCAAAGGTTTTCTGCTCGCAAACAGTAGAAGCATGGAAAAGTGTCAAGAAACCCCATAATGGAGCTTCCTTGTAGATAATATGAGCGTGCCTCGTGATGCCCGTCCTCCCTGTGCCAGAATGTTCCAGCTGCGAGTCTTTTACTTCATTAGCATTTGTCTATCACAGCTCCTGACCTCAAACACTCAAACTTGCAATCAAGCACTTAGCGAAGTCCCAGCGGTTTGCCGCTGCCGTTTCCACAGTAACGTCTCGGCCGCCGGCGTCATCAACGCGAGACACAATGGCCGAGAGAGAAAAGAGAGAGGGCCGTTATGAGCTCATGTCTGAAACGGCACGAGAGAGAAATAGGCGTTGAATTAAGCAGATACAGTATGGTTGGAGGAAGAATAACACTCATTCTGAAGACAGGAAGGTGGCCAATGGAGGGAGAATAGTGGGAGGGGAGGCTAAAGTCGACAATAGCTGTGGCGTGACAAGGGAAGAAAGACCATAATAGCAAATTTGCTGATAGACTTGTCATTTTAGGTGACAGTTACATTATAGTTCACGTCACATATTTAATATAATCTCCAGTATTTGCACCCTATTTGTATGAAATGCTTGCTGCGAAACACAAGTGGAAAAAACCTAATTAAATCGAGCTGTGAATTAATTAAGCGTCTTGAATTAATACCGATTTTGAATTAATCGCTTTTCATCCAGCATTAACTTTGTTTTGGTGGCAAACACAGCGTGTGTTTATAAAGAGCGCCGCAAATAGCTGCTCTATTTGGAATAATGTGACGACTGCTTGGCGTTGCAGCTTTGTTCCCAATTCATGTGTGTCAAATTGCCATCTCCAAGTCAATGCGTAAGAATCGCAAAGACGGACATCGTAGCGATAAATGCCTCATTTATCGTGACATGGGTTTATAGAATAATATACAAATCAAAAACAAAAGAGGTGGAAACAGGTATAAAACAAAAAGGTTGAGCAATGAGATGAATGAAGCTTAGTGACAACAAAATGCCGCCAGATGACATTAAAGACAGTTGCAACAGACGCAAACGTGTGCTTTGTCTTCAGATGTCACTGGTCCCTCTTTCTTCTTCATCTGCTTTTCTTCTATAACACTCTCTTGGCCAACTAACAAACCATAACCAGCACAAAAAGATGGCGTCATTTCTTGTGTATAATACACTTTTTAATTTCCTTTGGCTAAAAAATGTGATTAAAAATTGAGGGTGTGCATCATACATAGCCTAGGTGTAAGAAAAATTAGTCAGCCTTAAGATGGACAAAATCAATGCTACAAACTTCCCTGCAAGATGTATAGCGGTGACTAGGGGTGTTTGACGTAACACGCCTCGTTCATCGGATTTAGCGTCTTTACTAGATGGCAGAAACGCTCAACCATGAATTTCTAATATAGAGTAATCCCTCGTTTATCGCAGGGGTTAGGTTCCGAAGTAGTGACCACGTATTTTTAAAAATTATTTCTACATACAGTATTTTAAAGCCGTATGACCCACCCCAGACTCATTAATAACCTTATAAACACTTTCTATACTTTTAAAACACCTTTTAAATTCTTAAACATACAGTAATGCACAGTAGTATTGTACATTATGTACATTTTATTCCTTGTAATATGTGTTTAAAGATTTGTTTTTAAACAGTTTTAATGTTTTAGGCTAGGAAGCATTTATTTTACCATGAAAAAAATACAGCATAGACTAAAAATTCTGCAATATGGTGAATTGTGCACAATATGAGTATGAAAAAAAAATCTGCAATGCAGTGTAGCTAGCGCAAGCGTGGAATTATAATTCCAAGTCTAGTACAGATAAGTAACTGAATCTGCAGACGCAAATATTAGTGTCGTTAATGCAAGCGCGCAGAGCAAGGCAAGCCTTCTCCGCTTTCGTTTTGTTTGATGCAGGCGCAAATGTAGGCGTTTCTGGTTTACTTCAGAGAACATTTACATTTCTTTGAAAAACCTAATCAAATACAAATTACTATGATAATATTTAAATTTTTGAGCATAGATAGCAACAATTCATGGGTGCGTATTATACATAGGTTGAAGGAAAATTCATCTGCCAAAGTGCGATTTTGAGGGAGATGAGAAATTAAAGTAGTTCCCACAGCAGTAGCTATTTAGCCTCAACTCTTTATACTGGCCCAACAGTGCCAATGTCAAACTTTCCAGCCATCCCGTGACTGTAATTCAACCAGTATTTGGCAAAAGACCAGCAAAAATGCTCTGCAAAACATCTTTGTCACCCAAGGATAGTTTTTGCCTTGATGTAAAGAAACAGGAGTTGACTGTGAGGTTTGTGTTAATAAAGCTTGTGTACAAGGGCCAAGCAAGATGGGGCTAGTGGTGTCTGGCCTCTACCTCTTTGCTGTCAACACTAATCATGTCACACCTTGCCGAGAGCAAACGCTCGTCTCTGAACAAGCTCTGACGCTTCTCTGTTTGTCTCACTCAGATTTTGTTGTCATCTCAGTTCACCCCGTATTATGCTGCATTCAAAACTGCTGGGAAGTATAAAATATCACATTCTTCATGTGTGAAAGTTCAACATGGAGTTCAGTCTCTTTATGGGACAAAACCAAAACACACTATACTTGTAACCCAACAGACTACTGTTTATTATTATTTATTTTTTGGTCATTTGAGTAGGAAAATACCAAATTTTTCATTAGTCTTTCCTTTAAACCCATCTTTATTAGGAGACTTCTGCCATAATTCTTCACTACCTCTTTCTGATCTGAAGAGGCCAATTAGGCAGCGCAATAAAAGTTGATCAATTGCCTTCAAATACTTTAATCAATTAGCCAAAGTTTTAACGATTTCCAGAGAAGATCATATATTGTTCTCATCGTAAAAGACCAAATAGAATAGCTCATCCAATTCTGTGACTGTTACAAGAAGTGCTTTTTTTCATCCATTAATTTAAAAGGAGCCTTTAGGTCGATAAAGTAACGGCGAATGGTTGGGTGCAAATGCCTTTTTAACAGCTTTAACTCCTTTATCAAAATCATAAACCCCCCTGTGAGCTGTTGTGATGTAGTACACATTGATTGATCACATATTCAGTTTTTACATGAAGTCCTGTATAACTTAGTAAAGTTACAAAAACTATTGTCTTGAAGCAAAACTGACTCGCTAACAAATGAAATTAAAACTTGGCATCTGTATGAAATGTAAGTCATCTGCTACCATGGACCAGCGAGACAACTGTTGTATGGGAATGTGGCGCTTTGACCATGGCATTACTCTATGTTCTTATATCACACTAACAAAGCCAGAAGAGACTCCAGAAATCATTTGCTGCAAGTGAGGGAAGCACAGTTGCTATAGAAACAACCGAGCCCACCAAAAAAACTGCAATAATTAGAGATACCAGAGGCAGAAACACAAATACACACTTCCATCTAAAGGTATTGGAGCAGACAGGACAATTCCTTTATTTTTGCTGTCTATCTCCCAATCAGTTGAGTTTCATCTTAAAACAAAATAGTTCTGTAGTTTGCTACTGCCGTTATGTGTTTCATTAATAAAGATGAACGAGCCTGTCCCAGAAGAAGCCATACGTGCCCAAGCCACGGCATTACATCTTTGTCCCAGAATCTTTGAAGCTCCTCTCTGTATACAGCTAACACCCCCCCCCCCCCCCCCCCCCCAAGCCAACCAGAGCAACAGTGACCAGAACAGGGCCAGAAGGCGGGCCCGACCGAGGCGCGAGCTGCTGACTGATTTTAATACCTCCTTTTAAAAAACACCATTCAAACAACAGGTTTTTGGGTGAAAGGTGCAGCTCGCTACTAGTGTGGACTGACTGGTGGGCAACAATAGGGAAATGAAATTCCAGTATTTTGAGGGTAATAGCCCATCATCAACATATTTGAAAAAAAAGAACATCAAAATCTATGATTCAATATTCCTGACCTAACCCTAAACCCCTAATAATAATACCCTAACCCAACCCAACCCATCACCCAAAACCCACCCAAACTCTTGGAATAGGTTACTAGTTACCAAGTTCTCTTTTTAATGGGTGTGGATGAAAATAACCACTATCCAGACTCACCGATTAACTCCTTGTTCCGGATGTCCAGCGCCATATTTCTGAGAGCGGTGGCCACGGCGCACACAACTTTGTCGTTGTCGATTCGCAGTAACTCCACAAGAATGGGAAGTCCTTTCTCCTTACGGACAGCAGCCCGAATGTACACAGACCACTGCAAAGCAAGAAAAAAGGAGAAGGGGGTTCATCTTTTTAACCACGGTCTTGATGGATTACAAGAATGCTTATCAATTAAACCTTCATAGCATGGAAGGGTATACCTTCAACACTGCTTTGAGTGACAGTTTTCCAGCTTTTTTACGACTTTTTCGTCCGCAGTATGAGCACAAATGATCTCTGAATAAATGAGTAGGAGTAGTATAACAGTTGTAAGAGGCAGATGAAGCCCCCTGTTTGAGAGGGAAATTGTATATTCGGGGCCCATACAAGAGGGCTGAAGTAATCCACTGACTCACAACTGATACATTGCAAGAGGGAGAAATATATGAGCAAGAGCGGTCTTTAGAGCTTGGAGACCACTCTATCCTCCCTCAGTAACAATCATGGTACATTTAGATGGGCTTCTCTACCCTAGATGCCTCAAGTAGTGCCAGTTTGTGGGTCATCTGCAGAGGAATGGATATCAGTAAAAGATAATCTGCCTTTTCAAATCACTTGAACGTCAACCCATTATTGTTTATTCTATAGAGCAATCTAGGGAAATAGAGGTTACATAATAATTCCAGGAGAACAATCAAAATAAGGAAAGAAGGGATAAGAGATGAGAGCTTGCCATATCTTTTGAAAAATGTTGGCTTATCTTAGAAATAATACAACATATTTTCCTAGGGCACCTTCTACTTTCCCACTGCTGTTACCTCTAACTATGGAGAAAGTCAACAAACCAAAATCAGACACACCTACAGATGCACAGCTATTCTTCTTGTCCACAATGTGTCGTACAAGTGCAAGTTTCAACCAAGTAAAACAAATGTAAACTCATGGAACCTATTGACCACATTCCCAGATTGTCCATTTGCAGTCAACAATGTCCCACCTGAGTTGTGGCAGTTCAAGGTTACATTCTCTCAATTGCAGTCTTGTTGCAAGAAAAAAAAAAAGTGTATATCTTCAATTTTGCCCAAGGCTAACACTGCGTGATGCCATCCCTTTGGACTGCATGACTCATTCATTATTACCAAAAAGCTGCTTCCATCAGCCAGCTGCTGTTGAACCCTGGGTGGACTCCTGTGTGGGCTCAGACTTGGCGGCTTTACATTAAAGTAATTCCATTCCTGCTTTACAATCAGATAAATCATGGGCTGCATTTCAAAGTTGAACCAGTTATTTCCTCTGCTGTAAATTAATTGGTGTCTGTGAATTTACTGAGTTTGTGACTGCAGAATTCCAAGATTTTGCCTAATATGACAATACAATCAAGCTTTGTTTTGTCTTGTCAGTGAGTATAAGTCAATGAATAGTTTGGGGAGCAATTCATACTTGTCATCATTACCTTCCAGCTGCCAGCAGCCAGGTTCTGCAGGGCTCCAGCTGCTCCCTCCAGGGTGTCGGGATTGGAGCATTCAGAGAGCAGGGTGAGGTAGGGCTTGACAATGGTGGGGTGCCAGAGCATCTGAACACCTTTGGGGGGATCCACTGTGTCTGGAAAGGGGCCAACGCCATCCCACTGGAAGAGAGAAGAAAGAACAGGATAAGATTGTCCACAAGGGAATACAGTACAATGTAAAAGCACACTGCGCTTGATTTTCACTACACCCACCGCGGGGTAGGACACAGGACTGCACAGCGACTACAGTGGCACAGTGCAGATTTACCCATATTTGGTGTTGGTTGCTAAGCGACCGAAAAGGAAGTAGCCTGGTGCTTTATCCTGTTGGTTTGGTCGTAAAGTAGGCTATAGCTCAGAAATACAAATGTGTCACTCTTATGACAAAAAGCCCAGGCTTTACTCATAATAAGGTCAAGATGGAGACATGTTGCAAGTAAAGCATGTGTGATAATGTCATATTTGAAGAGAATGTTTTTATTTTAAAAACACACACACACTTCTACCACTTTCAACAAACTCGGTACATTACGTCCTGCGTAGTGAAGATCCCCTTCCATCGCTGTGGCTTTTTAACCACATCACAGTACATCATCTGTCTTGTCTCCCAGAGCTCAGGATATACTGCAGGGAAACCTTATTAACTATTGATTCTTCCATTTTTCTTTTCTGTTTTCTCTGTGGTTTTACTGTAGAACTGTTGCTGTTGAAATCACTCCGCCACTTTCCCAGATTGGAAGTGCCGAGATCTCATCACAATGTGCTGTCGTCCGAATTGATCATTTATTAATTAGGGTGTGTCTGCTGTGGTGGCAGGCGCCACCTCATGTGCTGCCAGCCACTATGGCTTGGCGCTGCGCACAATGAAAGGGTCGATCGACGGTGCACTGCACTTTGCTTAATGCGCTGTAAAAAGGCCTGAATACAGTGGTTGGGGGTGTGGTAAAGCCTTATTCTTCAATAGTGGACAGCAGGCAATTTTTGTCCAAAGATAAAAACGTGAATGCAAGGCAAACCTGTTCAAATTTGCACACCTTTTTTCTTTTTCGTGTTACAGTCGCTTTCACTTCCAAGACAGTGAATTGACCACTTTAATTCAAGATGTGATATTTTCATGTTAAAACAAGCTAAACGGGCAAAGTTAAATGATTTAAGATCTGTGAAACAGAATATTATCTGTTTACATGAATTAAATTTGAAATTCATGGGTTTGTACCAAAGAAAGAACAGATCTGACCCTCTTGCTGTAGCGTCGTTAGAATGGTCCATAGATACAAATGTGGTAAGTTCATGTTTCATGACATCAAACAGATATTATAATAACAACAACATTTTCAAGGATTTATGTGATAATTTTCAGGTAACTATTTGATACTAAGCCCTTTTTTTTTCTAGCACCAATGTACTGTGACTCTGGACCAGTGTACTGGACTTGAGGAACACAGCCTAAACTCCAACACTAATAAAATCTGTCTTGGTGGAAAATGGGAGTTGAACACGATCTCCAGTGGAACTTAGTTCCTGTTTAATTCATGCCAGTTTTCCTTCCTTCTTTTTTTAAATAGTGGAATTAGTGGGGAATCACTGTTTCTCTCTTGGAGAGAAACCTTGAGCTTTCCAAATAAAAAGTAAAAGAGCAAACTATTAAGTGAAATGTGCCGTCACCTTGAGTTTGTTTCCCTTATTAAGACTGATGGAATGGAAATAATGAGCAAGGGCAAAGGAATAAAATAGCTGCTTTCACACAGCAACTACATCTCACTTTTGGAGAAATAAAACTCCCACCATCCGTCCACATTGCTGTCTCTTTGTCAGTCACGTGGCCTCGATTCATTCTCTCTCTCTCTCTCTCTCTCTCTTTCCCCACTTGCCGTTTTCCTACTGCTTATCATTGAGATTGTGTCCCTCTTTTTCTCTCCAGATGACTCTTTCTCTCTAGATGGTGTACTGCTTTTCTTTTGTGATTGTCCCAATAAACCCTTCTTTTCCCCATTTTCTTATTCTATTTCCATCCTTCTCCCTCTTCTTTGGATTTTCCTCCCCGTCGACCTTCTCGTTCCGCTCAACTGATCCCCCCTACTCGCTTCATGGTAAACTAGGCAAGTGTGCACTTTGCATATGTGTGTATGAACTTGTGTGTATGTGTGTGTGTGTGTGTGTGTGTGTGTGGGTGCATGCTTTATTTTAATAAATTCTCTGATGGCAAAATCAAACACTTGATACAGTTTGAAGACTATGAACAGAACAACCTATTCTCTACATTTGTTGCCTGCAGACCTCCTACGTGAATACAAATAGATAATGTTAATTTTGAATGCTCAAAAAGTGCACTATATTAAAGTCCCAGAGGAAAAAGCAAATACCTTGCACCTATTATGGTTGCTTTCAATAGGTGATAACAACCCACAACAATTTATTGGATTTGTTTGAACTTTATGGCACTACACTATGTATAAAAACATTTTCCTGATTAGAGAAACCTGACTGTTACACAAACAGGATGTACTGTAGAAAATTGCAAGCAGCCACTCTTTTATTTTGAACCGAGATCAACATTTTTGAGGTCACTAAATGTTGGCCAAGAGGGTCTTTTACAATTTACAATCTATGTTGTAGTTCATCCAAAGGGTGATTAAAGGGGTTGAGGTCAAGGCACTCAAGTTCTTCCACACCAAAGTCCTCCAAGTGTGCCTTTATGGACCCGGATTTGTCCAAGGTGGGACAGAAAATTCTCTTCCCACGATTGGAAGCATACACATTTTCCAAAATACCGTATTTTCACGACCATAGGGTGCATCGTATTAAAAGGCGCGGTCTCAGTTACGGGGTCTATTTCTGTATTTAACACATACATAAGGTGCACCGTATTATTGGGCGCAGGCATGGTAAAACATATGCTATCTTAAAAGATACGTTAAAAAGAATGTTTTTAAAAAGGCAGCGGGAGCAAAACTGAGTTCGGTTGTACTTTATTGACGTATTTAACAATGTACTCAGGTTGTTTTTTGATCAATCCTCATCCACAAATCCATCAAAGTCCTCATCTTCTGTATCCGAAATGAAGTTCTCAATCAAACACGCCAGGTTCGGGTCAGTCTCGTTGCCGTGCGAATTTCGACCAACAATGCAAGCAGACACCTTAGCCCAACATCCACAATCCATTCAGAAATTGTGGCGTAACTCGCCCGGCGCTGCCTCCTAGCCTTAGTAAACATGTGTTCATCGTCTGTCATCCATCGCTTCCACGGCGAAGCTCATTTTCCTGCTTCCTCCACTTGCGAACCATCGATTCGTTGATCTTGAATTCTCTCGCGGCTGATTGGGGGTCCTTAGCCAAACCGATGTTGTTTTGCACAATGCACACCCTAGAAATCCTCCCAGTCAGTCAAGAGGTAAAAAAATTAAAAGAAATAAATAGAAAATAAATTTAAAAAACCGACGCTATATCCCTACTGAAATTTTTTTTTTTTTTAAACTTTTAAGTGCGCCTTATGGTCGTGAAAATATGCTACCTCAGCAACATCGATAATTAAGTCCTCAGTTGGAACTAAGCGGTCTAATCCAACTGTTTATTGTTGAATTAATAAAAACTTTAGTCCTTTCAGTGTGTATTTTCTGAAACTTAATTGCTTTTTCCTGCCACTGGTGGCAGGAAAAAAGTGTGTGTGTGTGTGTGTGTCTGTGTGGGGGTGTGAGTTTATTTGTATGCAGCAGTCAATTAGGAGAACTTAGCTTTAGTTCAGGCTCCCACGCTGCTCCTTGGCTTTGCTGTCAAAGACTAATAAATGATTACAGGGACTATACCGTCTAAGTGCCGCCGCCTACCCTCGGCTCTTGCTGCCTGTCTTTTTCTCACTATTAACTTATTTTCTTCTCTCCACTATCAATTATTATCTACTGCAGGTAAAGTAGACTTTTTATCTGGATGCAGCTTGTATCGGATCTCAGATTGTGCAAGTGCAGCAAACGTTCGTGATCGTGAAAGAAAATCTGTTTGACATTTCTTTTACCTTTTCACGAAAGTGTATTAAAGTAAAAGACAAAGTCACTGGTTCATTTGTGAACTCACCCACTTTGCATTGCAAAGTCAATAGAGCACATATTCATCACATCAACCTAGTGAGTGACAGATCAATATGAAATGGCTTTAAGAGTTCTTCAGGTCATGCATATTGTCACTTGAGAACAGGTACATGTGGTTCTGACTCCTTAACCCACCAGAGTTAAACTTCAGCTTATTATCTTGAGAAAGTAGACAGAAGGGAGGAGGGTGCAGATACAATTAAGCTAAACAAGATCTAGGTTTAAAAAAGTCTCACTAATATAAATTGCCATAAAAGTATGTAGAAGTTGCCTGTGATCCAATTTATTTTCAAGGAAGCCAACGCATTAAAACAAAGTTTACAGCGTACTTTGTGATCTAAGGTTTCCATCTCTCTGGATTATTCAGCTCACACGTCCCCTGTCTCGACTACTGACAACGTGTTCCTGCTCCATCATGCAAGGCGGCTCCTACTATTTGGACACGCGTGTGTCGGAACTCAGCGTTTGGCGACAAACGGACGTGAATAAGTAAAAGGAGAACTTTCAGTGATGGGTTGCACCGTCATCACATCTTAAGCCAAGTGAGCGCTTACTGGGCCGGCTTCCTCCAAATGAGGAATAGTGTCACCCCTTGACTGCATCAAATATGTGAAATGCCCCCCCCCCCCCCCCCCCATTTCTTAAAGTTACTATACGCAGCACTGTAGTAAGACAACCGTTTCGGCAGCTCACAGCGCACTAACTATGCACTTGCTGCACAATGAAAAGGTGCAAGGAGTCACGACAGAGCATGTCTCTCATGTTCAATATTCTAGTGGGTTCCTTTAGTGTGTTTGGTTAAAAAGTGTGTTTGGTTAAAAAGCTATAAAGGAAATACTTGTGGTCAAAAAAATTTCTTTGCCAACTTGATGAATTATAATAGCAGCCTGTCAGACCAGGCGTTAATGTCAACTTGTTGTTGATTACATGTGTCTAACTAACATTAGTTAACCTTACCACAACATAAAACCAAGCCAGCCCGCAACAGTAGCTAATTATAATAAATATGGACTGGCCAATGTATTTACAATTTTGGTCGAACTGTATATATTGTCACAATTGATTCAGAAAGTAGTAAAGTAACAAAGTTTTTTTTGGTTTTTTTAACCACATCTGCTTGATCTAATGGGGCATTGTTTCACGTCACTCAGTTCCTGTGATCAATTTTCAACCAATCTTTCTCCCACCATCAGACAGCATCATAGCAAGAAGCCCATGTATTTTGAATGACATCAAAACAGCAATACAGAAGTTTTGAATCTCCTCCATTGCGTTCTTACCTGGTCAGCACCCTTCTTTTTCTTCTTCTTCTTGCCCCAACAGCCGGAGCTCTCTCCATCACGACCGTTGGAGTCACAGAGGAGGCCGTCCAGCTCCTCCAACCCGCCCTGCTGGCCGTGAGACGTCTCGGCTGCCAAGCGGTAGGACAGGTTCCTCAGGATGCAAACGCAATTCTCCACAGTCTGAGTTGGAAAATGAGAAAGATGAGGGTACAGATTTAAGAGATGCCCACTTGATACACTTAAATTGAAACATCACACTCAAAGTGAAAGTGGAGGCCTGCTAATAAAAGCGCTTTGTCGACTACTAGCAGCACTTTATCCCCCCTTCCACCTTAGGCAAACTTGATGAAAAGAGTGAGAGGACAGAGGCTAGATAATACATCGGTGATATGAATGTGTGTTTTATTAGGTCTGACTTTGAAATGAGATTAGAATAAACGCAGGTCAATGAGGAAACATGGCATGTCCAATAGAGTTTCTAACGCCATTAAACAGTTGAATGTGAGCTCATGCCTATGTGTAAATGTGAGCTTTAGTGCGAGCGGTTGTGCTAAGTATGACTCTGAAAGCGGGGTGTCGTCGAGTCAACTGAGTGGAAATGAACAAAGACAAATCATCCATCTTTTCGCCGAGAGACCGCCCGCTTTACACAAGAACAACCAGGGAATGTAATTGAACACACTCGGGAGACGCGACAAACAAACCAACGTTGTACTCGGGCGAGCTGCAGTCACATGAAATCCACATCCTGCACACAAACTTCCACAGGTTATGTATTGTTTCCAATTTACAGTGACATTTCCGTCTTCGGGTTCATGTTTTTTTCTTTCTTCATTCAGCTGCATTGCTCAGTGAACAGACACTTGAACTTGGTGACGGTGTGATGTTTTTTTTTTTTTTTTTTGTGGGTCATCTTCAGGCATAAATAAACAGTTTGACATGTTTTTTTTGTACTTAACATCTAATGTGGCATTGTCCAATAACAGTTGGTATTACATGTCAATTTGTAGTTTTGTCACCTTTAAGGTATGAGATCATTTCAATGACTGGGTGTTAATGTCTTCTTAGCTGAGTGTTAAACATCTGTACATTCTGTTAAAGCAATGTACATATATTTAACACATTTGTGCAGGTTACAAAGGTCTATGATATGTAGGCCTAACTTTTATATTGGTACAACTGATAACACAACATTCAACACAGTAGATATTCTGTAAAATTGCTGCATGTGTGCATGGACATACAGTGTTGTCATCAGCAGAATCAAAATGTAATGGGATGGCAAACACGTATATTGAAAATGATTCACACTGGTAGAAACACTATGTTTATTATCATTTATTGTTATTTTTATTAATATACTGTATTTGAAACATCGAAATGAATGGTTAATTTTGTGCATGTGACACTTTCAGACATTAATTATAACAAAATGTTCATTATTGTGGTTGGAGTTGGCATTGGTGTATAACTGGTTTTATATTTCTAATTTGGAAACACCTCTCAGTATGTTGCAACACAAATGTTTTTATTTGTTGAATGAGTTTATTGTATACTGATAAATTCTCCTTTTACCCATGTACATGAAATACTAGTGAATTAAAACCAATTATTCTGAACATTTTATAACACAACACGAGTCTAAACGCCAACGCAGGACAGCGAGAGCCCATCATTTATGGCTATTTTGCTAATAACCGCCAGCGGGTCCACCTGCCAATCAGTCTTTGTTAGCGAGGCAACGGCCGCACTCCTCTGGTGGCTGCAGTCAGATGGTGGAGAGGAGCGGGCGGATAAACAGTGATTAAGGGAGGCCATTTAGGGAGTCTGGCAGACAGGGAGACCTTGAGAAGCCAGCCAGCCACAACATTGTTTATGTGATATCGACTGGCCAACACATACTTTGACACGAGTGCACGTACGTGCAGGCTTGGTCCAAACAGAACGCCACGCACTGGGAAATGTTCAATGAATGAACTCTTTGTGGCGACGACGACTAAAATATGACCCATTTTAAACTCTTTATTGGGCAGTCACTCAAGTACTGTTAATAATCACTGTTGCTATTATTATTATTATAACACAGACGCACCTTGCTGTCAATCTCACTGCTGCCTAGAGAGGTCTGGATGACGTAGAGCAGGGCATCCGTCAGGCCGTCACACTCTCTCATCCTCCGTCTCGCCTCCTCACCTGCAGGAGCTGACGTTCCTGTAAGAAACACAGGCCGACTATGTGGTCAGAGTGTGTTTTGCCAAACCAAAAGTGCCACGAAACGGGGAGTTTTTGAGGTGGCGGGATAACACGAGATACACGCAGACTGAGTCACTGTGAGATGTAAACTGAAAGGGTGCATTCCAATTCTGGATAAATCTCAATCTATGCCTCGCAGGTTTGCCTCAAATTGAAATATTTCACTTGCGTCCAACGGAAGCCCTTCAATTCCGACAGATGGTGGCTGAATGTCAGATTCATACCAGGCAAAAATACATGCAGTATAAATAGTTTGGATCCGTACATACAGTAATTCCGAATATATATATAAGCACAGACATCTATTTTGGCCAGTAAACAACTGAAAATGTTACACAGTGTACCTTTAAAAGAGACATTTTGAAGCCCGTCTTGTTTCTCCAAGTGTGTTGCGAATAGCGATGTAGTCTCATCTCGTTTTTTGGATGTTTGAATTTTGGTGCGAGCCACTAGATCCTTTGTGCACATGTGCACACGAGCAGCTATATATGGCAAGTACACTTGCAAAAACTTGTAATCATATGGGTTTTTGTATTTTCATGATTTTACTGATCACTGCACGTTACATCTAACGTCCTTATCAAATTTCAAACAGGCCACTAGTTAAATTGGCCTGGTTGATTTAGTTGTTTAGTGTTTAGTTTAGTTAATTTAGTTCAGTTTATTATGTTGGATGCCATGTGAGAAAACTACAATTAAATATATTGTAGTGTTGAGGAAGTTGATGCTGAAATCCCCAGCATGGCGAGCAGCTTTGTGTAAGTCCCTGTAGTTGACTTATTGATTGACTTTATTATTGGTGTCAGACGTTAATTATTCCCTAGTAGTAGTAGTATTAGACATGTCTGTTTATCTACCTTGTTTATTTTATTATTGTTCACTAACCGTTGGTTTATTTATTCAAGCACCATAAGTTTTGTCCTGTGATTATTGGCCTCCCTCGTTGTCGCTCACTTGTGCAGTGTCGTGGGTAATGCACGCCACTGCCCTTCGAAGTAAAGAATATCATCATCAAAGCCAGAGTGGCTTCTAGGTCACGTGCACAACACATGCCATAGTTCACATGAAACTCAACCTGCCAAAGTGGCTAGAGGGAGAGGCAATGTTACTAGCCACTGCTGAAATCTAACGACATCAGAATCAGAATCAGAATCATCTTTATTTGCCAAGTATGTCCAAAACACACAAGGCCGCTCTAGTACAACAGACAGTCAATTTACAGAACACTTTGGAGACATAAAGACATTGACAAAAAACAATTGTGCAAAAAGATGCAGAGTCCTCTAGCACTTAGAGCAGTTGACTAATATTGCAATAGTCCGGTGCAATGACCATTGTGCAAAGGGCGCCGAGACTTCAAGGAGTATATGCGGTTTAAAGTGACGAGTAGTGCGATCATCTGGGACAATGTTGGTTGTGCAAATGTTACAGATACTCCTCAATCAGTGTGCAAATGGAGCAGATGCTACTCTGGCACGAGTGGCCAGTATATGCAAATAGTGCAGCATGGCGAGACAACTACAGTGAGTGTACGAGTCATACATAATTGGCCCCACAGAAATGTGACAACGAACTCAAGTCAAAAAATTGCCAGCTTGTTGTAATGGAATTATAGGTTAGGTGTTTAAGAAGTTGATCGCAAGAGGGAAGAAGCTGTTGGAATGTCTACTAGTTCTAGTTTGCGTTGATCGGTCGCGCCTACCTGAGGGAAGGAGCCGGAAGAGCTGGTGACCGGGGTGCGGAGGGTCCGAGAGGATTTTGCACGCCCTTGTCTTAGTTCTGGCAGCGTGCAAGTCCTCAATGGTGGGTAGGGGGGTACCGACAATCCTTTCAGCAGTTTTGATTGTCCGTTGCAGTCGGAGTTTGTCCTTTTTTGTAGCAGCACCAAACCAGACTGTGATGGAAGAACACAGGACCGATTCGATGACCGCTGTGTAGAACTGCCTCAGCAGCTCCGGTGGCAGGCCGAGCTTTCTCAGAAGCCGCAGGAAGTACATCCTCTGCTGGGCCTTTTTGAGGACGGAGTTGATGTTGGTCGCCCACTTCAGGTCCTGAGAGATTGTAATTCCCAGGAACTTGAAGGTCTCGACGGTTGACACAAGGCAGCTGGACAACGTGAGGGGCAGCTGTGGCAAAGGATGCCTCCTGAAGTCCACGATCATCTCTACAGTCTTGAGCGTGTTCAGCTACAGGTTGTGTCGGCCGCACCACAGCTCCGGCCGCTCCGCTTCCTGTCGATATGCAGACTCGTCACCGTCCTCGATGAGGCCGATGACAGTGGTGTCACCTGCAAACTTCAGGAGTTTGACAGTCGGGTTCGCTGAGGTGCAGTCGTTCGTGTAGAGAGAGAAGAGCAGCGGAGAGAGGACACAACCTTGGGGCGCCCCAGTGCTGATGCTGCGTGTGGATGAGGTGGCCTCCCCCAGCCTGACCTGCTGTGTCCTGCCCGTCAGAAAGCTGTAAATCCACTTGCATGGCTTTTTGCGGGTACCGCATTTCAAAATCATGCATGGGAAGGATAATCGAAAAATCTAGCACATCTGTCTCACGGTTCTGTGACGACCGGTTCAGGGTGTACCCCGCCTCTTACCCAGAGTCAGATGAGATAGGCCTGAGCACACCTGCGACCTTAGTGGGAATAAGTGGTACAGAAAATGGATGGATGGGAAAAAATCTAAATTGTTCATAGGTGTGAATGTGAGCATATTGTAAATGGTTGTTTGTCTCCACATGCCCTGCGATTTGCTGGTGACCAGTCCAGACTGTACTAAGCCTGTCATGATCCGTGTTTTTGACTTAGTTTTGAGTAGATTTAGGTTTCGTTTTATGTCATGACATGTTTTCCCCCTGTGTCTTTTGAAAAGGTTTATGGTTTGTCTTGCTCACTAGGTTTTCGTATCGAGCTGTTCTCGTCAGCCCTGTTCCGTGACTACCAATCAGCTCCTTCCAGCCACTTGTGTCTTGTCCAGGTGCTCGTCGTTGTCTCATCAGTTTGCTTGTATTAAGTTCCCTGTTTAATTACAGTTGTAATGAAATTCCTTCATTATGGGGTTGCAGAAAGCAGAAACCAAATAAGGGAAACATCAAAATAGTTATCAAACTGATTAGTCAAAAGCTCCTGGAGTTTGTTATATAGCCGAACAGCTATGACAGACAATAGAAATGTATTGATGGCATGTAGCGGAGTCCATTCATCATTCTGGCATTTTAAAGAGTTCACGGCTCTTTGACTAGTCTATGAAATGAGGGCAATCCTTTATTGTTGTGATGAGAATGAGGTGAGAGAAAGACATAGGAACTCAATTGAAACTTAACGTCTGATGCTTCTGGCTTTCCACGACAAGGTCAAAACAGTTTCAGCAGCTCTGAATATGCTAATAGGCAAACAAGCTTACTTTGCATAACTGGCTTCAAAGTGACAATTCTCTGCAGTCATTGCGCAAGACTGACAACACTTCATTCTGACTAATAAAGGTGCTTACGTGAATTTTAAACATTTAAAGGGTGAATTGGAATGTTTTCCTGCAATATTTGCATTAGACCAGCTAGCTTTTGATCCCCAACCACCAGGACACAAACCGTTCCGTAGGTCATTTGGTTACCGGGCCGCACAGTGAGACTGTAAAGAAAAAAAAAAATCTGAACTACCAACAGAGTCTGAAAAAAGTTTTATTTTGGTGTATCTGCGTGTGCTTCTGTACACGTCAAACCACTTGTCTCGGTCAGGTGATAGATAAAAAAAAAAAAAAACAACATAAGCCCAGAAACAACTTTCGAGAGCTTCTTCGGAAAAGGGGAAAGGCCAAATGATGAGAAAGAAGAAAAATACTTCTTCCAAGAAAAAAAAGCGGCATTTAAGAGACAATATCAGCAGCTCCACTTAAAATGCTGGTCTATTCCTACAGGTGATTTTCACACACCAGGCACGCTCTGCGTAATATGTGGGAACATTGCTCGCAAATGAGGCAATGAAGGCTTCAAACCTGCTTCAGCACATGGAGTTGGGTTCTTGATTAAAAATCAAGGGAGAATATCCAGAAATTGCCAAAAAGCACTGAATTCCTTGCAAACATCTTATCTTTTGTGAAGTGGGGTTTTCTGCAACTACGGTGACCAAAACAAAATTACAACACAATGGAGCAACACACTTGGGGTTACGGATGTGTTACCCCAAGATGGGACAGGCTGACAAAAAAAATACATTTAACATAATTGCCACCATGTTTAGAGAGTATGTTGACGACTTACACAAACACAGTTACTCATTTTGCTGAAATGCAGTAAAGCTATAATCGTCATATATGTGTGGTAGTTATTAAATTCTTTCTTGCAACTGCGCCCCCAATGAGGACACGCAGTACAGACAGTGGATGGATCAACTGTCACACAATTGGAAAATGAGGTTAACTTTCCACAATAAAACGAAAACCACAACAACAAAACAATCTTCTTTAGCTTTGAAAAACATGCACAGTCTATCCCCGTCCTGTGAAATTATTTGAAAATCTAAAATATGACAACAAACAGAGAGGGGGAAAAAAAAAAAAAAGAGTAAAACATCTCTGGCTTTGCAAATGAGTCACACAGCACATGGTTGGGGTGTGCTCGAGGATGAGGAGGCGTGGAGATGGTGAGATGTCACCACAACCACTTGGATCATCAGTTCAAGAGATGCTCCATTTGGAATGTGAAACCCAAACCAGCATGGTTTCACACTGTGCAGAATTCAGACGTAAAGTTTCACGCGTAATGCACCAGTGGGAGAGGAAATGAGAGCGCCTATCTGCTGCCTGTCAATTACATGTGTGTGTGTGTGTGTGTGTGTGTGTGTGTGTGTGTGTGTGTGAGATAACGTACCAGTGAATTTCTTGGAGTTTAACTGGTAATCTTCACTCGTTAACTATTCCATTATAGACTAGCACCTCGTTCCATCGGATGTCACTCATCGTTAATTCAGTCGAACTCATTAGCTTGCGTCATTATATAATTGCCCAGCGAGAAGAATGACAGAACATGATGAAGCATCCCATTCACAATTCAAACAGTCGTTATTTTGGCTGTGTCAGACTGATAAATTACATGCTGTTTCTTAGACTATACATCATGTAGATTTAAAAAAATACATGTCACTCCAAGCACACCTGAAGTGTAATAAAGAACATTTGATCAATGCCTTTGGGGAAAGTAGGGCATATAAAAAGTTCAGCAAATATGTGGCATTATTTTAGGACAGTATCAAGAAAGAACAATAAAGTTATGAGAAATGAAAGGTATCATGACTCAGGTTAAATTGGAGTGGTTCAGATAGCCTTGACTAACGTGTAAATAAACGTGGGAAGTATGATTTTGGAATCGTTATCAGTTATTGTTAGGTGGTGCTGAAGGATGAAAGTTTACATCTCAGCTGGTAAAACGTGCAAAAATAATGAATGTATGTACGTCAACCCAGCAAGCAGTCTTTTGTTTGGAGATTGTGCGCTGAAAAGCTCAAGTATATAGCATTCTGTTTGTATATTATTTATTCCTGTATTGCTGTCATTCCACTGCTGCTAGTGTATATATGTTGTCATTCTCAACTGCTTATACAGTATAGATTATTTCGGTCCAGTGTTTTGTTGCATGATGCTGCCGACTATTCTTGCTGATGTTCGCATTCATTTTTGTATAGTATTTACGATTCATGTACAGTTTGAAAGTCTCCTCTGGAGATTTAGTATTTATTAGTCATATAGTTGACCCATGTAACTGTCCTGTCATATACTGCCCTGCAGTTCCATTATTGCTCTTTGTGTCCTCTCTCTCCCCCCTCCCCTCTCTGTTTCCAGCACCTGTCTTCAATCAGCCTCATCACCACCGGTGTATATACTCTTGTGTCTCCTCGTTTTCAGTGCTCCCCGGTGTTCCTGACCCACGTCATTCCTGCCGCCAAGCCAGCCGACTGTCCACGCCGCCGCCTGCCAACACATCCAGGACCACCTCCATAACCTTTCCCCAATGAACTGTGCATCATTTTACATCTGCCTCCGCCTGCTCTTGGGTCCAGCTACTCCCCACACGCGACATTTCCTCCATTCGACGAGAACTGAACAAGCACCAGCTATTTGAAGACAAATACAGACACAGTATCTGTTTAATCTGGAAATTTAAAGTTTCCTTTTGATTACCTTTCAAGTGTTATTATTCATGCAAGCATTCAACGTTTACAAGAAACACATGGACACCAATAAATGGTTGTCAGATGGCTTTCTAATGTCACTTAAAGAACAAATGACCACAGAGTGACATGAGAGCAGCTGGTGTGAGGCGGCTCGACACACTAGTCAAACTGCGTCTGCGTGCGTGCGTCTGTGTGCATGGGGACAGTAGCGGGTCATCACCGGTTGGCTCGCACACACAATCCAAAGCACATCAATAATATCAATAAAATGACAAGCTCATTGTGACGACGCTCAGTCTCGATTCATCCGGCCATTAATTCTACGACTGCATGAGAGTGGCTGTCTTAGTGGAGGCAAACAGAAGAGTGTGCGTGTGCGTGATCCCGATAAGCCCAGAAACAGAACCGCAGACAGAAAAGGTGTGTGGAGTGTGGAAGCATCCATTTTTTCCCCCTCCTGTCTCTGTGCCTTGGCTGTGAACCAACACCCTGGAGGGAGGTAAACAGCACTGAATGGAGGCTATTGAGGATATTGAAAAGCATTCACAGAACACCAAGTGTGTGGCATGATAAGTCCTTACGTGTATGTTTTGTGCGTGTGTGTGTGTGTGTGTGTGTGTATACGTGAATTTGTGCGGCAATTATAGGTCCGTTAGTATCATTAGCTCCTGGACACACACGAACCTAACTGAAACACATGCATACATTTCAAATATACTGCAGTTTAAAAAATATATGTCATTGGATTTCATTAAATGGTGCAGGAACGTGTCCGCTGCCACTGTAAATATACATAATTTAAGTCATGTCATGTTCTGGAGAATGTTTTTGAAGAATATTGAATGTAGTTTGTGAAAACTGTACGCTATGTAGATACATACAAAACTCATTGAACTCTCAAACATTGTTTTACTTCTTAGAGTTAGTATTATATTTAGCTAGAATAAACATACAGAAGTACATGTGGGATTGTTTTTCATCCAACAGCATTTATCTGAACAGTGTGTGGGTGTTCTTTTTCTGAGTAATATGTTAAAATACATCAGAAACAAAATGAAGCTTTACGAATGATGAATATTTGGCATGTTGATTGCACAGGTGCATACAAAAACGTTGCAGCACACACATTTCTCACCAAGCACAAACAAAAACGGGAAATTATCACTGCCAGTCTTAAAATCCTTTTGACAAATGCGCAAATGCTGGGGAAGAAGCTTGACAGGAGTGAGTGGAGTGAGGATTAATGTTCAAGATGCAGGTGGTTGATTTAGGAAACAACGCATGGGGAGAAAGCAAAGTGGACGTGAGATATTTTGAGTATCGAAAATCTAACCACTGCCTTCGGAGGATTTTTTTTTTTGTGAACATGTGCCCATATTATGAATAAATAATGTTCTCGGGAAATTGGAATATTCATTGTTAATCATAAACAAGGAATGGAAAACGTCTTGTTAATAGTATGTTTAAATTTTATTTTATTTTTTTAAAAAACACTGTCATTTAGTCATTCCATTTCAAATGTGGCAAGTCTGGGAGTCCCTGCTAAAGCTACTGCCCCCGCGACCCGACCTCGGATAAGCTGTAGAAAATGGATGGATGAATGGATTTCAAATGCAATGGCTGAATGCACTATTGCTGAATGTTGTTTACAAAGCAAATATTGCTTTTCACATTTGACGTATTCAAAGATCAAATTGCTTTAGGTTGTGAAATGTCACCTTTAAAGCTACGGTAGACTCAGCAGCTTTCTGCATGATGTCGTTTCATGATGTCAAGGTTCAACAAGCCAGAAGCATCTTTTATCAGCCTAATGCATCAAAGAGAAAGTCTTGAAATGGCGAGAACTTGTATACGTGTAAGTGTTGTTGCTATGGTAACCATCTGGAGTCAAGGACCAAAGTTTCAAGTGTTCACAAACAATTGCTTCGCTTTTGTGAATATATGCATGGAGCACAAACAAAATTCCTGAATGTACCAATGTTCCAAAAATGTCTGCAACACTGAAGTAAAAAAAAACAAAAAACATCATAATTCTGATTACAACCATCCATCCATGCATTCATTTTCTATAGTGCTTATTCTCACTAGGGTTGCATCTGAGCAGGAGCAGTCTATGCCAGCTGACGTAAGGCGAGGGGTGGGATACACCATGGTCTGGTGGCCAGCCAGTCACAGAGTACACACAGTATAATAAACACATTCACACGTAAGGACAATTCAATTGACCGAAGAATTACGTTTTTGGAATGTGTATATAGAGGAAGTTGGAACACTTGGAGAAAACCCACACAAGCATGGGGTGAATATGCAAACTCCTCACAGTCAGGCCAGAGCCCGGATTCAAACAGCCAACTTCAAAACTGTGTGGTGGATGTGTGAACCACTCATCCATCATGCTGCTGTGCAGATTATACGTACACATAATTAAACCATTAGAAGTAGAAATCATTCAGAAGTCAGTGCAATACATCACGGATGGACACTGAACAAAATGTCCTCAATTGGCCAGTGCAAAAATTAATGACTGCACTATGCATTTTATTAGTTCTTCTCAGAACTGGATGATGAATTGGCAGGCCAAAAAGTAATATAATATATATATATATATATATATGCACATATAGTATATATATAGTATTTAACACTTCACCATTTGTCTCACTAAATGTACTTCCAAAGGTTCTATTGACCTGATAATTTCACCAGATGTTGGGAACAACCAAAGTATTCCATACATATAAAGAAAGTAGAACAAATAAGCTCAGAAATGAAGTTGTGTGTAAAAATGTGAAATGACACAGGGAACAACTATTACACACATGAAGAAAGGGAGATGCAAAAAGGCATGGAAAGCCGAGACAACACTTAAAATCTCGCAATAATCAAATAGCAATCCGGCCCCTTCTCAGTGCAAATGAATATCAGCTGGTTCAGTCCTAATTGATGGCCTACAAAAAGGTCTCATTGCCAAGGTGTGAGTCAAGACACATCTCATGATGGGTAAGAGCAGAGAGCTGTCTCAAGACCATCGCATACTAATTGTTGCAAAACATAACGATGGCATTGGTTACAGGTGCACATCGAAGCTTCTGAACGTTCCAGTGAGCACGGTTGGGGTCAAAGTTCGTAATTGGCAAGCCAATCATACCACCATAAATTTGCCTCAATCTATATATACGCACGCACACGCACACACATACACATGCACGCGCACACACAGTATATATGATTGGTTGGATGCATCGAATTTTGCCTCATTTGCGCCAAGACCAGCTGAGTACACATAGCATAGCCTTGTTAAAACGAACAACATTAAAACAAAAACAACAAAATCCACATGTACAGTTATTCGACTAATTGATTTTTAAATGATTTACTACAAGAAATGTAAAGTGAAAATATATCAGTCTATAACAAGTAGTATGCACTCACTGCAATTGAAACATGGCCTGTACTCTAAATTTGAACAATGGAGAACTGCAGTTCCAAAGCTAATAAAACCATGGTGAATTATGCATGCTGCTATATTATGACTGCAGGGAATCAATAAAATCAAATGGTGATTTGCAAAGGGTGTTTCTGAGGCATCAAGTGTAAACACAGACGACATGGAAAGCTCGTGACCCAGTTGTTACAATTAGCATGTCTACATGCATGTGTATTTCGATTTCATGTCTACATACATGTGAATGTCAATTTCATGCAACGTCCAAGGTGCTTTTACCTGAGGCAGCCAGTAGCATTACGCAGCACCTGGGAAGTATGAAGCTGGAGCTTGCGGTCGTCATGGTGATTGGGGGAGGAGTCCCAGTTAGAGTGAGGGATGATGACGCTGTTGGTCAGCACAGCCAGTGCATCCTGGATGATTGGCATCTTGAGAGCATCACATGATGACAGGTTCCATAGCACGCCTGCACATAAAAATTAATCAATGAATTCATTTACAAGAATCAGTTAATTTCATCGATATAAATATTTGCCTTTTAAAAACCTCCTTGTGATTCAAGCTAACAGAAATCTCATTTACTTGCTCAGCTGTACATCTGCTAACATGACATTTAGAGGCACATACTTTTAGTGACATGAACCTTGTAGAAGTGTCCGGGACAAAGCATTTGGTTGCATTTTGTGAGGTTACAAAAGTTGGAGCTTGTCGCTCACGTTGATGTGACAAACAAAAACTTTGAAAACTACCTGCGACTGAGGACAGGCCACCGGGCTCTAGGCCATAATGGAGACTGCACTCGACACTAGAGACGGATTTTACAGCTGGCATTTTACGGAAAAATATTTTTAATCACTTTTTTGTCATAGCCTTCTATTTATATCCTAGGAGCAGTCCTTAAGATTTAGTAGATATTTGTGACGCATTGAAATGTAATTTTGTGCCTTGGCTATTCTGCACACAAGCTGTCATTAACAGCCTGTGTATTTTCACACTGTTTACATGCTGATACAATCAAGTGCGGACACAAGCAATAAAAACATATATTTCTTTACTGGCAAATTAACCAAATGTCTTATAAATGAGTCTGAACAGCATTTGCATATTTAAAAATGTTAACAACTGCGTGTACTGGTGACAAAGTGGGTGACAATGAACTAATAAGGGGGGAAGGACAGTCAGACAAGCTGAGTAATGATAAAGTCAGGCAGGAACAGATTGAGACAAAAGATGACACATGCTATGTTATATTACCATGGTGAGTTTTGTCATTTTACATAAAACCAAAGCTGCCCAAAAAAAAAAAAAAAAAAAAAAAAAAAAAGTCACCATGTCTCTTCTGGTGACACCAAACTCGCACATCATGCAAGCAACTGACACTTTTGGAACAAAAAGCCTGCAGAAAAACACACAGGAAATGAATACTTAGGTTTGAGGGAAACCATGCTGAATGTATTTACATATTTACATGTACCTTAATGTTAATCTTAAAATAGGTTCACAACTGAGAACACAGACTCAAACGCTATCAAAGTTTCAGAATAGAGTTATGAATAAATATTCATAGGAGGGAAATGCTTGCAGTTGTGTCATTACAATAGAAAAAAAAGGCCTACAGTTACAGTATGAGTTCCCTTAATGAAATTAAACAACATTCCTAGTTATAATAAGAAGAACTTTTGATTGTTCCCCCTGAGGAGAAAAAAAAAATTCTGATTTATACTGTGTCCTTATTATTGTTGTTATTGTATAGCACCACTTTATATTGATAAAACAAAAGACGAAAAAAGTCAAACTAGGCATAAACAAAACGTTGCAAGTGAGTAAAATTAGGCATGAGTGAGAGAATAAAAAAAGATAATTGCTTGTGTGTGCTTGTTTGACAGTCTGGGAAACGAGGACAAAGAGGATGATGAGGCTAAGGCTAGCTGCTATGTGGCACCAATCGAGGGCTTGAACCTTTCTGTGTGCGTTTCCATGGCATTTGCCATCACTTAGCGCTCAGCAGCCTTTTTTTTTTTTTTGTACTTTCCTCACAAACGCTCTTGAGTCACGGGTTCACAAACAGGAAAGACACCGTATTTACTAAAATAGACACATCAGCATATTAAAAACGGATTTTGGGCTTTTGTCTACATGCAACCCAAGTTGTTCTGAAGGGTCGAATAAAGTTAAGCACTTTATATGTTAGTTGTTGACTGCATTCTTTATGGATTTGTTCATGTGTTTCTTTTTTATTTTTCATTTTCAGACATGCTACAATTATCCTAAACTACAAACGACAATGCCACCTGTTGCTTTGGCATGCACATGATAGCCAGACAATTATATTTATTTTTTTTAAATAAATGTTTCTTTTTCAATAACATTTTTTAAAATGCTGGTACGAATACAGATTTTTTTTTTAACACTACAAAATAGATTTTAGAACTACAATTGTATACACAAACATAGCCTTAAAGCCTTAAGGTAGAGGCAACAAATGTAGGTCAACAGTCTTGACACGCTCAACGCTGCCTTTCTTAAAAGGTTAGTAATGTCGGCGCATGATTGCAATCAGGTTGCAGCCACAGATGTGTTCTTCGGAAGGTGCGAGGAGGAACAAAATAGAGCAGAGGCTGCAGTGTTTTCTGGGACAAGGACATCGCGTCTGCCACTGTGTCACGCTGGCCAAATTCAGGTCTGACACACACTATCGCACACACATCTGCCTGCTCAAGAAACATGGATCTGCTATGCTTCACTAAGCCCACAGGGCCCTTTGGAGCATTGCAGTCAGGTGACCAAAAGACAATGACATCATACGAGAGATTTTGTGTGTGCCAGCCAAAAAGTGTGTGTCTGTGTGTGTGTGTGTGTGTGTTCCTCCTTTATCTCGTCCTCTGTAATCCCTCTCTCTCTCTTGGCTCCAACTGGGTCCCTCAAGACACATGACAGACAGTTTCCAAGGAGCTTGGTGCTTTGGGGAAAATGTGGGGATGATTGCATGAATTCATGAATAAATGAAAGTATGACTTGTAAGGGGGGAGCCAGGCCTGTTAGGACTCAAGTGGAAATGTTTTATTAAACAGCCTTCATCTACGTGGCTGTGCGTGAATTAGTTAACCACAGAGTCACAACCTGCTGATGAACAAAGCCAAAGACAAGAAATTATACAGCAATTGTGGCAAAATATACAAAAAGAGAAATCGAAAGTGGACACGTTGACTTTGGGAAAGTGGTTGAGAGCAGGTTGCTGACTTGGGCTCTGTAATACTTCTGAAGGCAAAGTGCAAGAAACACCATGATGCCTTGGTTTATAATAATAAAACCAGCTCGGGCCACATATTACTAACACATGTAAAAATGTTATGAATTGAAACACAACTACAATGTCACTCACACAAGTTTGCCGAACACTTCTAAGACCGAACAATCCTCAATTGGAGCAGCATGAAGTCGTTAACCTTCTTACACAAGCACTTCAACCATATTTTGGAGGAAACTATTGAAAAATGCTAAAATAAATGGGGAAGCCCTTCATTTCCATCACATTTAAAGGATTACTGTAGCGCCGCATTTCTGTTTTGAGTTAACCTTTTGTATCGATGGCAGTAAGTGTAGAGAGAACAATGTTCACTGAAGATTTTTGTAGAATATAGAGTCTTCAATGAACCTACCATGCATGTTTTTGGGATGTGGGAGGAAACCGGAGTACCTTGTGGAAACCCACACAGGCACAGCGGGGAGAACATGCAAACTCCACTCAGACAGGGCCGCGATTTGAACCCCGGTCCTCAGCGCTGCGAGGATATATATAATATAATATATAATATTTACAAAAACTGTTGCATGTCACCTGTACCTCTCTCATCTAAGCAGAGCATTCAAAGCAAAAGAGATCAGAGCTGCAGCCAGCCGTATGTCACAGTCCAGCACCTCAAGGTGAGCCCACAAGCATGGATAGCATCTCCTATTGACACACAGAGGCTCGCCATCGACCAGATTTTGATTGACAGGCCCGGAAGCTTCAACTTCCTCCTATCACACTCGCACGGAGAGCCAGGAAGCCAATAAAGCCTGTCTAAATTTAAACTTCAGAAAGGACAGTGCAATACAGTAAAAGGTTTCCTGTCTCATTTCCCAGACCTACAAAGCTCCTTTAATCACAGACTATAGAATCCGATAAGACTGTCAACGAGTGGGTGGTAAAGAGTCTCATTGGTTTGTACTCAAGCACGACCACTACGTCTCGCCAAGGACAATAATGATTTATGTGCATCTATGTGCATGCTGTTTGAGTATCCGCTATTGGCCTTCATGCATTTCTGATGGACCAATGAACTTTTACTCATTAGAAAATCATTTAGCGACTGATAAGTAATGAAAGGCAAGCTATGTGGGATATTTGGCTGCGAAACTGAATTCCTACCTTTTACTTCAATTTCAGTGTTGATTTTTCTTTTCTCTTAAGTGAGACTTAGGTTAAACATGTAAATATGAGACGACACTACACACTTGAATCACAACACACACAACAACCTTGAATCAATCAGTCATCCATCCATCCATCCAGCTTAGACTGCTTATCCTCTAATGACGTCCAATATAAGGGCTGCATTAACAATTCTGCCTTTTACATTAAAAATGCTTACTTTAGATTGATAGTCATATACAGTATATATATATATATACAGTACTACAAAATCCTTCGCTGACTCTTTGCTACTCTGATCCAAACATCTCCTTGGTGGGCCAGTGACCTCTCTAAGGATGCAGTGGTATATGAATGAGATTTTAAGGAACACTTGGGTTCGAGTTCAAACTAAACATCGTCTTTATCTGAGTGGTCTGTGCACTTGTGAGTTATGTCTATTTGATGCAACTGTGAATGGTTTACCATGCACGGTGTACTTGAACCACTTCCAATATTTTGTCATTGAATATACAGTATCAACAGAAGATTGATACTGTATAGAAGAACCATAAACTATGGTTCTTCTAAGCCAGATCGAGCCAAAGACAGATAGATGTAGAAGTGTAACCCGCATGAGAATTTACAGTGAATATAAAGTGTCTACAAACCCGTGTTCAAATGCCAGGATTTTGTGACATAAGAACATGAGAAAGTGCCAGGATTTTGTGACATAAGAACATGAGAAAGATGAATCATTTCAAAACATTTTCCATCATTAACGTGACCTACAACAAGTACAACAGAATTGCTAGAAAAAAGAAGAAGTAGAAGGAACAAAAAGTGTCAGGACATCCTACTAGAACTTCTGAACTTTATTTGGAGTTTATCAGAGGCACTTTAAATGGTGGCAGGTGTGTGCTGAATACCATTTAACATCAGTTTGAATGTGATTGCTTAATTCTGAAAAAAAAAAAACACATGCCTCGTTATGAGTGTGTGCTTACTTGTGCAACCACATTATCTCAGTTGTTTATTTTTGCTTCCATCTCGAAAAGATTTACAATTTTTTTTTTCAAATTGAGTTGTCGAGGTTATAGGTCAAATTAATGGTGGAAAATGTTTTGCAATGATTTACCTTGGTCTCATTTGTTATATCACAAAAGCATGGCACTTGTACAAGGGTGTGTAGACGTTTTATAGTGACTGTAGTAAATAAAATAAGAGTAAAGAATACTATTTCTCTTACATTCTGTCACGTGAACAACTGCTCATGCAACTCTTGCACGCAACTCCTCAATCACTCTTATTACTGTTTCCCTTCTTGTATGCGCAGGAAATGCTGGGAAATACTCGTCAGCAGTATAGCAGAATTCAACTTTTGCACAGTAACGAGTAGGTTCCAATGAGGGCTGAAAGACTTTTGTGACCACTGGAAGACCAGTGAAATTTGTATATTTTTTTGTGTGAAGTGCAGAATTCTCTTTTGCTATCTAGCAGTCAAGAGGACGACTCTGGGTTTGAAAAATGAGTTTAATCTTGGCCCATTTTATTCCAGTATATGGAAATCCAAATGCTTCAGCTTCTCAATACACCTTAAAAAAGTTCCATGCTTTGTAGGAACAATTGGGCGAAGGTCTTTATCTGTCACTGAATGAGTCATAAAGGTCCTTAAAAGGATGGCGTGATGGGTTTAGCGTGAAAGTCCTGACTTCAACCCCATCAAACACCTTTGAGGTAAACCAGAAGAAACATTGTGAGTCGGGCATTGTGACCTAACAAATTATCTCCTGGGATGAATTGTCAACGTTAACCACAGACACACTATAATGTTGTTGCACAATGTCTTCCCAGAGGAGTGCATATGATGGCTTTAGGATGGAATGTCCCTGTGAGTTTAATACAAGATGTGTCACAAAAGATATATTTCAAATCCAAACTACAAGTTTTCACCTTTGAAGAGATCCTCCTGGATTTTAATGCATTTTGCCAGCCTTCATTACTGGAAGGATTCTTCTTCCGCAGCTGTGGTCGTCCACGTCTTAAAAATGGGTCCCCTTGATGACCCCCTTGAACACTTTGTTGATGTGCTCGTTGATCGTCTGGCCCTGCGGCAAGAACTCGCAGTGGACAATGCCCCTCACATCAAAGAATATGATAAACATGACTGACTTTGGGACTTTGACTGTCTTGCCTTCTTCGACCTTGGTGAGATCGGACTCTTCCACTGGCGTTTGGTCGTGGGTCGTACTCAAAGACCCATGATTCATCATGGGGGGGTAATGATGACAATAAGAACTAACAAGTCTGGTCTTATCGGTCTCATCATCACAAACTCTGCTCTTGATGGATTAAAAGCATGTGGGGAAAAAAAATAATTGCTGCAAAGAAGTGAGGCCACAGTACAGGGCGATTACAATGAAGGGCAAGACTTGTAGTTTTTATTTTTGGTTTGAAATACTGTGTATCTTTTGTGACACCAGCCATGCTGACAAACAATTGCAGGCACATACAGATATGATACTGATAGTTGAACGTGTATTATATAACAGAGACAGCTGGGTGATGCACTTCATTGGAGAACAAAGATCATTACGATGCGAGTGGGAGGCAGTTTGCAAAATATACATTTTACCTTAAGTATTTTACTCATGATGGGTTGGGCTATAGAAAATGACCGGCAAATGGAATGGAAAAGAAAGAAACTTGAATTCTAATGCTTCAACTTGGTACAAAGGAGAAAAGCAGGACATAAAAAGAGGTCTGAGTCGTGAGGTTTCAAGACAATTTTGGCTGGCTTCCGTGCCACTTCTGCATTCAAGTCGTGCCCTGGTGCTATTTCACATTTGTAGAGAAATTCTTGAAAATCAATCAAAGTGGAATGTTTAGCAGCTTTAGTTTGAATGAATTGTGGAAGTTGATTAAATACTTTGAATGAAAAGTTATGAATGACTTAAAATATTTGCTTGTGTTGTTGTCAAGGACACAAAACACACTGCAACCGTTTGTACGTGAGAGGGAGTTGAAGGGTTGCGGTAAACATCACTAAAACTCAAAGGAGAGAACATTTTGCACAAGAATATTTTGTATGCACGACCCAAATTGTTGTGTGTGCGTGTGGTCTATTCAGTTTACACCTCCACATATCAAATGGGGTTAACTTTTTTCCACATCGTCTTGTGTAATGCAAACACATTTTTACCACATTAAAAGCTCCTCTGTGGCGAATAAGATACGAGGTCATGCTCCACATAACTGCAGCTACAATGTGTGTGTGTTGTAAAAGATCATACCTGTGACCAACTCTCTGATTTCAACGTCGCCTGTCTTCCTCAGAAGGCGAACTAGCGCTGGGATCCCTCCACAGTTCTTCAGGGCCACTTTATTCTCGTCGTTGGCCTTGCCATAAACAAGGTTCCTCAGGGCTCCACAGGCACTGCGGTGAACCTCGCTCATCCTGTGGTCCAGAAGGTCCACCAGCAGCTGGATGCCTCCTTGTCTGCGGATCTAAGCCACACATACAAATTATTACTGCATTATTGCCCCGGGCTTGAATGATTCATGGGACAAGCAAAAGTACTAATATTGTCTTTAACTAAGTATACCTGATAGACTACACTCGACACTTATTTAGATAAGGGATTCCCAAGCTGAGAGCTGAGACCCAAAATGGCTCCCCGGTCACATTTTATATGCTTGTATGTTGTGTTCTGTGTCATTAGTTTCTACACTACATTGACATGAAGTCATTACATCATGTATTTTAGCTGCTTGAGGCAAACCAAATGTTATTTTCAAGCAAACCTCAAATATGAAATCATTGTAAGAACAACAAAAAACAACAATAAAACTATAACTATGTGCTTTGTAAGCTACAGTATAACATAACAATCGGATGTTTTCTTTAAATACAGTAAATATTGACCTACATTGTTTAGGTTTAAATATATTTCACGAACAAAAGGTGAAGAATATTAAAGCAGCCCTTGGCATTCTGCAGTTTTTGTGCATGAAAATGTTAGGACATGAGTCTCCATTCTTCATGGCTATGGTTGTGAGCGATTAACATCTTAACATTGAACAAGTCGTAACATGCACAGAAGCTCAGAAAATTTACATTTTAAAAAAAACTTATAGAATGCAGCATACAAAACGGCACATTTTTTATTTACAATACTACAAACGGAGAAAGGAAATCATTTGTTATGTGTCTCATATAATATTGAACATGACATAACATGATTATGTTGAATCTTTATGGCGCAATTAAACAATTATTATAATGAAAAAATATTATCCAGCCTGTACCGACTGCATTGTTATTTTTTCGTAGATTTATTGAGGTTGTACTGCAGTAAAAAGGTGATTTTAGTTCGTGCCATTGTTATAATGATGTAGCATGTGGCAACTATCGTAACATAAATAAATATCTCTATAAATAATAATATCATAACTAAACAAATTGAACTACAACAACCCGGTTTAACACTGAAAGATTGGAGTTGCAGTCAAAGCCTTTTCGCTATATTTAACATAAAGGCGCTTGACTAAAACGAAGCAGTCGGCTAGTTAGACAGATTTACTTTGTGTTTATTTGAGAGTAAAACTGTAGAGGTAACAAATGTAAAATGGTTATAAATACATATGGGATCTGGGTCTATTGAATATTTCACTGTCTGGACCCCCTAAACCCTACATGCTTTTAATAGCGGACCTGGGTCTTACACTTAACGTCTTCCCAGCCTGCACGATGCTTTACAGCTTGCCTTCTCCATGTGAATGAGGTTGTTCAACAAAATATCTCACTCTCACTTTTTTTTTTTTTTTTTTTTACACGCAAGAAGGTGAGTGACTTCACGTGGGTGTGGCCCCGATCACAACAAACTGGCTGCTGTGATCACCAGGACACCGGGAGGAACAGTAGCGTGTGTCTATGAGAGACATCGGGAATTTGATATGCATCCACTGTAATACAGGACTTACTGAAATATTGTGACAGGCAGATCCTGTTTCATTGACTTCCATTTTAAGAGAGATTATTACAGATTATAAAAAAAAGAGAGAAATATTTACAGCAGTGACATTTGTGCAATTACCCTTTATGGGACACTCACTGAATACTACTAATACTCTATCCATCCATCCATTTTACGTTAATCCTCATTATCCTCACTAGGGTAGCGGGCGTGCTGGAGCCTATCCCAGCTGACTCTGAGCGAGAGGCGGGGTACACCCTGAACTGGTCGCCAGTCAATCGCAGGGCACACATCGACAAAACAACCTTTCGCACTCACATTCACACCTACGGGCAATTTAGAGTCTTCAATTAACCTACCATGCATGTTTTTGGAATGTGGGAGAAAACCGGAGTGCCCGGAGAAACTGTGCCGCCTCTCTGAATTATATGCAAATGACATTTCAGTTAGTGATGTGTACTGGACAAAATGCCACTAACCGACAACAGGGAATTGTCAAATTCTTTTTTTCAATATTACTTATAATGTGACAGTCGGAAATTTCTCTTAATGTTGTGAACTCCTGTTTCAATGCCAAAGTACTGATGAGCATAATAATGTTGCCTGGTGGAGTTGCGCCATAGCACATATCTGCTTGGATGTAGCTCAACTTCCCATCGCTTTCGTCATCGTGTTTTTGTGATGGAAAAACGTCCTTGTCCACCTTACAACCAAGACTTCAGCTATTTGCCTGAAGTGCTTAGGTGTGTTCAGTGTACTGTATAGCGTCGCAGAGAGAGAGAAGGGACTTTGGCCAGGGATAAAAAAAAAGAAAAAACAACAAAATTCTAACTTCTAACATAGCTTTGATGACATTTAAGTGAAAAGACACATTCAGAAGGCGGAGGAGGTGAAAGGAGGCAAAGAAGAAAAAGGATTGCACAAGGGTGCGATGGAGGGCAAGGAGAGGACGGAGGTGTTTGATGACACAGCAGGAGTCTATCGAGTAAAATGACTTTGCTTATCTATTCAATTAAAATGGATTAAGGTTTGCCGTGAATGGCAAACTAACCTTGCTGTATTGACCACACTATTTACTTGCTGGCCCCCCTTACACACTACAATCTTTCGCTTTGTTCCTTCCCTCCCTTTGTCCAAATACATCTCCCTTGTAAGGCTTGTTTCATAGCTTTTGATGAAAGGCATCGTGCTATTACTTTGTATTAGGTATTTTGCAATACCTACACAGGTTTCTAATACCACCGTGCCTTTCCTCCTTATTCCATGTAAAGAAGATTAGAAGCGGGGATTGATTTGTCTTTTGTTTCCCGCTGTTTTGCAGCAGCCACAACTATCAGTAACCCATAGCGACAGCATTGCTGTGGTAACAGTTAACGGTGGTGACAGCTGGGATTGTGGGATTCGGAGGTGCTGCAGGCGTTAACAAAAAATCCCAGTGAGATCCACAGGGGTGGGTGACATGGGTGACACTTCTTAGCCACGATGGTTACCAATGAAGCCTAACAAGTTTGTTATTGGGCATGAGTCACCACATATGGAATGACAGCACAAATCAGCGGAACACTTAATGCTTACCAGCTTGATCCTGAGTGAAAACATGTCACACACCTTCAAACCCATCACACATGCACCATTTTTTTTTTTTTTTGGTCCCACAGTTTGCCTCGATTTTAGGAATCTTTCAACCTTTGCCTAATTTAATTTGTGGCCTCAGGCAGTGATTTCCCTATGGGTACCTTCCAAAATGGGCCACCATTAACCATCTGATATTTGTAGTCAGGCAGAGATCACAGCAAGTGAAAATCTACAGTGACCATCTACAAGCTACTAAAACACAGGCGTGACACACCTCACAGCATGTGATAGAGAATACTGTATCTTGTGGAAATCTCAGTGTGTGAGTATGTACAGTATGTGTTATGGATTTGGGTTGAGGATAACATACTTTACTAACATCATTATTGAGGTTACTCAGAGGAAGAAAAAAAAAACTCAACAGTGACATGATTTTCTTTGGGTTTTGACAACCACAGAACCGAAATGGAACTTATTTTGATGGCGGAAAACGGTACAGTAGAGGTTGCTCAGTATAAAATGGGTAATTTAGGAATAATAACAATAAAATAACTGAGCGTACACTGGAAACTCCAGTGACTTCCTCTGCATTTATATCATCAAAGTCAAGGTAGAGAACATGCAATTACATCAATGAATGTAAATTGGCCAAATTTGACGTGGCTACTTGGCAAAATTAATAATGACTTGCTTTCTGGGGAAAAAAGCAGCTCACAACATATTTCTTGTACATCAGATTTCAGGAAATCAAGATATCAATATTTTTATTGTTTCACCTTTTAAAATATTGAAGTTTTTGGTTACAACAGTTTGATCCTAGATTGGATTCAATCTTATTATTTCTATTATTACTACTACTCTACTATTATTTATTATATCTTATTATTTCCTATGTGAAAATTATTTTGAATCCAAACAAGCATCCCAGAGTGAATTGTTTTGAACTTCAAAGGTTCCACTCTAAGCAGAATTTTCTTTCGTTTGTTCTTGGAAAGTAGAATTTTTGACAACTTGTCTTTACCTAATTCGTTCTTCTAAAAACGAAAAAGAAAAGTGACTCTCGACGTTGATTGCAAAAACACACCCTACCATTCAATGAAGCAAGTGTGTAAATAAAGAAAATGCTGTTTTATCTACTTTACAATCAGGAAGGTGTTAAACCAACATGGTAATTTCTTCATCTCAAGCTCCAAATAATAAAAAGGTAAGTCTAACACAACTATATTTCTTATACATTACTGCTTTGTTGTAATTCACAGCATGTCCTCAAATAGTGTCCCTCCCACAAACAGAATAGTTGCCAGGTGTGTCATCCTCTTACAAAAGAATAACAATTCCCTCCTCAAATAGATGCCTTCCCTTTCCCATCAGGAAACTAATGGGCACATTTGAAATCTGTTGCTAATTTTGTTGCTTTACCAAAATAGCAGCAGCTACTCTAGTGCGTAAACAGTCTCTCAAATGATCTATGCATCTATCTCCCTACCTACCTACCATTCTATCCATCAATTTATCCGTTACAACTGCTGTTTTAATAGCCCCTCCTCCCTGCACACATTTAAAGCATCTTTGTCTTTTCCACAGTAGCAGACATGAATATTCTTTTATTTCTCTCACTCCCTTGTTATCGCACTCTTTCTCCGTCTTTGTTGAGTATTATGCTTTAGTAACAAATCATGTTGTGACTCCCTTTAGCCGTTCATTGTGTCATACACTCTCATATGTCTGACTTCAGATCAGTGCTTATTAAAAAATAGTGTCGTAATCTACTTTCATAATTTATGGAAAATGAGATGATAAAACACATAGAAAGAAGCAGGCTTTTTAAATCTTAAACGTCAAACTGCCCTGACAAGGTTTTTCCAGGATTCAAAATATCCATCCATCCAACCATCCATCCATCCATCCATTTTCTACCGCTTATCCGAGGTCAGGTCGCGGGGCAGTAGCTTTAGCAGGGACGCCCAGACTTCCTTCTCCCCACCCACTTCATCCAGCTCTTCCGGGGGGGGGAAGGGATCCTGAGGCGGTCACAGGCCAGCCGGGAGACATAGTTTCTCCAGCCTGTCCTGGGTCGTCCCCTGGGTCTCTGAGGTGTTCTGGGCACGTCCCACCGGGAGGCATCCGAATAGGATGCCCCAGCCACCTCATCTGGCTCCTCTCGATGCGGAGGAGCAGCGGCTCTACTCTGAGATCCTCCCGGACGACCGACCCTACCTCTAAGGGAAAGCCCGGACGCCCTGCGGAGGAAACTCATTTCGGCCGCTTGTATCCGGGATCTTGTTCTTTCGGTCACGACCTGCAGCTCGTGACCATAGGTGAGGGTAGGAACGTAGATCGACCTGTAAATCGAGAGCTTCGCCTTTCGGCTTAGCTCCTTCTTTACCACAACGGACCGATACAAAGTCCGTATCACTGCAGAACCTGCACCGATCCGCCTGTCGATCTCCCGTTCCATTCTTCCCTCACTCGTGAACAAGACCCCAAGATACTCGAACTCCTCCACTTGGGGCAGGATCTCATCCCTGACCTGAAGAGGGCACGCCACCCTTTTCCGACTAAGGACCATGGTCTCAGATTTGGAGGTGCTGATTCAAAATAGGACTCAGTAATTTAGACGGGGTGTTGTCTAGCTTGTAAGATTACAAAGAGATCAGTTTTTTTTTTTATTATTGATTCTGAACTACCTCAAAAATCCAAAGGGATCCATCCATCAACTTCAGTCAGCCACCTACCCCTGAATTCTCAAAACGCCTTCAAATCATTAGGATTCTTGCCTTAATATAGAAGCAGAATCTCTGGAAGTTTGAAGATCGGTTGAACATGTCATGCTCAAATCTTAGCCATCTTGTCACTACAAATGATTAGGTTTCTTGCTCTGACACAAAACACTGGTATGTTATTTGGATGTCTTAAACTGACAGCTTTTCTTGGCAATGGCTGAAAAATGATGAATTAAGAATTGTCCACACACTGGTCAAAAGACTTGGGTACACAAGCACAATGTAATGAGGTCCTTTACGAGCGCTGAATCCAAATCAATGTCTTTACAAATATCAGAACGTCAACATTTCAAGACACAGCCAAGAGGAAAAAACAAAATGAACTGCATCACTTATCAGCATGTTATGTAATATTTTTTGACATCTGCTTTGTTATCAGTCCCACGGTAATAAGGTTGTCATGCCATTTGCTGATGAATTGCATATTCATAAGCTGTCAGTGTTTATTTTTAAAAACACGCAAGAGAGAAACTTTCACACACGTCAAGTCACACGGTGTTGGTTTTCAAACTATGTGAACATTAATCAATGTATTATCAATGCTGTATGACTTCTTTGGAAATTTGACTTAGATAAAATTAATACGGTATGGGTAATGTGAAATGTTTAGACAGAAAATATGTGCTCGAAAATTGTTTAAGAAAAAAAAAGGTTTCTTTACATTTTCTTTTTGATTGAATTTGAATCCCACAGTGCCACCAATGTGACTAATTCCATGTTTTGTGTCACTTAAACTTACTTTTTCGCTGAAGAAATAAAATGTAAAATAAAATACATTGCGGCGGCACGGTGGATGGAAAATACATTGCGGAAAAAAGCACTTCTCGACTGTAGTCTGATCAAATTAGAAGAGCCATATCAAAATATGATGCTCAGTTTTTAGTGACGTTATCAACTATCCATCCATCCATTGTCAACACCGCTTATCCGGGTTAGGGTCGCGGGGCGCTGGAGCCTATCCCAGCTGACTTCGGGCGAAAGGCGGACTACACCCTGAACCGGTCGCCAGTCAGTCGCAGGGCAGATATAGACACGGACAACCATTCGCACTCACATTCACACCGTCACTGAGTGGGAACTGATCCCACGCTGCCCGCACCAAAGTCAGGCGAGTGAAACCACTACACCATCAGTGACTCGTTATCAACTACAAGTCTATTATTGATGTTTTAGTTTGCAGTGGGGACGGATTTGTGTGCAACTATTTGACCTAGATAACCTAGATTCCTTAGTTATGAGGAGGTATTTTTCTTCCAAGGCCATTTTTTTAGAGTAACAGTTCATATAGCTGAGTTTTCATGCAGCTACTTTGGGATCAAACACTTATTTCACTGCAACCGACCGTCCACAATTAATCCTAAATCCTTTGGAATGGGCTGTCTCCCCACATGAGCCTCCCAACACATTCAACTCCGACGTTGATGTAATTAAAACAAGTCTTTTTCATTTCTGATGGGCCAAACTTCATCATCATATCTCTATTAAATCTTACGCAATTAGCATATGAGCATGCAGGGTCAAATGTCAAACACAGTTTTAGATTTGATTTACTGAAGATTTGGCAGCAGTCTGAATTAACATGGAAAATCCCATTTAACATCACATCATCACATATCTTACTAAAAACTATATCTCCATAAAACGTAACTTCACTTTAGCGATTCCAATCCTATTTTGTTTAGCTATTGATGTCAGAAGTGACGTGCATTATTCTTGACTGTGTAGATGTACCTAATGTTGTGGCCAGCGACCTTTTTATTGGTCAATTTGTCAGCTTGGCAGTTGGTCTTAAACAATGAAGCCATAAAAAGCACAGCACACAAGGGCCAGATAAGAAGAAAATAAAGAGTATTACTGCATCATCGCAGAGATATGTCATGGGGATTCCCATTTTTCTGTACCTGAAGGAGATTCAGCACCAAGTAAAGGTCACTCAGTAAGGTTAAACTATTAATAATCATCCAGTTGGTCTCGAACGGTACTATTTTGAATGAATGAAACACAGGACAGTGCAGCTGGCAGCGGGGGAAATGAAAGTCTAACACTTTTATTATTATATTTTTTTTTTATAGTAATAGAAGTGCTTTTTTAACTTCTTTATCGCTCCTGCCTGTGATTGCAACAAAAGAAAGCTGGCTATTATTCTGCAAGACACGCTTGAAAACCTTACAAAAAACAAAAAAAAATTAAACAAGTACTATAATACAATTCAGACCTGACAGAGTAATTCAATGTTCAATTGACTACACATGTAGAAGTACTAAATCTTAAATAATAACAGGAATGCAATTGCGAACAATTAAAGTTGGATGTTATTGGTTTAATAACTTTTAATAATTCCCAAATCAAATAAGCTTCATGCAATGAAGCTCAAAACTTTGTAAGGGGTATTAAAACACAATCTTACTAACTAACTAAAATAAAGTTTTCATTTAGCAGGATTTACATGTTACTTGTCTTTATCGACGTATCATTATGTGAATGCATACAATCATGTTAAAGGCTTTCATTTTACAGTTATGTGGAAAGGCGGTGTAATGATGAATGATGAAGTGTTGTTGCTGCACTTTAGACCTTCAATGAAACACTTAAATAAAGCGGTGAAAGAAACTCCTACTTGCAAGTAGTGGTTTCCATTTTTCTCACTGTTGGATGCCTTCACTTAGAAACGTTAATTACATCCATTATAAAAGACATTAAACACTTAAGTTTTGTTTTTTTTCAGGGCCACAAGAATTGAGTGGAATGATGGATGGGTGGTGCTTTTGCGTGCAAATCTGACTGCATTTTCTTATTTGCTTGTGTGGGTGGATAAGTCGCTTAGTGAGAATTACAGGTCCGTTTTTAAGCTGAATTGTCAGCATCAGCTGATAGTTACCGTGTTCATCATGCGAGTGTGTGCTACAATGTATTTGTGTGGGAATGGTTACTGTCATATGACATAATTGTTCAATGATTATTTTTCAATCATTTTTTTCAAATAAAGAGATAAACATTGGAACTGCCAACAGAATATGAATATGGATGTGGCATTGCTTTTCAATGGTTACAATGAATAGAAATATGTTTTTTATTTGCATTTATTATGATATTATTTTGATTGTAATTCATGTTGCTAATATCTTTTGATGCTTCTATGATTTATTTATATCCCAAATGTGAATAATTAACACAAGATTTCAACATAGTTCTCGTACTGGATGTCAATAGATTGTGCAGGTGTACTTATTATTATTGGCTGTGAGTGTGACCAGCAACATTATAGGCCTTATTTCTGTGAATGGCATAAATCCCCGCCCCACAGGCGGTGCAACTTTGCACCAGAGACGGGTTAGTCCAGTGTTGGTATTTTCGTAGACAAGCGCAGTGCGATGGATCTGAAAGTAGGCGGGCTGCGCCGCTGTGGGGGTATTTGCAGTCGACTTCAGTCGCAGCCAATCGAAGCGGCTCCTCTCATTCCCTTTAACTGTGGCGCAAATGACAGTCTCAACGGAGTCGTGGCACCATTCTCTGTGCATAAGAGTGCATAAATGGAGCATTTTCACTCCCCTGGCCAGGATGTGGCTACAGACAATGTGGGCGCGGGTACCCATGTTAAATACAGAATGAGCTGGTGATAACCGCTGGCGACTTAAATATGTCCGAGGAGCACAGTATCTGTCTGCCTGTGCCCTGATCAAATTCACGTTAGACCAGCGGTCTACGTTGCGCCAAGACTTGGACATGAAACGTTTAAAGTTTAGATCGACTTTCTACCACGAGATTATCACTGCGCCAGGCGTACCTTCAAGGAAACTTACACACTCTGCTGCACCGGAACGCCCAGCTTGGAGCAAACCGGTCTTCCAAATTGGAGAAACAAGTGCAGCGAGCCTTGCGCTTGCACGAAAATAAGGATCCACCGGCATTTGCACCCCGCCACAGATGCGCAATCTACAAAAATAGAGCTCTACATGTTAGAGAACTGCTTGCCGTATTAAAGTCTAAATTCGGTTGAAGTCTTCCATCCAAAATTTTATTTGAGAAAGGAGTGCATAAGTTCGGGACTAAATGAATTTAATAGCAATGGTAAGATAAAACAAATCGACTTATAACAGGTTTGTTTATATGCCATTACTTGAAATGTTATGCGGGGAAGTACACCAAAACAATTTGGGGATACTTAATCCTCTCATTTGTTATGAGCTGTTTCATAGACAGTGCAGACACCAACCTCAGCTTTGATCTTGTTGTCTCCAAAGCAGAGGTGTTGAAGGTATGCCGCAGCATTGGACTGCACAGATGGGAACTGATGTTGCAGCATCTGGATCACCTCTGGGAGCTCGGGATCTCTCCAGCCAAACTCCCTGCACAGACAGGACAGATGGAGACATTTTGATTCCTTGGGAGATGTAACAAGCGTCTTGCCGATATTACCTGAGGGAAGACACATAAAACCCCAAACGCTCTTTCTATCACACCCAGCGCTACAGAATCTACTCTGATAAATATAGTCAAAATGGATCAAATTACAGCATACACATGGAGAGACATTGTTTTACAGAACCGAGTTTGACAGGCTTAGAAACACAAGTGGGACAGAAATTATACCAAAAAAAAAACAAAAAAAAATTCCAATTTGCCAAGACATTATTTTCACATATCGCAGAGAAGTGAGAGCAAAAGAAATGAATGACATCACCAACACTATTTGAAGAATACACATGGGGAAAAAAGGTATTTTTACCCCATTTGACCAGATGATACGACAACTGACTTTGTAAAAATATTTAAAGGTGACTTTTTTATTCATTAAAACAATGACAGCTGAAGCCAACAAGGCAAAAATTCAAACATTTAATTATATCGATGTAAAGAATGCAATTCAAATGGAATAATCAAGCTGCCGGCCCTCTCAGAAAGAGCTCCATCAATGTCGCTGAACGATACAATAAGAAGCCATTGTATCCGCTTATCAACAGAGTTGGCATTGCTTTTACAGTATATCCTTTATATTTTGGTCTCGGAAAAGTATAGATACCTTAGAATTTAACAATTATATTAGGTGGTATATTAGGATGGGACGGAACTTGACTGGTCGGCACATCTGCCTCACAGTTGCGAGGACCGGGTTCAAATCCTGGACCCGCCTGGAGTTTGCATGTTCTCCCTGTGGATTTTCATGGATTTTCTCCGGGCACTCCGTTTTCCTCCCACATCCCAAAAACATGCATGATAGGTTGATTGAAGACTTTAAATTGCCTGTAGGTGTGAGTGTGAGTGCGAATGGTTGTTTGTTTGCGACCGGTTCAGGGTGTACCCCGCCTCTTGCCCGAAGATAGGCTCCGGCACGCCCCGCGACCCTCGAGACGGTAAGTGCTACAGAAAATTGATGGATGGATATTAGGATGGAATGTAGCATGAGAAACAATTAATGATCTTACTTTAGAACCTTATTAAAAGTCAACACCACTTAAGGGTAAACAGTATTCCAGGGTAACTTTGATAACAAATAACAAGGTATATGTTGACAACAGATGCTTCCTGATTTTTCTTCTGCGAACCCCCATTGTTGAGGCATTCCAAGTGTTGAAAAAGAATCGTTGCAAAGATTTACACAAAGCAAACACATAGATGCTTTGATGGTAGGTCAGGTACGCTGAGGGATTGAGTGGCATCATGCATAATAGCAGTTTTAACTTTGAAGTTTTGTTACAACTTGAGACTAATATATTATTTTCAAAAAATGTTTTGCGAAATACTTATACATATATCCTCAATTGCTCCGCTGAAATACATTATGTAATGCACGCAATGGGACTTATGCTATTGTATGTATTGTCTATCATCAATTTCCACCCCTTAAAAGCACACTGGCAAGAGTATCCATCCATCCATCCATCCATCCATCAATCCATTTTCTTTACCGCTTATCCTCACTCGTCCACCTAGCAAGAGTAAATAAAGTGAAATAACACCCAGGAAATGGGCTCCCTCATAGTAGCATCCCCTGCTGATAATTCCTCAGTAATGGTCCCCTGAATAAGAAAATTACGTGTGAGAAAGTGTGGGTGGGTATTTCTCCACAATCACCTATGATATTTTCTTTAATAACCGCCCTGTAAGTACTCCCAGTGTGATCACACAAAAGCCTTTGTTGAAATTTTGCAACCTCCATCGATTTTGCTCTATGAGGATTGATTTTGCTGTTACCGCCTTCATGCTGGCTCTCGTGTGCCAAAATAGCTTATGCCATAATCCCCATCTAGATATCATGGTTTATTTTGCCTTCTACCTCAGTTGCCTCGACGTGAAAATAGGGTAAACACAGAGAAATTGACCAGCCCGAGGAGCTGGAAATGGCCCTGGCCTCCATGCTGCGGTCTCTGCTGGATCATGAGCATGCAGTGTGTGAAGCATCGTTGGAAAGCAGAGCACTCACGAGGAGTAAACATGGCTCTCGAAGATAAAGTGAGCTCTAGCCTGGACGGGTCTTTATCTGCCAAATGATAAGTGTTCATTCGGCTGGAAAGCATGGCTGATGGAGGGAGGTAGAGGAGCAATAGGAAGACCGGGCTTGATGAGGAGGGGGGCATTCCCAGGGCATTTAGGAGGAGAGACCCTCAAACAACACTAAATCACATGGGAAGATAGCATCAGGGCAGTTTGTTTATGTGTGTGTACATGTGGCGAGATTTGATTAAGGCTTTTGATGTGGACACACATGGCTTGGCTTGTTTGGTCCCCAAAAATGTGTGTGTGTGTGTGTGTGCGTGTGTGTGCGTGTGTGTGCGTGTGTGTGTGTGATCCATCCCTTCCAACCTCAGTTCTGTCAGCGCACGTAATAGAAATCAGTAAGATCTGCTGATAAGATAAGCATCATGGCTTACGATTAATTAAAAAGGCCTGGTAGAGAGAGCAAGTCACACAGCGAGAGAAAAGCGGAGCAAAGCGCTGAGGGAGGATGGACGTTGAGGGGAAACCCCACAGGGACAACAGGCAAGAGGGAGAATAAAAATAATATTCTTTTTAAAAAACAAATGCATAGAGGTAAACAGCCCTCAGACAGGACACCCGTCAACACTGGTGCTAATGAGCGGTAAAAAACCTGTTAGACACACTGCTGGGCGACGAGCCAGTGACGTGAAACAGCGGGATGCAAACACAAAACCGAAAGGGCGACAAGAGTAATGCCAGCAAAACCACAAGGTTTACACTAAATATGTATTAAGGCAGCTTGTTCTCTGTAGAATTCAATGCACTCTAAATGTGGTGAATACATTTTTAAATGGCGTGAAAAGCTTTATTATTTGATAAATGCATGTTTTGTCCGGCGGCGCCGTGAAGCATGTGGTTAGCATGTCTGCCTGAAAGTCAAAACAATCCATGTTTTAAACTCGGCTTGGGACTTTCTGTGTGAATTTTTCCTTGTTCTCACTGTGTCTGCGTGGGTTTTCATTTTCCAAAAAAAAGCACTCTAAATTGTCCATCGGTGTGAATTTGAGTGTGAATGGTAAAATAAGTAACTGGATGGAAGGATTTTGTGTTAAACATAAATAAAAACAGAATACAATGATTTGCAAATCATGTTCAACCTATATTTAATTGAATACACTACAAAGACAAGATGTCTATCATGTTCAAACTGATAAACTTTATTGTGTTTAGCAAATAATCATTAACTTCAAATTTTATGGTTGCAACATGCTCCAAAAAAGTGACAGGTGGCAAAAACAAACTGAGAAAGTTGAGGAATGCTCATCAAACACCTGTTTGGAACATCCCACAGGTGAACAGGCTAATTACGAACAGGCGGGTGCCATGATTGGCTAGAAAAGGAGCTTCCCTGAATTGCTCAGTCATTCACAAGCAGAGATGGGGCGAGGTTCACCTCTTTGTGATCAAGTGCGTGAGAAAGTAGTCAAACAGTTCAAGGACAATGTTCCTCAATGTACAATTACAAGGAATTTAGGGATTCCATCATCTACACTCCATAATATCATCAAAAGGTTCAGAGAATCTGGAGAAATGACTGCACGTAAGCGGCAAGGCCGAAAAGCAACAATGAATGCCTTCGATCGAGTTTCAAGTTGCACTTATGGATGTAGCGCTGAACTGTATTTACTGACATTGGTTTTCCGAAGTGATCCTGAGCCCATGAGGTAGGTACTGACATTGGTTTTCCGAAGTGATCCTGAGCCCATGTGGTGATATCCTTTACACATTGATGTCGCTTTTTGATGCAGTGCCGCCTGAGGGATCGAAGGTCGGGGGGCAGAACGGCAGAAGGCTCTGTCCCCCAAGGTGGATAGACGAACAGAAGGGCGGTGAAGTGGATGGAGGACGAAGATCTGAGCCAGCAGGAGGTTACTGATGGCTTTGAGGGTGCAGATCAGTATTTTATTTTGGATGCGGTATTGGAAAAGTGGAGTTGTTGCATACCATACCATCATACCCACGGTCCATTGTTATCAAATCTGTTATCAAATGTGAGATGGTGATACTATGCGTTGACCTGACCATCTTTGAATGACTTCTCTTAAGTGTGCATTGTCGTAAATATGCAACATTGTAGTTTGCTACGTCCTTTTTGTCCTCACAGTCCAATTTACATCCATCTTCAGAGCCCAAAACGCATTTGAAGAGACAACTCCCGACAGAAAGTGTGTCTCATTGGCCTTAATCTGGTTGGACAAGGCCTGTCATTTATGTTAACTGATTGGCAGACAGGAAAGCATTGCGCATACCAAAGCAGATGCTAATTAGTACCTGAACATCCATCTTGAGGGTGGAGGGAGGAATGAAGGTGGTCAGTGGGGGGATGAGAGATTTAGAGATATTGGAGAGAGAGTAAAGTGAAAGAAAGTGCCGAAAACAGCTTCTGTAATTTATTGCCTTGGTGATGAAAGTCTGCATGTTACTCTGGAGAAACAATATACGAGTTTGACTTTGACAAAGGAGCCAAGCTGAGCATTTTTTGAAGTATTGGCTGGTAAATCATTCTGGCCGTCAAACATCAACTGCTTCCACTTCCTCTCTTTTGTCTCATGTCATCTTACTGCACTTACCCACAATATTACACACACACATATTTTTTTCTCGACCTCACACAACAGCAAAAAGACACCAAACGAGCTAAAATATCCCATGGAAATAACCACACTGACAACTCTGTGAATACTGCGTTAAATTGGCGTGTCTTTTCGCCGCACAAAAAAACCCCAGCAAAATAGGATTCATCCTGGCAGCGTGAAGCGCAACTAGCCTAAGGATTTGCCGCACATTCAAAATTATTTTGCTCACATCCCTTGAACAAAGTAAAATATATACCACATGCATGAATACAGGTGTATGTTTGTGTCTTTAGTTGGCATTCATATAATGCAATGCTTAAGCGAGTTTCAAGTGTAACATTATTTGACTCCTGCTATTAATATTGACAGACAGAACCACAACATCTATTCTTGTGTCAGCATCGTGTTTGGATGGGACTATATCGACAGGTCTTCAGCAAAAAAACTAAAAAACAAAAAATTGATAATCCAAAATATTGATTCTTGACCTTTAATGTTGTGTACGATTCTTTGACTTCAGGGCTGGGGCTCTAAGGGTTGACAAAAGACTCATATCGTCTACGTATATCCGATTTTCAAAAGGGTCTGGGGACTTGTGGATACAGTGATCCACGGCTGCCTCAGTCTGTGGATCAGTGAAAAGGTTCATTTGGATGAAATACCCCTCACAATTGGACAAAAACATCTTGCTCTTATTTATCACTCTCCTTCCTTCAGATCTGGAAAGTGAAGAAAACCACTCTTGGTAAAAATTGAAAAAGAGGCGTGAGAAAGACAAAAAAGAAGAAAAAGAACAGGCCATGAATGAGATAAAGGAATGTCATGAAGAGAGGAGGAGTACATATAACTTCTTTTTTCAAACTCATCACGTCAGAACCAGTACACCAGGTGCGACTTTCTCGTTCTATACAATTGTCTGCACATACCAGCATTCCTGTTCCTCCCCTCCCCACTACCTGTCTATCTCATAGTCTGCTCCTTGTTCTATATTAGATGGGTTGGGGGAAAAAGAAGAGGACAAGAACAAAAATCAATAGGCTTTCTCCAAGGACTTTCCTGTCTGGGATGGATGGCTAGGGAGCGTGAATGAAAGCTAGCAAAGAGTGTGAGTGACAAGAATATGAGGTGTGGAATGAAACCGGCTTACACATCATTATGCTATGGAAGTTGGGAAAAAGAGCTAGACATGAAATGTGTGACAGCAAACAAACTAGAAAACTAGAAGGCATACTGGAGCCTATCCCCAGACATGCAAACACCAAAGGCATGAAAAAGGTGACAAAAAACAAAACATTTATTTACACCGCTCAAGTAGATGTTGATGTACAAATGTAAGATTCAAATTAAATTTGCCTCATTTCTTTGCTTTTTTGTTCTGGCCTCCAACTTGAGCCAGGCTCATCTCTACCTGCACTTGATGCCTGCTTCAAGCTGTGCCACATGAATAGCATCCTCCTCTTTAAGCACTCTCATTCTGGAAAAGAATTGACTACAATCATTGTCTGTTTCACTTCATTTTTCACTATTTCCAACTTCAAAGGCTAATCCCAAATGCATCCCACAGGAAAATATTAGGTACAGTATTTTTCCATGTCTATTGGCCATTTCTGAATTTGAAGTCAGTTCATTTTGCATTGTGAGATAATCCCTAACATTGCTCCGTCACTTAATACAGTTAACATTAACATTCGTAAATTAATTAGATAATTGTAGGCGCGTTTCCTAATTAATACAAGATGTACTAGCGCATCAGCTCTTGTCGCCGATGTTACGTGTGCTTCGCGGTTCCGCTGGGACCACAACCAGGGCCACGACCCGCAGCACCTCAACGGCAAAATACAAAAGACCAGTGCAACAAATACAACACTGGCTGATAAGATGAGCAAAAATGTTGCTTAAACGTAAGAGTAGCAATAGAGGATGTCTGCTGCAAAGGTGGGTAGAGTAGCCAAATATTGTACTCAAGTAAGAGTACTGTTACTTGAGAATAATGTGACTCAAGTAAAAGTAAAAAGTAAAAAAATACTAAGAGTAAATAAGAGTAAAAAGTCCACAGTGAAATAATTACTCAAGTACTGAGTAAATAGCACTAACAATGGAAAAAACTAACAAACAAACAAAACATCTGCAATTTACTGCACAGTGTTTTCTCAAGTTATAAGTGAGCTGAAATAGCCACGTTTGGGCAGACAGTGCCAGAAAAATACCACACTACATGCAAGTTGTTGTTTTTGTTCGTCTATGAGTCGGGCGCCGTCACCTTCATGGTAATGATGACCTTTCCAAAATGGTGGCCACGCAGGCACGACGATCAGCCGGGCTGGTTTATCTTGTGTTAATACCTTTCTTTTGTCTTTTGATTGATGAATTTGACTTCAAAGTCACTAGCGCTTAAATTAGATGGCGGAAGTCGACGTTTTAGCCTCGCGCACGAAATAGTTAATAAATAAGCAATAATTGACAAATAAAAGCAGCGAGTTGACATTTAGATCATTGTAATGGAGTAAAAGTACCATCATCGTTAGCTGCCAGCGTTCAAAATATATCGAATTGAAAATCACGTATCTGTCAACGCTTATCCAATTTGAAGCTATTATGCTATTCTCAGCTATCTGGCGCTGATCTAGATTATGCATCTCTCAGCCATTTAAAACTCCATTTAACATGTTCTAACACATATATCTCTGGAGGATATCTTCAAATCTGATTGTACTATCTGATACAGTATCTTATTACATTTTGCTATTTTGGATCCAGAAGCTCCGATCCAAGAAGTTGCTTCAAATAGTGGCTTGCGCTAATTGATTCAGTGTGGTGTAATGGGATAGCTATAGTCATCTATTTTATCAATGTCAGTGTCTTGAGTGAGAGTGAGTAATGTGTGTAATGCTTCCACGGGAAGATTTAGCTATCAACCAGAATTTAAGGCCAAATCGAATCAGGAATTAAGATGAGATTTTGTTTTTGTCATGAACTCACATGCATATACTGTGCACACACTCTTCCCTACAAAAAGATGAACATTTTACACACTCACATCGTGATTACCCGATATTTGCTGAGCACAAATTTTCAGTCCATTGTCACAGTTCCCTTTTGGTACAGTGCAATTACTGAATGTTTACGCAGCGAAATATCAAGTCAGTGAAACCTGCACTTAGTCAATTCATTAGACTGAGATGACCTACACCATTACGCACCACTGTGAGAACATTGTGAAGATGATATTTAAGGCAGAAATCTCCATGACTGTGACATGAAACATTACAATAGCCAATTAGGAGGTGACCTGAAACACAAATAGAGGAACAGCTGGTTGTGTTGAGTGTTTGTATAACGTGTGTCACGAGTCATTAAACACAATAAAAATGACGAGAAGAGTTTGTCCCTGCATGCAGCTAACAGTTATGTTAAAAATCAGTATGCATGCACACTGTTTAAGGACTAGTTTGGTGTGATTTTAAGCAATTTCTAGTGATTCAAGCACACTGAGATATGACTTTTGGTACATTGGTGGACCTGCACATCCAAAATATAAAGATGGTTCCAAGACTGAGAGGAGCCACTTTAACCACAGCCATGATCAAACAGAAGTGAGCAAACTAGCCAATCAAAATCCTCATCTAGTGCACTCAGCCAATCAAAGTGAGAGGGGAAGATTAAACTGACGGAAGGATGAGCGCTGGCTGAGAAATTAGGGGCCCATTGTCTTTTGATTTGCAAGCCCAGACGCAATCACCTCAACAAGTAGCGCTCTGGCCTCTGAATGAGAAACAGTAGAGGTGAGCTCATTCCGTGCCGATAATGCTAATGAGGACGTTAACCCGCGAGTGCATGTGTGTGCGTAATCGACAAATTGTAGCTTTATGTCACATGTCTAATGAAGGTTCAGGTCCCTATCACACACAACATCCACATGCTACATGCATCGACAAATTATCCACAGATAGTATGACATGTTAATGTCAAACTGGATTCCATCTCTCTGCGTGTATATGCGTGTGACCGTGTGCTTGCGTGTGTGTGTGTGTGCGCGTGTGTGTGTGATGCAAGGATGCAATAATAAATCCAAAAAATAAAAATAAATCATCTCAATTTTGAAATCTTTTTAAATACATTAAACAAATGTAGACAAAGATAATGGATTCTTCGGTGGCGGAGCGCGTTGGACGGTGGAGTGGTTGGCCGGTGGCGTGGCTTTGGGCCTCAGTGTGGCCGGTGTCGCGTCCACCTGGCCGCTCTCGGGCGGGCTCCTGGACCTGACCTGGGTGGGGTGGGGTTCTCAGCCCCAGTGGTGCAGGCGCAGCAATTACAGGTCACTTCTAAAAGTTACTGCGCATGTGAGACGGTGTCAATTCACTTGCATGTGTCCGCAGATACTCACCTCTGGGTCTGCGCTTGGTGTGGGGCCACTCACTCATTGCAATAAATATCTCATAACGATGCAAACCTCCTGGGTATCCCCTCACTTGCACTCGATAAAGATGTTTAGAATTTACATAGCCACTCCCACCACACGTCAGTTGTACAGCCGGGTCCAATACCGCTGTCTTGCATGCATCCCCTCCTGTCCTTGTCCTGTGCGGTCTCTTTAAAACTTTCTTCCCATATACCATATATGTCCATGTGCATCATATTGAGTAGTATTTTCAGTATTTTGTACTGCTAAATAACGTAATAATATTAGAAAAGCCTCTCAGTATGATGCAATGCAGTTCAAATTATAACCACAATAATAATTGGACACCACAGTGTTAAATTGATTAATTTCGGCCTGTTAACCAAAAGTTATTTAACCTTAAATTTGATCAGCAAATTTTGATTTCACTTTATAAGGCTTTTGTATTTGATTTCATTGGTTTATTTAGATAATGCTGTGTAGATACTACATGCACATATTTGCAACACTAAAACGTGATAAACTAATCTAATCACATGAAACATTTGTCCAGAGCAGCTTTATTGAATAAATCTATACTTTTACACACAATTGTTGGATTTTATTCAATTGATCCAGTCATTTGCACATTTCCTTACCAATTCACCGTGATTAAACAGATTCAGATTCTGTAATAAAGCACTCCTTCATGAGGATTCCAGCACTTCTGGTGGCCGCATTTACACTGCCCATCAAAGCTGTTCTATGCGAAAGTGGTGTTGAAGTCTGTTATGCCTGCAAACTTGCAGGCATAACAGAGGTAGGAAGCCACATGTGGAAATGGGATAGTGGGAAGCCCGGATCCAAGGCGTGAAGTTTAACACAAGCCCACAATTGTTACTGCCCCTGGTGCTGGCACTGGCATCAACACACATCTGATTATCTACTTGCGGGGAGCCTGTGCTAACGCGCACTACAGATAAAGATGCATCAATCTTGCGTAAAGGCATGGTAAAAAAGGGTTATTCTTTACAATGTTTGAGCTAGAGAGGGGTGTTATTGTAGTTTAATGTTAATATTAAAGACTGTGATTTGTGGTGCTGCTGTAGAATTACTCACTAATGATGGTCACGTGGACTTGACTGAATGTGTGTGTGCAAGGGGGTAACGGGGAGTAATGCAATAATCAGCTGGCAGTCTCATCACAGCAACGTATATTTATTACGCAGTCAAACACTTTTAGTCACTGGTGTTGATTTCCTGCTCTTTTTCATCTTACTGCCACTCTTATTCTCACACACACACACGGTCGCACGCACACTCCTGGACACATGAATTCATGCAGTAGTCACACTCTCTCTGCTATGTTGAAAATAGGGCATCGTGGAGGTTAAACTACAACACCAGAGAAAGCCTGATAAGTGGAGGCCAAGGTGACAAGCTTGCTTCAAATAGAGAACAATTTTAAATCCTTTTTCATAAATCCTGTTGTAATAGAACATAGATTTGGACTTAGTGTTTCAGCACTGAGTGCTGTGTGAGTGCCAATGTCAGAATTGCCTATAGTCACGTGTGAGATAAAGACGAAAACAGTGAAGTGATGCAAAAGGGACAGAAAACTCAAACGAGTGGCTGGTGCACCTGCTCTTTTCATTAATCTACACTCGAGCAGCAACACTGCAAGGCAAACTGGAAATTGCACCATTTGCTTGAAGCTTCACACGACAACGACATGATGGAAATGATGCTGTTGATAATGCCATATAACGTAAGCCCATGGTGAACGTGACATGCTGTGATAATTACGATTACCCTAAAGATTGATGGCGGTCCAGTGATATCACATTGAAAGACCTCCGAAGTGATTTTCATAACATTGCACACGGAAGACATAACTAGAAATACACGATCCTTGATGAACATCATTTGAATATTACTGGATGAATGTTGATTACAGCTGACAACCCATCACAACTGTCACGTCTTCTCCACACCTGAAGATGTGTGACAGAGAAAAACAGATAATGGTAATGTCATTAAAGTGAGTCTACATCCCTTGCACCATCCAACTGGCAACGTTCTCCGTGAATGTAAATACATACATACATTAACTGAATCAAGCAACAACAACAAAAAAGAATGAAAAAAATCAGATTGAATTTCACATTGAAATTCAACATATTAAAAACTTACCTAAACTCTTGCAGGAGAATTTCCAGCTGCACTTCTCTAAACGATTGCATGCACTTTGATCCACAAATTCCACAAAAGCTCTGATGAATGAATATATCCGCTTATATTTTAAGTAGTCGTTCAGTCTCAATGAAGCCATCAGTTATTCAGAATGCCCACTACTCAGATCCAGAGAAGAGGAGATGAAGGCAGAGACATCCTCATTTGTTTTCATCCCAAGGTCACACACACACACAAACAGACAGGCCACTTCAAAAAAGGAAAATTACTACAATGGGCAATTTACCCAGAACAGGTAAGGGCGATGGCCAGACCACAGCTGCACAAACACACACACACACACACACACACACACACAGCTGTGCCTCTGGGCCAAGGTTCTGGCAAAGCATCATTACCCTCCCCTGGAGGTGATGCCACATCCCAGCATGCATTTCTCATGTGGAGTGGAAATTACCCATGGGCCATGCTGAGAGGTAAAAGAGTGTGTCCTCTCCTCTATATGTCTCCCTTCTTTCCTTTCTCACTTAGGTACTGTGACTCCTATACATTTATTGTCCCATCCTCCCATCACACCTTGCTCAGTGCCACAGCTTTGTCTGGCTCTCGTCTCTAACTGATGGAGGGCACAGACTGATACAATTCAATAGGTGGGACCTATAGTACATCTATCTTCCTTTCAGTCCACAATCCTTCAGTCAGATGCTCAAGGTAAGGTTTACCATTTGAGTTCATAACCTTATTACCAAGAATACATCATGAAATGGCTTCCCTAACACAATAACGAATAGACAAAAAGAAATGTTCTCATACAGTAAAGTTCACTAAGCACTATTTGTATCAAAACAACTTATTTTAGTGGTTAATGTAAAATAATTTCATATGATCCATTACTAATTTTAATAGATTACATCCTTATTTCATTTTCAAAGACACTGCCATAGGTCCTAAAAAAAAAAAGCAATCTCAAAGTGTTGCTCTTCATGGTGCTGAAACTGCTTAAAGTTAGCCAAATACACTGGCAATCAATACAGGCAATTCTAAAATAAGAAAGACAATTAATCATCATATTATTTATAAATCTGCGTCTTTTCATGACTCGGCACAAATTCCACTCGGATGTTAACACAATGTCAATATAGCCTCTTAAAATACGGTCAACAGTTACTGTTGCATATTATCTGCCTCACGTCTCCTACAAATATGCACTAATATTAGTGCACACACTATATGAAAAGCACTAAAAGAGAGAACAGAAAATGTGGCAAGTAGCCAGTAGTCACAGATGCTTATTACGTGAAAAGAAATCTCCCTGCACTTGAGACAATTGTAATCCCCATGTGTGATGTAGTAAACAGTGCAGTGACAGGTTCTTTCACTTAAGAGGCTACGGAATCCCCAGTTTGCATATTATCCTGTGGTCAAGAACCTTTCACACATTCAAACGCAGTGTGCACTCAGCCTGCTGCTGCTTTCATTTCCATCTTGAGCAGGTGTCCCATCTGTAGACTCATACATAAACCAAATATATCCAACACACTTATACAATGGGACAATCGGGATACAAGCGCTCTTTTTGTCACTTCAGTGTATACAAACGGACACTAGTGCACAAGTGAAAGCAACAATTTACCCACTGCAGCTTTCCTAAAGACATATGAAACACAATAAAGTAAAACTCATGTAGGATTGTGTTGTATCAGCCCTGTGATTCAGCATATGAGAGGTAGTATACACATCGTATCCATACCATCAACATGGACTTAACCAATAGTTATTTAATCAATAATTCAAAACATAATTAGATGAGGTGAGGTTGTCAGGGGGCGAACAAGTTCATTCAGATGACATAATAGGGTGTGGTGAGGTAATCTATGCAACTCTGGATCCCTCTTTGCACCCAGAAACATAATCTTTGCTGCGAAAGCCCACGCGACGTGACATGGCATTTTTGATCGGCCGTTACATCTGCGACGTTGCTACGCTGTTCATCTGTAATTCAGACTTCGAATTGCAGCGGAACAAGTTGCCGACCGTCGGCCACTCAGTAAAACTAGTCGCAGAGCCCCACACGCTGTCCGATAATTCGGCCATCTTGGTCGTCTCGCCCGGTGTGCGGTGGGCCTGAGTGTTGCAATACAAGCTGTTCTAAAAATATGCATTACACACTGATCAATGATTAGATAAATACAAGCGCTGTATTCAAATGTCTGCCATCAATCCATTAAAACCATATTTTTACGGCCTAATAGATTGACTTTAGACGTTCCAATGTATTACAATCCAAACAAAATGGAGCATTACCATATTACTTGTGATACCCCATTCACCCAGCCGAGAGGCGGGGTCGGGCCCAGGAGCCCCCCTGAGAGCGGCCCAATGTGGTTGCTGGAAGGTTTATATCGTAAGTTATATTCTTACCCTAAAAAAAAGTGTTCCCTAATAAAAACATCAATGGAAACTCTGTCTATGTTCTCCCGGTAGCATGCTGCAGGCTTATTGGCTCTTTGATAAGCTCTTTCAAGTAAAGCAAACGCATGGGGGGGGGGGGGGGGGGGGGGGGCATTCTGCAGTCTTGTTTTTGATCACTGTGATGCAACTTCTTCCATTTGTCTTCCCATCAATCCTCATCTCTCTTGGCCAAACTCCCCACTTCATGATGTTTGGAACACGCCTGTGCGCCTCCTGAGCTCCTAATCTTTGTAACAATAACCATCGTCACCCACCGCCTCCACCTCAGTGGTCCCTAATTCCCACACTCCCTCAGCTAATGTTCCTCTCCCTCTTGTTTTTACTCACACACCACACCCACGATGCTTCACTACTTGTTTCTTCTTCCTTCCATCTTCTTAATCAAACCCTTTTCTGTATTATCTTTCCTTAGCAACCACCCCTTATTTGTTTTCCTTTATTGCCTGCCCTTACTTCTTATAGTGCTTTAAGAAAATCACACAGAACAAACAATTCAAGCTACCACTAATCTAACTTATAAAACCACTACTCTAAATGATTGTATGCATTTTGATCCACTTTCCTCTTCCCCAAATCCCCCTTCCTTTCTAGATGTGCCACTCCATTCTTTTCATGGTGCTTTTTTCATCCCCTCCTCCCCACTCCTCTCACACTTTGCTTTTCTAACGCTTCGTCTTCCGGCTTCATCTTCGCCAATTTCTCATTTCCTTTGTTCTTCCTCCTTTCCTCCCCTTAACTACTTAATTTACCACATTCCTTTCCTACCAACACCCATTAGGGCTTTGTGAGTTTTCTGTGTCCTCACTTCTGCTCACTCCTCTGCAGCTGTGATGGCGCCCTAACCTCGTTAATAACAGCTACACAAAACACACACTCACGTTAGACTTCAAACTACATAAATTTACAACGGGAAAAATACATTGATTACTTTTACGCGTAGTGGTGCACACACAAAAATCACCTCTGCCTTAATTCAAGGCATTCCTTGTCTCTAAATATCTGCTAACTCGTTTAGGTCTTCATGCAAGATCAGCTAGATCCAATTATTGTACAGGAAAGACGGAGTTGAAGTAGGCGGCCACTTAACCTCGTGGCAAAGAGAAACTGAACACATACTGTAGTTACAATTCAATTATGTTAACAGACTGAGGGATTATAACGGCTTGACAAAAAGCACAATTGAAGAATGAAGACCTTTTTTGTGCAGCACAGGTAAACTGAAACTCATAACACAACCACTTTAAAAAAAGGTAAAACAAAATGTTTCCACAAAAACCTCACAATGTTGTAAAGTATTGTATTCAATCAGTAGCATTAATAGTGTGAAGGCAATATTTGTCACCCGATTTTGTTCATACCAATCACATTTTAGTGCAACTATACATGTACCATATTGTCAATCATCAGCTGAAGAAATTACATTCATAAAGCAAGGATATTGACACTTGGTTTATTAAACCAAAATGACCACAAGCAGCTTTTCTCCTCAGTGTGCTGTGTGTCATCGCTCATCGATTCTAGGATATTTCCCCAAGCCGTATTGGCCACAGCCATGAGAGAAATATACATTTGTCTATGTTTACTGAGATTTGTGTAGTTGAATGTGACGGTCAATATAATATACATTAATATATACAGTGCTATATAAGACGCATAGTTTTTATAGATAATCTTACCTGGGGTCCTTTTGAATGGAGTCAATGGAGGGTGAGCGCTGCAGGGTGCCCTCCGGCGGCAAGGCGGGCCCAGACTTGCTGTAAGGTGATTCCACCACCGAGGGGCAGTACTGCAAGGTGCGGTAAGGGTCCGCCACGTAGGGGTCCGAGCCGTACATGTCGCCTCCTCCCCCGCTTGTGGTGTAGCCTGGTCCCACTGTGGCATAGTTGTTGGTCCCGCCACGGCTGTAGTTTCCTGTTCCCGTGCCGTGACTTCCTGTTCGCTGCAAAGGGGTGGAGTCGACACCAGGGGAAGAAGGAGCTATGGCAGGAAAGTAGGGACAAAGGACATAACTTAGGACGTGGTCATGGAGACGGTGGGACAAGTCTATAAGGAGAGTCGATGAGATGGAAAGAGGAGAGAAGAGAGGAAAGGATAGGAACAAACAGGCATGTCTCCAAATGGATTGATAAATATTGGCCACATGCCCGGGATTTCCAACAAGGACCAATGTTTACCGCAGGGATTGGAGGAGGGAGAGAGACAAAGAATGACAAATATTGTGCAGAAATCATTTCAAAAACTGCTAAGAATTGTACTCACATCTAAAGACACCCCAATTTCAGGAACATTCTTAAATAGGTGCTAAATCCCACTTTAACACTAGGCACTGTTTTCTTTTTGACTTGTAGCAAGAGAACAATTGGGTAAACTTTTATTTGTCCAAATAATGAGACATCTGCTCGGTGAACAATAAGGAGTGAAGAAACACAAAAACATAAAACAAGATGTAAAAAGACCGAGCTTTTTGTGTTTAGCGAGAGATGGGAATTGAATGGGGAATTGCTTGGTGATGTAAGCATTCTGCAGGGGCATTGGAGCTGTCACCTTCCCTTGCTCCTGTGTGGGAGCAAAGGAGCGATGATATATCAAAGTGTTAATGTGAGTCTGGGGGCCTTGTTTCTCTGGCTGTAAAAACGCTAAGAGAAAAATGGTGTGCATGTGCGCGTGTGTGTGTGTGTGTGTGTGAAGCGGGGAGGCTGATCTATCTCGTCTGTCATTAGAAGCAAGGTATACAAATACACAAATGTCCACACATGCAAATGCACCCATAAATGCGCTCTTCAAAGACTATGTGATACATCACAGAGATGTGGGATCAATGAAGGGGTCGTGATTGACTGGGACTTTAACAGAGCCCAATGAGGCTCGTTTTAAAGGAGTATTAACCTCTAAAACTCGCAAAGCATATATGTGAGACGTAAGAGGGTGCTGACACAAATATGCGCCGAAACAATTCTCTGGCCACAGCAGTAGAAACACCTGTACAATGTAATGAGATCAGTGCTGTATCAAATATTCTGCCTTTACAAAGATACAAATGATTAACACTGACAGGGAGGTAATGATTGAATATATATGACCGTTGCACTGACTTTAGTATTTGGTGTCCAATCGAGGGAGGCCTTTATCTGTATAAATACATTTGTAAAATCATATTCAAAATCACATGCCATCCAAAAAAAAAAAAAAAATATATATATATATATATATATATTATATGTATATTATATATATTTTTTTTTTCCCAAACTTTTTTATGCATAACATAATGAGTCAAAATGAGTCTGTGGTATGGTTTAAGTTTGACATCTATGTAGTTTGTCGATTGAATGCAAAAGGTAACAAACGGCATAAGCCTTGCAAAACGACCAGATCAGACATCCATGTGTTTGTGATGTGGATAGCTAGCTAATTATTCAAGTACCTGTCCACTTTGCAGTTGGTACCCACCCACTCAACTCAACTGAACGGCAACATGGCATTAAGCGAGCGCGTCTCAGCTGCCGGGAAGCCGTACAAATACAGTCTGTAATGTATACATAATGTATGTTGTGTCTCACAATCTGTAAATTACTACATTCCCTTCTGAGCAGAACAACGCGAGTGTAATCAACAGGTATCGTGCGGGACACAATGTGGTTGTCTAAGACGATGCATTCCAAACAATATGTGTATCATTATGGCTCTAGTCTGCAGTGGCATAAAACATCATACAGGCATTTGTTTCTCATTTGTTTATCCTGCCATGTCACTACGTACACTAGATTAAAAACACCTGTCACTGTGAGGCACTGCAGTTCTACACCACTGCAAACTACAACCACGAAAACAATAAACATTTTATAATTTTTTTACCGCTGTACCTAATCAAGTGAGCAGTGAGTGTACATCTACGGAGGTCTTTTAAGTGTGGCCTTAGAGTACTTTGCTTCTTAGTGTTCGCTTGAGAAGTGGCATACACTTGACTTCCCTGTTATCTTCCCATTTAAATTGCATACACACCTGCTTAACACATCACAACGATGCTTAATTACTGCATATTCAACGGCTCATATAAGACAAGCAGGAAAAAAGACACAACGAGGGTAAATGTAACAAGAGTTCTCCTCTTAGTCAAGTCAAAATGTGAGAAACCCCAAAGTACAATTATGGGTGGGGAAACGGCAGCAGGCATACGGCCAGCGAGGACATTTCATCCAGACAGCCTTGCAATTCTAAAAACAAATAAAACCTCAGAGGAAAACATTCAACCCATAAACACTTGTATTGCATAATAAAAATAAAATACTTGAATTGTGGCCACACGGTGAAGTAGTGGTTAGCACGTCTGCCTTACAGTTCTGCTGCTGCGGTTTTCAAATCTGAGCTCAGGCTTTCCCTGTGTGTACTTAGCATGTTCTCCCCGTGCTTGTGTGGGTTTTCTCCGGATGTGTCCTGCGATTGTCTGGTGACCAGTTTACGGTCCCAGAGTCAGCCGGGATAGGCTCCAGCTCACCCGCAATCCTAATGATGACCAGCAGTTATTGAAAATGAATTGATGACTTTGATTATATTTTTTACTAGATTTAGTATGGCCCACTGAAGACTTTATACACTGAATTGGAAAGAAGCTTCCCCCCCCCACCCCTTTTGATATTGGAGTGAGCTGCAGTTTAAGAAAAAGAGGTAAGGGAATTAAATGGTGGCAGAGCAGTGGCCAGCACAGAACGAGGAAGGGTAATGAAGCAGAGTCACTCCCATCAGAAACAAGTCCTTGTCTTTTCTCTCCTCTTTAAATGTTCTCTGTGATGCGTCCTTCTTCCTGAACGTCTCATTAGTAACCAGGGCTTTAGGCTAACACCACTAGTATTCAAGTGAGAGTGCACCCTCCCAGGGACTTGACACCGAAATAGGACAAATGCCAAGCGGGAGAAGTGGGTGGGAGGGCAAGCAGAATGAAGGGAAAAAACGATAGCTTTAAAATGATGCTTGAATCCATTTGATGGCAATATACTTTGGTCGAGTTTTACTATGATCGGGTTTAAAAAGTAGGATAAAATGATTACTGATTGACTGATGGTGACATTTAATACTATCTTCTCTCTCTGTTTTGTTTTAATGCTTTTCTCCAACCTTAACTAAAGAGAGTTGCTGAATGTGTCCTTTTTCCTGGTAATGGAGTGTGCTGGCTGATGACTTGACCTTTGCGGACCATGCAGCCTGAAGGAAATGAGCATGGGGCGCATGTTTGAAGATGCATTCTTGTTATTGCATATATATATTCGAATGGTGTATCTTGACCTTTACAAGGAAAAAATATCTGTAAAATTGGCTTTACCAGTAGATATTAATATCTATTTCAAGATGTGCCTTCACTGTTACTTTAAAATATCACCTTTCAACTTCTACATAGGTAGTCAGCTTTTTACCTAACTAGAACTGGCTATATTTAATTGCATTACTGTAGTTTGAAAATACAAAAGAGCTGTTATCATCAGCTAGGTCCAATACAAATATTTCCAAATTCACCCCACTGGCAAAACAAAAACGTAAACGTATTCAGTAGTGCTGTATGATATGAACAACATTTTATACCCTGATATGGGTAATTTCATTTCCCAAAAATGATACATATCCCGATCATATCTTTCCTTAAAATGACATGAAATGAATCAGGGTTTTTTTCGATCTTTTGTCCATTTGTTTGTAAAACACATATTTCATATTGAAAAATATTAAATGGAGGGCACGAGTAGATTTATCCCGTGAGCTGATTGGCTGCGCATCGTCGCAGCCTCACCCAGCATCTTCCCTTCTTGTGTCTCGTCGACGCTGTTGACTGTCTCGCGTACTGTATCTTAGTGTTGAGTTCGTGACAACATTTTCGGTTGAAGCGGTAACGTTTTTTGATTAGTTAAGCCCTTACAATGCGCTGTGCCCCTGCGAAAGCTTCCTCCGGGAAGATGATGATGACCATCAGTGAAAAAGTGAAACTTTTAGATATGATCAAAGAGGGCAGAAGTTATGCATCTGTGGCACGCCATTATGGCGTGAATGAATCTCCAGTGCGGTACATCAAGAAAGAGGAAGCAAACATCCGCAAAACTGCTTCAATAAGGAAGCGAAATAAGGGACGGGGTTATGTCCTTGGACAGGGGAATGTTTGAAGCAAAATTAATAAAACAAAGCGAACAACTACCCATCACCATGTTTTTCGCCAAGGTAAAACCCCAGCTACACCATCAGCACCTCCAGCAGAAGAGTCAAGTGAGAGCCTCTCCTCCGCCACCAACGCAAGCCTCTTCGCCTCTCTGAGAAGGCAATGTTGATGAATGTTAATTACTGTATAAGGTTTTAGAATTCATGATTTAAGGAAATACGTGTACTGTTGTAATCTTTGTCTCAAATATGTTAAGTATAAATACTGTTTACATATTTTAAACATTCTGGTACCCACATACACATACACGAAAATTCCGAGGGGGAGAAATCCTACTTCGCGGTTTTTCACCTTTCGCGGGGTGTTCTGGTCCCCGTTAATCGTGAAAAACGAGGGATCACTGTATTTATGATTTCAACTACTGAGATAGGCAATTATAATCACTTTTAACATTCGCTTGCAATTACACCCTTATGTGTACGCAATGTAATGTATGCAAATACTCTGCATCCAATTACCCTGACAGGAAAAAAAAAATAAAAAATCACGTCTGAATGCTTTTGACAAAGTGAAATGTAATAGCGTATATCCTATGAGGCCTATATAGTCACTGTCATGTAAATAAACAACCACAACGAGTCACTGTCAATCATTCTCACACGACACACTCGGACGTGTATGTTTTGCCTCACTTTGGTATTTAGTAAACGAATACCTAGCAGATTAGCGTCTAGAAAGGGACTGTTTTTTTTGGGGGGGGTTTTTTTGCACACAGTGATTCCAGCACAATTAGGCAGCCAGCGTAAATGCCAGTGAGCTTCAAGCAAGAACGCTGCATTAAGAAGTATGACAGAGATGGGGAATACAGTATAGAAGTACTTTCCGAATTTCTTTTTCTTCTACTCTGTCTCTGTCACTCTATTTTCCCTCATTGCTTTATTGCCATTTTCGCATCTTTCTTTATTTCTCCCTCTCTCCAGATCCATCCCTCTCTGTCCTCACCCCATCCATCTTCCTCTTTCACCCGCCTCACACCTTTCAATCCCCGGCCCTCGCTCTTTTCTTAACTCCCCCTACGCTTCCCTTTTTTTTTTTTTGCCTGTCATCCTCTCGTCATCAACCATTCATCCCATGTTTTTCTCGGCCTTTCTTCCCAATCACCCTCTGTCTCTCCATTGTGCCGCCTCTATTGTAGTTGTAGAAGACTATGTGATCAGAGCCGAGGACATGTCCTTTCTCTCGACACGCTTCAACGCTCAGCACGATTACACAAAACCCCTCAGTACCTCTCTTTCTCTCTCTCTCTCTCTCTCTCTCCCTCTCCCTCACTCTCTCTCCCCCACTCTCTCTCCCCCACTCTCTCTCTCTCCCTCTTTCTCGTGCACACACGAACACATGCACACGCGCACACACAGTGGCTTACAAGTTCTAAATATCAAAGTGATTGACATGGACTAAACATGTATGCCCCTGGGGCATTTTTGGTGCAGTGCATTAAGGTCATGCAGCTATAACCTTGGCCCTACAACTATAGGTGAACACACATGCACCCATACACATGCACACACATGCTTGGATATGGAGGAGAGGGGGGATTACTTTCTCTTTAGGTTAATCCCTCGGAGTAGCCCCAGTCTAACACATAGCTCATGATGTTCCAGAGCCAGAAGCAATGGCTGACACACACACGCATACACTGTATCGAGTGTTTTGCAGCATTGCGGTTGTAGGACACTCGTGTTTATGAGGCAAGTTTAATGTCCATGCAGAGGAAGGACAAAAGTCTAAGTCATAGTGTTATTGTTTGTCCGTTGATGGCATTTTGTTTTTTATTTAAGCCATGCTAATTCGAGGTTACATACCCTCAATGGCATAGAACAGTAGGAACGGTTAAGGTGATATATACTTACTTTACAACTGCACTAATTGTGATGAAGCATGTTCATAATGTAGCTGCTAGGGTTTGTAGAGACTCGTCGATTCTCCTACTCCGCAATGTTTAGAATGTAACATTTACTAGTCGCTATTCAAGTGTTTTTGGCTTTAGGAGTAGCCAGAGGGCTTGCAGCAAAAAAAAAAAAAATAGAACTCTGAACGATATTGGTCAACTTTCATTTATTCATTTTCCGTACCACTTATGCTCACTAGGGTCGCGGACGTGCTGGAGACTATCCCAGCTATCTATCTTCTGGCGAGAGGCGGGATACAGCCTGAACTGGTCGCTAGCCAATCGCAGGACACATATAAACAAACAACCATTCATACTCACATTTACACCTATGGGCAATTTAGAGTCTTCAATCAACCTAGCAAGCATGTTTTTGGGATGTGAGAGGAAACCGGAGTATTCGGAGAAAAACCACGCAGGCACGGGGAGAACATGCAAACTCCACACAGGCGAGGCTGGATTTGAACCCACGTCCTCAGAGCTGTGAGGCAGATGTGCTAACCAGTGTCCACCATGCCGCCATTATTCAACTTACTTGATTTAAATTGTCGTTATTTTTGAATGTTCACCTTTGGTACGTGAGGGTGCACCTGTAAAGGGGAAAAAGCTAGGCTCCAGCAGGATTTTGTTTTAAACTACTATATAGTACCGTACTGAAAAAACTATCAACGACGTCAACTTGGCATTTATCATATTAGTGTCAACTAAAAAAAATCTGAAGACGAGCTATGCCTTGTAGCTGCATATGTTTTGAAATGAGCTTTACCATAAATAATTTCTGGACTGACTTTTTATGAATACAAAATATATGCTATATGGTATAAATAGTGCTGGAGTTCAGTTTTATTTGGTGCTCTTAATGGAGGGGCTGAACACAATCTGTTCTGGGTTTTCTGCAGGCTCTCACATGCTCTCACTCATGACGACAAATCACGATTACAGGCATTGCTATAAAGGCCATTCTTCCAAGCTCTTATCACAAATCGCTCAGTGAGCACATATTCAAGTTGCACAAATATAAAGAGAGAAACAGACCTTCTAAGGTAGGGAGGGAAACTATTTGAGTGATTTTCGAGCCTGACTTTTTACCGTTATTTAAAAGACAGAGGGTCTATCAATAAACCAGCATGATCAAGGGCCAAGCAGAAATTGATCTCAGCCAAACGATTCTAATCACAGTTGGCCTGGAGACTGACACACAAGTGACTTGTGGAACTGGATTGGCTAAATGCTCTAAAGATTGGCTAAATGCTCTAAAGTTATTGTACCTCAGCTAATTCTCCAATTAAAATACATTTGCCATGATGGGAAAACAATACATAGTGCTCATAAGATATCATGATACTGTAAAACTATCAATACCATCGATATACGTATCTGGTTAATACTGCATAGATTCAAGAATGATGTGAAATATTAATGTATGGTTATTGGTGGCACCAAAGGGTCCCACCGCTAACCCTCCAATTGCTTATGATGTTTACAGTATGCTGTACATCCCAAAAGGTTCCAATAATAAGATCAGCTAAGATTAAACAGTGACCTGTACTGTGAATGACACGGGATCCATGAAAATAACAACGGATACAATAGTGGCCCCATTTAGAGATCTCAAAAATGTAAGAATCACCATTGACATATTATCATTCACAAGACTGACCAAGTCCATGGTTTGCACATGAAACATTAATTGGTTACAGGGTCAGCCTTTATGGGGCCCAAAGGAGAATTTGATGCGGGCCCTCCTCCCATCGCTCCACCATCACATCAGCTTGACTACTACCGTTCAACTTCTAAGTTACTTTGTGTCACCACTTTCATTTTTTGATTTAGTTATATTTCTTTTTATGTTTCATGTTTTTAAAAACATCCTGATGCTTTTTGGGAGCCATAGTGGCCAGGGGACCACCAAGCGGCCGCTTGGTTCACTTATGCCTCGAGCCAACTCTGCTCAGGATTATGAAAATATTTTAGTGTGATCTAGACTTTTTGTTACCTTTCTTGCTTTCCAGGAAGGAAATTAAATCATTCTCTCTATTTAAGAGGTTCCATTAAATGTCCCTGCCTTCTGGCTGAAAGAAGCAAAATAAATGCACCATTTCCCCCCACTGTCTCCATCTTTATCACCCACTCGTCCTCATCCTCCTCCTCCTCTGATGATGAGCTCGTCCTTGCTTCCTCTTATCCCTCTTGTCTTTTTTGTCTCCCTCCCACAAAGTTTTTGAGGCTGATTACTGTAGAAACAACACATTTGCTAGCCAGAGCCAATTGGTGAAATGTAGATGTAAGGCTGGACAGTAGCCTTCTTGACGCGTTTGTGGGGAAAAGAAAACATCAGAATATATATGCTTCAAAAGTCAAACAAAATTTGAAATACAACCCATCAACTAATGTTGTGAGGCTTCAGAATCGAATGCACGTGTCATACTAACATCGACATCTACAGCTACCGAACCCGGTCATTTTATGGGCCTGCGAAAACTTGCCACAATTTTTCCTTCATATGTTTAAATCTAGTGATCTAATATAGAAATGTAAAAATAAAATGCGGGAGCCATTACCTTATTAAAATATTATATTACGCCTCCTCCATAAACAAACACATTGGAACTTAGTTTCTGGTGAGCACATATTATGACTAGCGATATGCTTTTGGCACGATGTCAAAGTTAACTCATTTGAAAAGGCATCACACGAACGTGAATACGGCAGCAGCACACGCTTTTGGCAGGATGTCAAACTCGTTAACTCATTTGAAAAGGCATCACACGAACGTGACTACGGCAGCAGCACAAAATAAGAAAATAGCGCACGTCGAAACGCAACTTCCGGCAGTATTTAATCTCTTCTGGGCTCTTCAGGTAATGCCAAAACAATAACAAATGGCATTATTATTTTGTTATCGCAAAAATAATTGGTCAATATGTTACTGTTGAACTCTGACCTTTAAAACAGTGTACAAACTGAATTGTGATTTTTGGAATACCGTTACAGCCCTGTTGTGCGTTTACACACTCACAGTTGTAACTGTATCGAGCTTTATCATGCAGTAGAGTTTGGCAAAATATGCAAATAAAGTTTGAGGAGCAGCTGCATCTTAGCTTTGCCCTTGTCTGTTTGGGAGGTGATAAAGTATTAAGGGTAGCACACAACTACAGGAGTAATAAGGGTAGTAACGAGGGCAGGATGCCTCTGTATATGTAAAAGGGTATATGCAGGTGTGTAACACAAAGCTTTGCAATTTTTCCAGCGTTTTTCCCTTCCACATATTTCTTGTAAGGTTATCTTATGTGTTAAAGGCTGGACAGATATATAACCTCCTTTTCGCAAGTGGATTTACTGATTGTAGCACAATTTCTGTCCAGCTCCTGTCTAAAGATACTGAAGTGCTACTGAACTAGCCTTTTATCAACCAACAATACCGTAAAGTGGCTTCCAGAGCTATGTGGGAAATCACCCATTGTCCCCCTTTGATGCCACTTGAGCTATGCGCAGGGCTGGTACTAAGCTATTAAATAGAAAATGTGCAGCTATTCCCAGTGGTCAGTCATTAAGTAGCCAAGAGGGTTTTCAGGACACACATAAAAGGTACAAACGCGCAACGTTAAAAATAAATGCCTAAGGGAAGAAAGAGAAGAAAACGAGGTGGATGATCTTTTTTATTTTTTGAATACATATAATTAATTGATGTGCATTCTTTAGTAGGACACGTGTACAATCCAATGAAACCCAAAGCAATAATTTTATTAAGCAAACTTCCTTCATAAAGATAACACTATGTTTTTGATTTAATTTAACACGAAGTTTATTATTGTGTTGAATGCTTGCTCACTGATAATGATAAATGTTGCACGGGCAGCATGGGTTCAGTTACTCCTCATGAAGGGAGTGTTAATAGTTGTGTGTCTACAGTATGTGTGCCCTGCGATTGATGGGCGGGCGACCAATTTAGGTCTAGTCTATCTTTGGCCAAAAGTCATCTGGAATAGGCTAGAAAATGGATTGATGGACGGAATGAAGTCATTGCACCGCAACGTACTGAGAGGCTTCACACTTCTAATGTAGCTAAATAGGGTAACCACTGCTACTACAATCATACAGTTTGTAAATGTATCTTTTTTCTGACAGAGTTAACTGAAACTGAGTATTTTATCTTCAAAAGGGCCTTATTTTTTTATAACGCTCTTGTATTGGATCTCATTAGATTATGCTGGTGTCCCTACAATTTTACCAGTTTATAAGTATATTGCGATTGTGTTTTTAAGTCACGGTTTCAAAACAACAAAAACTTTCCAACAGCATTATGAGTTTTTTTTTTTCCCCCCCCCCTTTTAGTTGTCAGTGCAGCCGAAGTGGTACGACCGCTTGCTTTCCCATTGTCGGGTGCCAGTAGTCAGTGAGCCCAACGACTTTCACTTTGTCGATTGAGAATTGAGGCAATACTTCCAATACAAATTTACATTGACATTTATTTATTTTCAAGGTAACGCTAATATATTATTGTAACACTCTCTTAAAATGAACGTTTACAACCAACTATGAGAGTTACAGTGCCTACAATAGGTGAAATAAATAGTATAGAATTGCTATCGATAGATATAACTAGCTAACTAGCATGGCTAACAGTTTGTTTCTTCTCAGACATTACAAAGCGGAGAAGAGCAGACAAGTAGCTATTCATTTTTCTGAGAACTAAGCTCTTTTTTATTTTATTTAGCAACATTTCTTTACCCGAACATTTCAAAATAATACCTTTTAAAGCAGTCGTGCAATACCTTGACACCATGAAACCACAATATTTTGCTCGCGGTTATAACACGCCTACGGTTGTGGCTTGTAAGTGTAGCAGTATGCAAAGGCACTGCATGCAAGATTAACTTTTTTATTTTTGGAGTAACATTTTATTATTTCGTCCCTTTTTTAATATAAATTAAAAAGCATTAACACTTCCTAATTATGCTGGCCAGCTGTTTTGTGTTTGACTATTTAAATTGTGTTCTTTTGAAAACCTTTTTTTGAATTAAAATTAATGGGCAAATGATTCATTTTCATGCAGAGGAGCTAATGAGGTCTGTGAGACAACAAATGGAATGTAAACAACAGGAGCATCATGACTACGCTGCTTGAAATCAAGGAAAAGCCCGTCTTGCATGGAACTGCAAGCAACAAAGACAAGTCACTTTTGAGATTAATTTGTATCATGTTAGGGTAACACTGCAACAGTATTAAGAATAGCAATAGGTCTCATTTGCCTCTATTAGACAGCGAAAAGAAGAAAAGGAACAGCGTAACATAAGCCATACTATTATCACAACAAAGAGAACTGTATGAGAAAGAGAGGGACATTGTGACCATGCCGGAATAATCTTTTGAAATAGACCACATTAACCTGCGGTCCTCTGGGGCCTTGGCCTGGTTTAATCCATGAGCGAACACTGAAACAATGCCCCCCACCACACACACACACACACAATAATAGTTGGTGTGAGCAGCAGAGTAAAGCTAAATTTAAAGTTGATACAGTTTTTAATTAGTACCCCCACTGCTTTGAAAACAGAACAGAATATGAGACACGTATGCAGTAGTAAGAATCATTCATGCATATCACTAAAATGCAGTAGGTGCCACAATAAACTACTCCTTAGAACACAACACAAGTAATGTCAACACAATGGTGGTTATAGATGATTAGTCTTATTGAGCCGGCACGGTGGACAACTGGCGAGCACATCTGCGTCACAGTTCTGGGGACCGGGGTTCAAATCCCGGCCCCACATGTGTGGACTTTGCGTGTTCTCCCCGTGCCTGGGAGGGTGCCAGTTTCCTCCCACATCCCAAAGACATGCGTGGTAGGTTGATTGGAGACTCTAATTTGCCCATAGGTGTGAATGTGAGTGTGAATGGTTGTTTGTTGATATGTGGTCTGCGATTGGTTGGCGACCGGTTCAGGGTGTACCCCGCCTCCCGCCCGAAGATAGCTGGGATAGGCTCCAGCAGCCTGCGACCCTCGTGAGGAGAAGCGGTACAGAAGATGGAAGGATGGATAGTCTTATTGACTAAAGTACTACTGAGAACCTACTGAGAGGTTGGCCCTTTCATTTAACCAAGCTATTAGGAACAGGTGCAATATGTAGTACAGCTGTTCCACAACACTTCAAAGCACAATAATAAACATATAATTCAATTACAACTTAACTTCAAATATTATTACATTTGGAAAGGCAGCCTTTTGATACAACTGTTGTCGTGGGTCTTACAGTATTGTTTTGTGCAGGCATCCTAATGATGCATCCAGGCCTTTAAAACACAGGGTTACATAATAAGAAACATGACGACCCACATTGCTTGAATTAATGCGATTCAGTATGTAGTGTCCCCAAGAATGCAGCTTTGACAGTTATGGAAGGAATAAGACAAAAATTTCTTTTTCCTTTGCACCGTGAGGGATAACTTGCAAAATGTGTTAGTGAAGCATCACCACCCTAATAAGTGAGTCTGCCATTGCCAAGAAAAGGCAATGTCACATAATTAATGACTTACTAGTCACCATATCAGCACAGCTTTTAAGCAATTCATTAAGTGCAATCGCTTAAGTAATATGAATCCCATTTTGATATTCTTATAGTCACTGTACATACAATACAAATTATTGCCTTATTATCGAAGGCTGAGGCTTTGTTGTTGATGTACCAGCTTGTTGGCCCAAAAGCGTATTGGAGTTTAAATTGTGTATGGAAAAAAATCGTTATACTGGGTGTTTTGGAGCGGGGTATCGTGAAGCTCAAGGGTTACAATTAAAAGCACATGCTTTACTTCGCATCGTATTGATTTTTGGAGCTTCTCTGTAAATTTCCTTTGTGTATTTTCTTCGACTCATCTTTTGAACCTACAAATAAACGGAACAGTAAATTAGAGATAATAGGGAATTTGTTCTCACCACTTCTGAAGTGCACTTATTTAATTAAAACGCTTCTCACTAAGACAATCCTATCGCTGTGTATGTACTACACAGACTTTTACAAGAAGAAGAGTACAGCTAATGATCTATTAATGCTGAAGTGTACCTAGAAAGCTGGGCTTCATACTTAAATGCAAATTTTCATGTCCCCTTTGTGCGAGTGAAATTGATCAACTCCAATGCAGGGCCGGAATGGCATATTTACTGGCATGGTTCAGCCCCAAATGCTAATGATAGCTATTAAGGGGAGGCTGGCTAATGACATCAAGGGAGCTGTGAATGTGGCGGAACCGACTTGGGTGTTTTTATCCCGGTATGATAATGTTAATGGGATTAACACGGTGTACCTAAACCCGCACTGAGATAAGCACAGTGAGGCCCTATTAAAATGCATTGGCAACAATGGAGTTACACAAGGAAGCTGAGAGAATGAATACGTCTTACAGTTCACATGTGCTTGATGGCACTCTCACGCTATCAAGCACATGAGTGCAATTCCACACCATTGAAAACTACAACCACAATTACAACCATGTTGTATACTGTAAATTCTCTGACATTTTCAATAATGAACATTATTGTGTTTGATAATGCAGGATATTTGAATCATCATGGTGATGAATTCTGATTGATGATTTGACTGCACAAGTGTCTCCCACACGTCCATGCCACCATTTTACGATGGTGACCTTGGACCTGGTTGTTTCTATTTACATTACTTACTAAAGCATAAATTGGTTCAAAAGCCAAACAAATTGGATCTATATACGCAACATATGAAGTAAATACAAGCAAATGTAAAAATTGCCTACCGGTGTTGTTGCGATAGGGGCCAATGTCAGGCCCTTGGCTCTGGCTGAGGCTCCTCATGGGACCCTTGTTGTGGTAGACGCGTTCCTCATAAATGGGGTCTATATGGTGCTCTGGAGACCCCAAGGGTCGGAGGGGCTCCTGGCTGTGCTGACTACTGTAGGAGCCACGAGAGCCTGGAGTGAACAGAGAGAAGAAAAATGATATAAAAGTGCTAAAATCCCCTTCTGCATGTCAGATTGATTTTATAGTAGAAGGGGAAAAGATATTATAGAAGGTCCATGAAAAAATATGACTCGAAGGGGGTCATAATGACCTTAGAGGCTAAAGAGAGTGAAGTCAAATATGATGTTGTCAAGATGGGGTGGATAAGTACATTAATAAGAAAAGCGGTGAATACTCTCAATTTGGAAGGGCACTTACACTTACTGTAAGGAGTGTCGAGAGTAAAGGGAGTAAAGTGGGGGCGGTGGGGGGGTAGTGTTATGGTCTGTTTTGGTTAGGGTTGCGTTTGGTTTCGTTTCATGCTCACGTCTTGTGTGCTCCTTCAGTTGTGTCCACCTGTTCTCATCAACCTTCTACCTTGTGTCAGCCAATCAGCTCCCTCCAGCCACTCGTGTCTTGTCCAGGCATACCTCGTTGCCTCGTCAATCCGTTTGAATTTAGTACCCTGGTTTCTTTCAGTTCTTGGCGGTTCATTGTGAGGTGTCATTGTCTCTGTCTGTGCCACGTCTTACTCAGTCATGTTTTGTTTCCAGTTTTAGGTTTATTCGAGTTTCTTTACTTTGGTTATCTGTTGTGGGACTTTGTTTTGTTTGCTTTATCCATGTTCCTTGTTTGCCTTCTTTTGGGAAATGTTTTTGACTCTTGCCTTGTCTCCCTGCTTCCCTACACTTGGGTCCTCCGTTTTTGCCTTGCCTTCGGAAAACCTATCGTGACAAGGCCTTTCCATTTGCACACCATTTCTTCCCCCATTCGCCTGTAAGAAGTTACAAAGATGGTCCATTTACATATTTATAACGTTTTATATCAACAGCTGACATTAAAAAGTAGACAGTAAGTACACCATGGTGACACAAGAGCTGGAAGAAATGTTGGATAATTAGCAGATGGTAAAAGAGAAAAATGTCATTGCATTTCATTTTTTATCTCAACTGAACACATTGCTGGTTGTCACAAAAGAAAAAAAAGAAGAGATGGCGTGTGTTTGGCACGAGGTCCAAATTCACAGGGCGACGAAGACATAGACAGGAGGCATTTCTTCATTACATTGGCGAACAAATTTAAGGCAGGGGCGTCCCTCTGACAAGAAGAAGTTAAATCAAGAAACGAGTAGAAAAGGACTAATATGATAATGAGCCAGGAAGGACCATAAAGTGGGAGGAGTTGATCATATGTATACACTGTAGCAAGCTATGAGTGAGAGTGAATGAGAGGGAGCGAGAGAGAATGACGGTCCAGTGGAGCTATCGTGTCACATTAGCTCTGTCGATGGCGAGTCGTGTGCTAAGGAGATTCCGGGCTCTGAGGGGAAGGAACGAGCCCAACGCTATGATTTTTAAAACGCTAAGTAACTGCACCATCAATTTAAAGCTGCGACCGCTTCAGCCTTTCACATCATATTGGAATTTAATAAATACCCTCTGATATAGGATAATGTAAACTACCTGTATATAAGTGGAAAAAAGAAACCCCTCTATTAAAAATCTATAATCAATCAGGATTTGGTTTGGGTCCATTCTATTCTGAACTTTAATCACCCATCTAACCAAGACAATTTGATGCTTCCAACTTTGTGGTACCATATTTGTTAGGAAGGCCCATTTTCCCGCACTGCACAAAGATTAAGGCAGTCTTGGGTGAGTTTCGTGTGGAAGAAGTGACAAATAAAGCAACTATCATGATGCATCCCTACCACATCCTTAGACAGGATAAGCCTCTAAAGGAGAAGAGAATCCTTTCTACCAATAAAACCTTAAATATTTGTTTTTCTTGTTTAAATGAAGAAAAACAAGACATGCTGACATGGCATCATCCATGTTAGCTCAGTTGAGGCCACGATTTCCATCACTGCAATAATAACAATCATACCCACACACAGTACATCTGGGTCCATCAAGGAAGCAGACTGGTACAACTATCAGCAATGACATTGGATTGAATGTTAGCAAGATCAATGTTGTTTACATGCGTCTCACAATAAAGGAATAACATAGAACAAAATGAAGAGCTCACGAACAACGAAAGCTTGTACTGTATTTGTGACAACCACTGGGTCGTACCACGATGAAAACCGAGAAAAACAGGAGGAAAGCTTCAAAACAACCTAGGTTAAGACAGTCTGAATTTGCGAGCTAATAAAAAGTCAAGACACGCCCATTTAACTGCATGACTCATTCAAGCTGGCTCCCTTCCTCCGATCCACTTTGTCTTTGAAGTCTTGATGAGTTGGTTTTTATTTCTTTATTCATTTATATTTTTGACTCAAAGGGCCTCACTCGCAGAAGCACTGACCTCTTTCTTCCAAAAGGGAGAGGGAACATTAAGTAAAGAAGAAAAAAATGGTGCAGAAAATAGCCCTCCCATGATGTTTAATTTGGTAAACTATTTAAGGATAACAAAATCTATGAAAAAAACCCGGCCCTTTGGTGCCTCAGTGCTTTTTGTTGTGTGAAAAGGATTCAAAACAAATATGGTAACGATGTTTGCAGAATATTTGTAATTCATTTTGGATTACATGAATGACTCAACAAACCATCTTGAAAATGATTATACTGTAAATACGTCCAACAATTCTCATGGCCAGTTAATTCAGAAATAGAGCAAGGCCTTATACTTGACCACGCTAAGGGATCCCAACTGTGCCTCAGGCAACATCATAAAACGTCAACCGTTCAAGTGTCTATTACTACGGTCAGTGCTGGCTCTCAATATTAGTGCCATACAAGAATGACTTTCTTTTCTCCACCTCCTCCTTAGCCTATACAAACTACACAGTCTTTATCCAAACTGAGCTGACTGCAATTCTATATAAAAAAAAAAACACACACACACCCATTTTGAATGGAGCATGCATGAGGGGTTTAGATTGCTGTCAAACCTCACGGCAAAATCTGAAGCGCTTCCCGAATCGGTCACGTGGTACAGCCGAGCAGCGAGGCTTCGGACCTCATCACTAGGGTTAGGCCCCTAAATGAAGCAAGCCTCGATGTGCGCTTTGCAGAAACGCCTCTTCCATTACTTGACACACGCCTCGAAGACTTGGCACATCTTGTAACATCACTACTGGGGACTATTGGCTATCGGCTCCCCTACTTCAGCTGTGCTGCATCATAGCCTTTTCTCGTATTGAACACTACTCCTTGTTGGATGTTTTATCTTTGTGCTCCTTCTCCCCCCCCCGCCCCTAAATTCTGGGATTTTCCTGCCATTTGTTGTGTTGTACTCCTTCCTCAGTTAGTTTCTAGTATGGTGAATGCTTTATGTATTTTTTGGGGGGGTTTTTTTGTATCTTTTTTTCTTTCTCTCTTTGTGGAACAATACCGCACCTACTTGTCAGTTGCACTTTTATTTGTACTTTATTGAAATAAATCCTTTGAGTTACTCTGTCAACATTTTGTATCTGCTTTGGGGTCAACAACAACTAACAATACAAATGATGGAACTTCACTGTCAAGATTTATCCAGTTAAATTCCAGGCATACTCTCATGAGAATTTAGTCAGAAATGTTGCTGGAAAATGGTCCAATTCAAGCTTTAAATATAAGGATGGGAACTAAAACACAAAATTGATTATTTAGAATTCTGTCAATTGTCTGGAAATTATGTAAATTAATTGCATTTTGAAGCAGCTTAAGTAAAATGAATTGTATGACTTGGCTTCAAGCAATAAAAGCATTGCTGATTTAGTCTCAAAAGTTTTCTGTCTGAAAGAAGTACACATGATGTCAACAATGGAAAGTTTTTGTGCTCAATACAACGTTAGCAAGAAAAGAGGATTAAGAGAGCAATTCTACCATCTTATTGGGAATAATTCAAAAAAAATTCATCTATTGTTAATCTTCAAATACTGTAGGGTTAATTTTTCAAAAACCCATCCCTACTTAGAATTATACATACTCATTCCGAAAACAGCCTTGATCTGATATTCAATAGTTAATACCATCAGGCAGTATATTTACAAATAGTTATAAACACTACTTTATTGCCACAAGCGTGCTCGAAAACATTTTTTGGACTTGTACGTGGACGTAAATCTCAGGATGCTAACCATAACACGCCAGCGGTGTCGTACACAGATCAGTTCATTCAATCGACTTAAACGCAGCACTTGACCTTTCTAAGAATGGCTGAGCGAGGGCACTGATATGCAACAAAGAGGCTCCATCATAACCCAGGTGCTTAAATAACACTGGGCCCACACAAACACACACACACAAAGCCATATTGATATTCTTATAGATTTTCCCACAAGCTGTTTTTCCTTTCAGCAACCCAAAGCAAACTTGAATTCAGGAGTTTTCATCAACAGCTCTTCCAAGTGAACTGATACTGCCCCAATATGAGCTGTAGTTACAATATAAAAATGTAGCATAATTACAGTGGTAATGCAGCCCGATGGGGGGAACAAGCCAGTGCAAACTGTATGCCGGTCCCAAGCCCGGATAAATGCAGAGGGTTGCGTCAGGAAGGGCATCCATCTTAAAACTTTGCCAAACAAATATGAGCGTTCTTCCAAAGAATTCCATACCAGATCGGTCGTTGCCCGGGTTAACAACGTCCGCCACCGGTGCTATAGACCTACAGGGCGCCGGTGGAGATTCAGCTACTATGGGTCAAAGACGAAGGAGAGGTGGAAAGCGGGTTCTTCGGCAGAAAGAGAAGGGGAAAGCACATAGCCTAGAACTGAATGTGGGGACTTTGAATGTTGGGACTATGACTGGAAAATCTCAGGAGTTGGTTGACATGATAATTAGGAGAAAGGTTGATATATTGTGTGTCCAGGACATCTTGTGCAGACGATGTAATCTGAAGGAGGTTACCGACTGGAATGTAGTGGTAGGGGAAAGTGTGGCTAGACAGCATAGGATGGTACTGTGTAAGATGTCTCTGGTGGTGGGGTGGAAGATTAAGAAGACAAAAGCAGAGCAGTGAGCTATGTGGTGGAAGCTGAGAAAGGAAGAGTCTTATGCGGCTTTTCGGGAAGAGGTGAGACAGGCTCTTGGTGGACAGGAGGAGCTTCCAGAAGATCAGACAAACAGGCAGGAGCGTACTTGGTGTATCTTCTGGTAGGAAAATGGAGAGGGAGACTTGGTGGTGGAACCTCAAAGTACAGGAAATCATACATGGAAAGAGGTTAGCTAAGAAGAAGTGGGACACCGAAAGGACTGAGGAGAGGAGAAAAGAATACATGGAGATGCGACCTAGGGGAAAGGTAGAGGTGACAAAGGCCAAACAAGAGGCATATGATGACATGTATGCCAGGTTGGACTCTAAAGAAGGAGAAAAAGATCAATCCAGGTTGGCCAGACAGAGGGATAGAGATGGAAAGTATGTGCAGCAGGTTAGGGTCCTAAACCCCTTCCTGTTTGAAGTGGTGATGGATAGGCTGACAGATGAAGTTAGACTGGAGTCTCCGTGGACCATGATGTTCGCAGATGACATTGTGATCTGCAGTGAAAGCAGGGAGCAGATGAAGGAACAGTTATAAAGGTGGATGCATGCACTGGAAAAAAGAGGAATGCAGATTAGCCAAAGTAAAACAGATTATATATGCATGAATGAGAGGGGTGGAGGGGGAAGAGTGAGGCTACAGGGAGAAGAGATAGCGAGGGTGGAGGACTTTAAATACTTGGGGTCAACAGTCCAGAGCAATGGTGAGTGTGGTCAGGTATTTCAAACTTCCGTTGCACAGCAAAACTGTTACAGCACAAAAGGCATACAGATCCACCATTCTGCATGGCCATGCAGCTGAACAGGACAGGTTAAAAAATAAATAATCACGCAAGCCACTAGTGCCCCTCAGTTGACCTTATTTCAGCCAGCATCAAAGTTCGAGTGTTTTATGTATGTTAATGTTTCAATGTTTTACGTTGCGCTAGAGGTTGATTTAATTGTATACTTCTGACAATTGATATTAAAAATGAGATGCCTGTGGTGCATCGACAATGCGAGATTTTGTTAAAATTGTCATTGGATATTACTATTTAATACTGATTAAATAATTGCCAGATATTCCTGCGGAATAAGTATCTACCAGCCTAACTACTAATAAAATATGGCCTGTGCAGTTAATAAAGGTTTTATGATGCCGACCGTTTGCACTCTGGAATGAGTTATTGCAAATAAAATTTACCATTGAAATATATACATATAATTACAATTATATTTTGATAGTGGACCAAATTGAAATTCAAATTCGCAAGTGCTGGGTTATCAAATGTGCAAATACCTCTGATTGGTATAGTTACAGAAGTAATGACTACTGTCACAATATATGTAGCATGAGACTGTGTGGGCATGTGTAAACTCTCACCTGCTAGACTGCCAGGCCTCTGGAGTGTAGCAGTGGCATAGAGCTCATGGGAAATCTTGTACTGGTCGGACGCATGGTGAGCTGCAAGCCGTTTGGGAGACAAAGTGGCATAACTGCCAATGCCTGAGCTCATCTGCAACGGCGAGAAGTAACTTTCGGTCAAATACTGCTAAATAAACTGAGGGAGAGAGAGATTAAAAAGTGCATAAACTGGTGAAATTACTTCATTTGGTCTCAGGCAGCCAGAAGTATGTGTTTTGGTACACTTCTCAGTTTGCTAAACCAACTCACTTTTGTTCCCATTTCTACATGGTAGAGTTGCCTAAAGTGGGTTTATGGTTGGAAATAATCACTTTGTGTAAATCACTTGAAAGCACTTGGCGTGAATAAAACTCAATCAGTGCCACGCAAAAGTTTCACATTGGTACGATGTAAACAGCCTTTCAACATTTAGACTAGAGCAAAATTTGTGTTAGAGTAGCAACTGTATTTAAAGAAATATTTCAAAGATAATAATGCACAATTTTACAGAGAAAAGTATTAATTATTTTGTTCTTTCCCAGTATATCAAACTGGTAGCCATAGTGGATCTTTACCTGATGTAGGGGAGACGATGATAAACCGGCCCCTCCCCCAGCGGCGGTGGAGTTGGGTGGAGAGGCCAACCTCAGGGGAGAACCTCCCCCAACCCCTGTTGTCACAGCAACGTTGGTACTGGAGGGCAAATAAACATCATTCATCTTGACCAATATATCTCTGAATATAGATAATATGTCTATAATATAATATATATATATTATATAAATATTTTATATGCAATATGAAAAACAATAAATATAACATGTCTATCTTTGCATTATCATTTTTGATAACTTGTGCCTGCCTTCTGGATGTTGTCCCAAAGTTTTGGAAACCTCAATATAAATTTAGGCACACTAAGGGCTATGGATTATTTTCTACTGCAATCTATACTACTTTCTACCATATTTTATTATTTCTTATCATACCTGCTCTCATCATCTTGAAGAGTGATGTGTTTAATGCAATATTCTGTTTGTCGGGGTTCCTTTTCATTCTCAGTATCAACAGCAATCCATCAAAATCAAGATGAGCATCACAGTCACTCGTGTACCTGAATGACTTCGCCAGTCGATTAGCAGGACACTGCTTGCTGGGAGAGGAGGATGAGGAGGAGGAAGGCAGGCGTTGAGTGGTGGAGTACCCCAGAGAATCGGACGCCGATCCTAGGCGTTGGAGTTTATTGGGGGACCCTGGTCCTGAACCCCCTCCCCCGCCACACAGAGGGGAATTGACACGTTGGGCAGGTAAGGTGGAGCTGGAGTAGTAGATGCCTGCAGGACAAAATGAACACAGATAATAGCGGTCCTAACTTTATACTGTATATATACAGTGGGTATGGAAAGTATTCAGACCCTCTTAAATGTTTCCCTCTTTTTTTATATTGCAGCCATTTGCTAAAATCATTTAAGTTCATTTTTTTCCACGTTAATGTACACACAGGACTCCATATTGACAAAAAAAAAAAACCGGAATTGTCGAAATTTTTGCAGATTTATTAAAAAAGAAAAAAACTGAAATATCACACACCCATAAGTATTCACACCCTTTGCTCAGTATTTAGTAGAAGCACCCTTTTGAGCTAATAAAGCCATAAGTCTTTTTGGGAATGATGCAACAAGTGTTTCACACCTGGATTTGGGGATCATCTGTCATTACTCCTTGCAGATCCTCTCCAGTTCTGTCAGGTTGGATGGTGAACGTTGGTGGACAGCCATTTTCAGGTCTGTCCAGAGATGCTCAATTGGGTTTAAGTCAGGGCTCTGTCTGAGCCATTCAAAAACAGTCACGGAGTTATTCTGAAGCGACTCCTTCGGTATTTGAGCTGTGTGCTTAGGGTCATTGTCTTTTTTGAAGGTGAACCTTCGGCCCAGTCTGAGGTTCTGAGCACTCTGGAGAAGGTTTTCGTCCAGGATATCCCTGTACTTGGCCCCATTCATCTTTCCTTCGATTGCAACCAGTCTCCCTGTCCCTGCAGCTGAAAAACACCCCCACAGCATGATGCTGCCACCACCATGCTTCACTGTTGGGACTGTATTGGACAGGTGAGGAGCAGTTGGTGGTTTTCTCAACACACGCCACTTCGAATTGAGGCCAACAATTTCTATCTTGGTCTCATCAGACCAGAGAATATTATTTCTCACCATCTTGGAGTCCTTCAGGATTTTTTTTTTTTAGCAAACTCCATGTTGGCTTTCATGTGTCTTGCACTGAGAAGAGGCTTCCGTCGGTCCACTCTGCCATAAAGCCCCGACTGGTGGAGGGCTGCAGTGATGGTTGACTTTCTAGAACTTTCTCCCATCTCCCGACTGCATCTCTGGAGCTCAGCCACAGTGATCTTTGGGTTATTCTTTAGCTCTCTCACCAAGGCTCTTCTTCCCCAATTGCACAGTTTGGCCGGACGGCCAGCTCTAGGAAGGGTTCTGATCGTCCAAACGTCTTCCATTTCAGGATTATGGAGGACACTGTGCTCTTAGGAACCTTAAGTGCAGCAGAATTTATTTTGTAACCTTGGCCAAATCTGTGTCTTGCCACAATTCTATCTCTGAGCTCTTCTGGCAGTTCCTTTGACCTCATGATTCTCATTTTCGCTGACATGCACTGTGAGCTGTAAGGTCTCATATAGACAGGGGTGTGGCGTTCCTAATCAAGTCCAATCAGTATAATCAAACACAGCTGGACTCCAATGAAGGTGAAGAACCATTTTAAGGATGATCAGAAGAAATGGACAGCACCCAAGTTAAATTTATGAGTGTCACAGCAAAGGGTCTGAATACTTATGGCTGTGTGATATTTCAGTTTTTCTTTTTTAATAAATCAGCAAAAAGTTCAACAATTACGTTTTTTTCATTCAATATGGGGTGCTGTGTGTACATTAATGAGGGAAAAAAATTACTTAAATGATTTTAACAAATGGCTGCAAGAGTGAAAAATTTAAGGGGGTCTGTAAACTTTCCGTACCCACTGTATAGATAAAGTATTACTATAATACGCAGTGCAAAACACCGAGTTGTCTTTCTATAGTTATTCCTTCCCAGGAAGAGGAGAGATTATACGGCGTAAACAATAAACATATAGAATGCAGTATACAATTAGTCTTTAGATTAAATATGCAGCTACTGTCCCCTTGAGTAAACATTAAGCAACAAAGATCTAACTGTTAACAGCTACTTGGAACAGCTTGTACAAAACAACTTTGAATCATGAGCCACATGCTGCTTCACCAAGTCTTAAGACAAAGTAAAGTTTGGCCAGCCCTAGTGTACAGGATCAAGCCGTACTGTAGAGTGAATAATTTACACAATCTTACGAGTTGAACAAATTTTCACGATTATTTTAATCCCAAAGGTGCCATGTATAACTCTCAGTGTCCTCAAATTTCAGCAACTCAGTAAACTGTGTCATGCGATGTCAGCTTGATTTGTTCATGGAATAAAAATATATGGCTAATTGACCAGAGGCCAGAAAAAGAGGAAGACGAGAGGTGAACACTTACCTGACCCTGCCCCACTTTGTGATTGTTGCTGCTGGGCTGCACGGCTCGATGTCACCTGGGAGTTGGTGTGAAGAAATAAAGAGGAGGAAGAGGGAATGAGGGATGAATAATTACAGAGTGAGGGGTGGGGAGGTAATGAAATGGTCAGAGAGAAATGCAGTGTGAATGAAAGGAAAATGAAAGAGATAAAGAGTAGGGAGCAATAAAAAGAACTTTGATGCACAATGACTTCAGTCACATCTTTGAATGAGGAGGCCTGCACGAACCTAGATGAGAACGTAATGAAATCCCAGCTGAACACAGAGGGGGGATTCAAACAGACTCTTGGAAGCAGACGATGAACTCAGAGGAGCTACTCTGACTGAAATAATCTCTCATTAAGCCTTGTCGTACCACCTACTCAAAGTTGAGGAGACAACTACAAAGGCTTTGTGTATTAACATATTAAATATCATGTATTGTCACATAAACCCCGCCACACATTATTGTTTAAACCATCAAAGTTAAATAAAGTTGTGAGTCAAATCCCCTGATGTTAAAAAAAATCATATTGATGTTTCTTTTATCATTATATAACTGGTTAATCTAACCAGCTGTCCACTAATGTGGAGCCAAATCAAAAATAGTAAAGAAATACAAATTTGCACAGCGACTGTGATGCTCACTAAAACCAAGATAAAATGCTATCCATGAAGTGTATTGTGAGCCTTTTCCCAGAAGAATTTTGGTGGATTTCTTCGTAAAAAGTAATACTTCCAGCGTTTTTCAGATTACAATATTTTCCTTTGTCCCCAATTCCTTTGAAAACTAGAAATGTATGGTTGAAGACCACCCCAGTGTATCCCATGGGCATGCTCCAGTTGTTCATGATCATGTACTGTATATAAATAAATAAAACAATAAAACAAATCAGTTTCAAATAATTAAGCCCCACTCATAGTAAACCACTTATTGACTTTTGAATGGCATGCAATCAATCTGGAATGCAGGTGATTACTTCATAAAAGTTGCAGAAAGAAGTACCATTTTTGGTCTATGCTGAGATCTCAAGTATGGTTACAAACAAACAAAATTGGAACGTGAGCTAAATAAAACGATGACCCGGGTTGTGTGCAAAAAACAATCTGCATCGTTGTTCAACAACACAGCACACAGTAGTTGTTTTGTAGCAGGTGGTACAAATTGTGCTGCAAAATTGACGAGTTCTAACGTTTGGCTCAGTTCCTTACTAAATTCTCAGGAGAACGCGCTGCCTTAGTCTTCACACACAGTGGTGGGAGGGAAAGGACATATGCCATTGTTCAGCTGAGCCACACAGCCTTATGTTGATACTTAGAGCTGTGAAGGTGATCCAGATACATTATTACCCACCCGAGCAGCTATAATGTACCATGATGCAAGCACACAGTCCCTGAGTCACCTTGGAGTACTGAAAATGTTTCACTTTAGTTTGCAAAACAAAAAAACTAAATGCTACTCGTCTGGCGCTCCTCAATTAATGGCAAGAATAAATAGCATCTACAAGAAGATATGTAATGTATGCACAAACAGTGTGCACATATGCGGAATAGTTGCAGCCGTGCAAAAAAGCCATGCCTGCTCAGCAAAACCTTATTTGGATGAATATCACAGAACACAACAGCTTCTGAAGCCTTTAGTATCTATTAGATTGAGGACCATATTGAACAGGTTTAAAGTGTTGTAAAAAAGTTGCAGTGAGACAGTTTAAAAAATTAAAGATTTTTTTTCCCATAAACCATTTATTAATTATGTAATACTGTATATTTTTGCAGATTATTATAGCCTCATTGTCATAAAACTTAAAATCTTTTTCTTACGACAACTTTTTTTTTTCTTCAAAAAAGACTTCTCACAGTAGCACAACTTCTTGTTCACTTTTTTTTCCTCCTACAATCCTGACTTTATTCTCATGACTGTTCTAAATCACTTGTCCTCATTAGGGTCTGCGGGTGAGCTGGAGCCGATCCCAGCTGACTTTGGGAGGGAAGGTACACCCTGGACTTGACCAAAGCCAATAACTCTCATAACTTTACTTTCCAAGTTACAGTATCATTTTAAAATCAATGTAGCCCTGATAATCCTTATACTTTTAGTCATTTTAACAGTCGGCTAATTATACTATATGTTGTGTTGAATCTGTGTTAAATCCTTTTAAAACATTACAGGAAATTAGCATGTGGCTATGGTCAGCCTGTGACCTCCGCAACACAAATAAGTTCAATTCACAAATGAACAACTCTTGGCGTTACAACTTCTGTAAGTTGGACTGCACCTAATTATCATTTCCTTTTAACAGCATCCTCAGCTACTCATTATAATTTGCTGAAATCATCTCATTTTTCGCGGCACGGTGGACGACTGCCTCATAGTTCTGAGGACCGGGGTTCAATCGGGGTTGCATGTTCTCCCTGTGTCTGCGTGGGTTTTCTCCGGGCACTCCGGTTTCCTCCCACATCCCAAAAACATGCATTAATTGGAGACTCTAAATTGCCCGTAGGCATGACTGTGAGTGCGAATGGTTGTTTGTTTCTATGTGCCCTGCGATTGGCTGGCAACCAGTTCAGGGTGTACCCCGCCTCCTGCCCGAGGCTCCAGCACGCCCGCGACCCTAGTGAGAATAAGCGGCTCCGAAAGATGGATGGATGGATTTCATTTTCCATGTAACCTTCATAAATAAATTACAAACTCGCATCAAAACAACCCTAATGATTTTCATAATATAGATAACATTTTTCATTCTTTTCAATATGTTATATTAGACTGAAATCAGAATACAGAATACACACACACACACACACACACAGTGGGTATGGAAAGTATTCAGACCCCTTTAAATTTTTTAGTTCATTTTTTCCACTCATTAATGTTCACACAGCAGCTCATATTGACAGAAAAAAATTTAATTGTTGAAATGTTTGCAGATTTATTAAAAAATGATTCAGAGGTCAAAGGAACTGCCTGAAGAGCTCAGAGAATTGTTGAAGAGCTCAGAGAATTGTTGCAAGGCACAGATCTGGCCGAGGTTACAAAAAAAATTCTGCTCCACTTAAGATTCCTAAGAGCAGAGTGGCCTCCATAATCCTTAACTGGAAGACGTTTGGGACCACAACCCTTCCTAGAGCTGGCCGTCCGGCCAAACTGAGCAATTGGGGGAGAAGAGCATTGGTGAGAGAGGTCAAGAAGAACCCAAAGATCACTGTGGCTGAGCTCCACAGAGGTAGTCGGGAGATGGGAGAAAGTTCGAGAAAGTCAACCATCACTGCAGCCCTCCACCAGTCGGGGCTTTATGGCAGAGTGGACCGTCGGAAGCCTCTTCTCAGTGCAAGACACATGAAAGCCAGCATGGAGTTTGCTCAAAACACCTGAAGGACTCCAAGATGGTGAGAAGTAAGATTCTCTGGTCTGCTGAGACAAAGATAAAACTTTTTGGCCTTAATTATAAGCAGTATGTGTGGAGAAAACCAGGCACTTCTCATCAGCTGTTCAATACAGTCCCAAAAGTGAAGCATGGTGGTGGCAGCATCATGCTGTGGGGGTGTTTTTCAGCTGCAGGGACAGGACGACTGGTTGCAATCGAAGGAAAGATGAATGCGGGCAAGTACAGGGATATCCTGGACAAAAACCTTCTCCAGAGTGCTCAGGACTTCAGACTGTGACAAAGATTCACCTTCCAACAAGACAATGACCCTAAGCACACAGCTAAAATAACAAAAGAGTGGCTTCAGAACAACTCCGTGACTGTTCTTGAGTGGCCCAGCCAGAGTCTTGATTTAAACCTGAAAATGGCTGTCCACCAACATTCACCATCCAACCTGACAGAACTGGAGAGGATCTGCAAGGAGGAATGGTACAGGATCCCCAAATCCAGGTGTGAAAAACTTGTTGCATCATTCCCAAAAAGACTCATGGCTGTATCAGCTCAAAGGGATGCTTCTACTAAATACAGAGCAAAAGGTCTGAATCCCTATTGCTGTGTGATATTTCAGTTTTTCTTCTTTTAATAAATCAGAAAAAATTTCAACAATTCCATTTTTGTCTGTCAGTAAAGGGTGCTGTGTGTACATTAATGAGGGGGGGGGAAACAAAAAAAAACCAAATGATTTCAGCAAATGGGTGTAATATAACAAAGAGTGAAACATTTAAGGTACCGTAATCATACACCTCTAAGTAAAAATGTATGCCAGGGTAACTAATTTGCAGTGTCTTTCAAGCCAGAGGTGTCAGTCACAATGCAAGGCCCAAGTCTTCATCGGAATGCACCCAAGGAATAAGCATCATGGGACCCTGTGTTAGTTTAGTAGGTTACAAAGCCAAATGCGAACAGAAATGAGATGCAGGAACCAAAAGTGGCTTGACAAGATGTCTGCTAATGATTTAGTGAACCATGGTAAAGACAGCATGAGGAGAGATTGATGATTCATGAAGAAAGCAAATAAATGATTAGTGAGGCAGAGAGCCTTTCCTTACTGTGGTGGTTGCCACTATAACACTGGAGTAGTTGAGGTGCCATGTAGCCATGTATTATTAACACAAAGCCTCTCAGGGTTATATAAATACGCTGCAGAAGAGTACCAACATGCAGCTTCTTTCTATTTCTCTCCAAATCAGCCTGAAAGGGAATGTTCTTTTAACTTTTAACGTGATCGTGTACACACATTATAAAAAATATTAAATCAATACCTGGGTTATGCTCTGCTGAGGGAAACACTGGTGCAAGCACACACCAATAAAAACGTGCATATACTGTGCATGGCTGCGGGCCGCACCTGCCCATCGAGCTGCAGCAGTAGCTTGTGAAAAAGTCAATTCATGACCCTCGCTGACAGCTCTGGCCCAATTACACTGACAAGGCCAAAACATGAGAGGCGATTACATTCAAAGCCATAGACACACAGAGAGCGATGGTGAGCAAAGAGGACGAGGAGGAGGAGGTGAAGAGAGAGGGGGACGCACTGCCATGGTACAAAAATGACAATTAATAATGTGGAATTGTGCGACAAATGACAGAAGAAAGTCATCTTCAGAAGGTAAAACCCTGGAAACCTCATGATCCCAGTGTTGTAATGAAAAATTAAGGCCCACATATCTTCAAATATACTGCAGCTATTGAATGGCGGCATTTTCGCATCTGTTTGAGGCCCCTCTTGTGGAAATAATCATGTTTATAGCGATAATGCATCACTTTGGAAATCTTGACATAGCGTATTACTCTTCATTAACACACTGCTGTGATTATGATGTGGATTCTACTGCAGCTTTATTTCTCAGGTCCTCATGAATACAACACTCACTGGGGTGCTTTTGATTGCTCTTAATTATGTGTGGGCGAGCATATTATTACCTGTCTCCTTAATAACAGCTTTAACCATGTTTGAAAACTTTAAAATACCCTCTTCATCAACGCATTATGGGATACATGAGATACAGTGCAATCCTTTTTTTTTTTTTTTTTCGGAAATAAAAGCTAGCAAAATATGAGTAATATTTGCTCAGTGTTGTGATGCACAACTGGAGCAACAAGAAAGCCATAAAAACCAGACATACAAACACCAAAGGAAAAAGGTGACAAAAAAAAAAAAAAAAATGTTAGGGGGGGGGAGAACTTATTTACATCGCTCATGTACATGTTGATGTACAAATTTAAGACTGAAATTGAAATTTATTTTTTGTTCTGGCCTCCAACTTGAGCCAGGCTCATCTCCACCTGCACCTGATGCCAGCTGCAAGCTGTGCCACATGAATAGCATCCTCCTCTAAGCACTCTCATTCTGGAAAAGAAGTGACTAAAATCATTGTCTGTTTCACTTCATTTTTCACTATTACCAACTTCAAAGGCTAATCTCAAATGCATCCTCCAGGAAAATATTAGGTACAGTATTCTTCCATTTTTATAGGCCATTTCTGAATTTGAAGTTAATTCATTCTGCGTTGTGACATAATCCCTAACATCGCTCCGTTGCTTAATACATTTAACATTAACATCCGTAAACTAATTACATAATTGTAGGCACGTTTCCTAATTAATGCAAGTTGTACTAGCGGATCAGCTCTTGTCGCCGATGTTACGTGTGCTTCGCGGTTCCGCTGGGACCACAATCAGGGCCACGACCCGCAGCACCTCAACGAGAAAATACAAAAGAAAAGTGCAACAAATACGACACTGGCTGATCTGAGGAGCAAAAATGTTGCTTAAACGTAAAAGTAAAAATAGAGGATGTCCGCTGCAGAGGTGGGTAGAGTAGCCAAATATTGTACTCGAGTAAGAGTACTGTTACTTGACAATGATGTGACTCAAGTAAATAGTAGTCCTCCAAAGAATTACTTGAGTAAGAATAAAAAGTACACAGCAAAATTATTACTCAGTACTTGAGTAATAATTTTGCTGTGTGCACGACGATCAGCGGGGCAGGCTTATCTCGTGTAAATACCTATGTCCTGGAAGCCCAATGGAGGACGTTGTGTGAGGTCATGTGACTTTTTTGTGTCGTTTGATTGGTGAACTAGACGTCAGTAGCGCTTAAATTGGATGACGCAAACAGCGCCCAATGCGGAAGTCGAAGTCGTAGTCTCGTGCATGAAATAGTTGATAAATAAGCAATAATTGGTCAATAAAAGTAGCGAGCGACATTTAGAGTAAAAGTACCGCGACTTATTAACAGCAGAAGCGGCAAAAGTTTTTTTCTGGTCTTGTCAACTCCTGGGACTTCGAGCGTACAGGCGGAACCCCAGTCTGCCGTGGAGTAGGTTCACAATTCACAATTACATCTGTGTGTTGATGGTGGATGTGTGGAACGGCTCTAGCTGCCAGCGTTCATGGAGTACGAAACAGCCTATGACGTCAGTGACGGCGACAGCGAAACCCCCCCGCCCCTCAGGAAAAACTCATCGGATCTATACGATTTACGTAAATGGCCTATCTTGAGGTCAAAACAGCCAAAAGGCGACTGATTTACATGTATGAAATACATCTTACTATAAAAGTACATGCACGGTCTTCTATTTAATCTGTCAGGTGGTGTAACTATGGAAAAAGTGAAAGGTAAGTTTAAACCAAACAAGAAGCAGTCGTGTTATTGCTTTCATTATTAGCGTCTTCTAACATGGCAGCATATCCTACCTGGTTATAGCTGTGCACGGCTCCTCCAACCTGCCCGCTGCGCTGAGGAGATGCTGCGGAGATGCTGTCGCTAAGGGCGAGGGTCTGGTTGCTATGGTAGCTGGCAGAGTACTGGAGCGAAGCCTCCGGGGTAGAGTTGAGCTGCAAGGAACTCTGGGAGATGAGCGCCGGTCCTACGGACAGAGACGGAAGTCGGTTGGATGGGGGGTTGAGTCTGTCATGCGAACGTGCATGTATGCATGTATATATGGAGAGAAAAGGGTGAGGAAGACCAGGGAGAGATTCAAAGAGTAGCGGGGGATGAAGGGGAACGATTGAGAGGCGAAGAGTGAAATGGGTTAGGGAGAGTGAGCGAGAGAGAGAGACGGAGAGAGAGAGCAATTTAGAGCAGATAGTGCAGCAGTGCAGCACTCCGTGAGTTGGAGATGGCATACATAATTTATTAGCAGAGGGAAAGAGAAACAGAGGAACCGAGAACATGGGAGGATGATGATGAGGAGGAGGAGAATGAGGAGGAGGAAGGCTGAAAAGAAGAAGTTGTAATAGACGGAACAACTTGATGTTTATCCCTGAGACGTTGAAAGTTACCTTGTACTTTCGACTTGAATAAACCTCCACTTGAACCCTTTTTCACAATGTATAGATGTTATACTTTGGCAAGGAATTGGAAAAAAAGCAGCTTTGTATAGCGACTTATACCGCCTTCGTGCCTCAGGCTTCTCAGTAGTCTCAGTTATTAACCCCCCCCCCCCCCCCCCCCAAATAAATAAATAAATGTAAAGGGGACCTTAACCCAAAAACATTTGTTTGTAAGAAAATGTTATACCGTCTGTGCCAGCACCCTGATTAATATCGCTTTCTTGGAATAACAATTTAACAAAATAATACATCAATCGTCATGGATCTCGAGGGGCCGCCATGTTGGGCAATATCATCCTCTGTTGCCTACCGAAATTGATGTGGCAACTACACTGTCAAGCGCAGTATGCTGCGATAACTAGCATAGGTACGGGTTGATGGCACGATAGTTTGAACAACATTTAAGTAAGTTTGGATTGAAACCATCATGTCTTCAACCTGTAGCTATGCTAGTTATGACAGCATACACAGGGAGTCCCCTAACCAATTTTCCGAGCTTGGTCATGTGACGTTCCGGATATAGCTGAATCAAAACTGGACAGCGTAGTTGTGATGTTAATTTCGATTAACAGCAGAGGTTGATATTGCCCATTATTTTATTTTTATTTATTTATTTTTATTATTATCGTTTGCTGTGGTGCTTTTGGACTGTTATCACACACTAACTAGGTCTCATATTTTGGTTACCTAATTGAATTAAAAGAATGTCAAAATGTTAAGATGGTGTACATCATTATATTAGCAAAGAATATTCTATAGAGCTCATGTATTGAATTTGGATATTGCATAGGTGCCTAAAGTTGTGGCCAGTGAGTGTTCGTATTTTAAAATGTGAGTGACACTAAGTAGGCCACTGTTAGCAAACCTCTCAATAGCCATTGGTGTGGACGAATGCGTTTGTGTCTATATCACATTGTGTTTTATTCAAGGGCAGTTAGGTCTGTGACTTGTGCTCCCATCGCTCATATATATTTCATTAGGTGACTATTTTTACTCCCTTGCTGTCTCTTTTCATTTCTGACAAAAAGACTGATATGCTTGTGAGGTGTTTAATTACAGCTCTCACGGCAGACGCACCACATTGATGAAATGCTTACAAAAGGGCTTCACGGCGGCGCATTGGTTAGCTCTGAATACACAGGAAGAAAGTTGTGGCACAACATATTCTTACAAACATTACAAACACAAGAAATGTCAACCAAACACATCCCACAAGCCTGGGTGTACCCCACCTCTTGCAGACAGCTGGGCTGAGGCTCAACGCAACCCGAATGAGCCCAAGCAGCTCAGAAAACGGATGGATGGATAGGATTAGGGTGAAGGATAATGATACCGTTAGCCTTATAGCATAATTGCCTGAGTCATTTTTAAACATGTTTGGATAAGAAAAAACTTCAACAAACAAGATTAGTTCCTTTGAATGAGAATCTACACAGACATAAAGAAAAAGCTATTTTTAGCAAGCACTTTGGTATTTTTTATTGCTGTTGTGACAGTATGTTAGAAATGACTCAGTTAATTATGCTATTACATTAATAATATTATTTTTATAAAATGTATTAAACACTTTCCAAACAATTTTTGGGGTTACTAAAATGCAGTATATCTGTAGTTTGTAATGATTACAGCGCATCCAAATAACAATGTGTGTTGTATTTATGCTGTTTACTGAACAGCAACAAAATATAACAAATATTCTAGCTTTTAATTACAGTGCTTTTTTTTCATGAAAACCTATTAAATGTTTCTAAAGTGTCACTGTGGTTGACAGGTGCTCTAACTCCGGTGTTCATTTCTCAGGAATAGACTCCAGAACCAAAGAACCATGACCACGATAAGAAATAAACGATGAATGAGACTCCCTTTTAAAGCCGACCATGAGTGTCTACCCCAGAAAAACGAATGTAGTCTTATTTCTCAGTCTCTATCATCCGATGACTTTCTCCCTGCAAACTGAGATCAACCTCCTCAGCTTCTTGCCTTCACAAAACACTTGTCTTACCCCATCCCCATGCAATCCCTTGCTTGTCATGAATTATTAACCATTACTTTGTGTGAGTCGGAGCTCCCAAAGCCGTCAAAGAGAGCGCTTTGGTGTTGAAAATATCTACAGTGCATGTTTGTTTCAGAATTCGTGCATGTGATGTAAAGTGGGTTGGTGATAGCTACTGGGAGTTTGGAACTCATTTTTATGGTGTTGTATGAGAGAGGGGGAACGTGTGTTACATGCATTTATGATAAATAACGTGGATGCGAAACAAATTGATTATGGGAATGAATGAAAGATGGGTTTTAAGATATTATTCAACTTCCAATAAATACATAGAGCGAATTTAGCTTTTATTTCTTTTATGACATTCGCTGCATGACGAATTGAATTTATCAGCACCCACACATTGAGATGCTTGCGGCAGATGTGTATTTCAATGTGCATTTGCAAAACAGCGGGAGCACCGCATTAGAAGCTATTAGAAAAGCATTCTCTTTCATAAAGGACTATTTCCGCCAAGCAGGTTTCAAACTATCTCTCACTATCTCTCAATACATTGCATGTACTTACACATGCTAACCAGTTTCTTATCTGAATAAGCCAGATATGAAAATATCTAACACTGAGCTGTACCCTGTGCTACCGTAACAAAACTATGATACATTAGCATGCATTACATTTCACTGTTTGATTGCAAAAAGGAGCACAGATATACTGTATTGCAGGAATCAAAATAATTGCCTTTCATTTGAGCTGATTGGTGCAAACGTCCAATTGTTTGCATCGTGAAGTGTTATTCTTCAAGATGAAATTATAAATGATACAATATATATATATATATATATATATATATATATATATATATATATATCCACTTTCAACACCGCTTATCCTGGTTAGGGTCACAGAACGCTGGAGCCTATCCCAGCTGACTTTGGGCGAAAGGCAGACGACACCATATATATATGTAGGTCACACCTTTTTGTTCAATCTGAGTTTCAAACTAACTTTCCTCATCTTTATCCTATTTTTAAAAGGTTGGTATCATTGGAAAACTTGAACACAGCTGAACACAACACAAAGGTAAACACAAAAACGGACAACATAAAATTAATTAAATTAATTCAAATGTGAGCTTAACTGAACTGAGAAAGAAACAAATCTGTTCATGATGTGATTCCATTCAGTTTACACAAATGTTTGGTTCATTAGAAGTGCCAAAGTGCCAACGACAACGCTACTCGAGCCCCATCTACTTCTTCGCTGCAAAAAAGAAAAAGAAAATGCTAAATGCTTGGTATGCAACTACACAGTGACACACTCAATCTGATGCACTTTAAATATTTTCAGTGCACACACCTGCGCACCAATTATGACAAAGGGTCTGTTTATTGACATAACATTAGAGAATGAAATTATGAATAAATATAAACAGTTTTATGATCATCTAATTTAATTGAATACATTATTTTATATTTCATGACGCATATGTCACCACTTTAAAATATTATTTACTGATTGGTATGGGGAAAGCACGCGTCATCACTTGCTTTTTGTGTTCCTTGCCAACTTTAACCCATGGTCATAGACAACTGCAACATATGCCACCGGGCAAGCTAAAGCCATAAAGCAATCAATGTCTTCTATGTCTGGATTCACAATGGAATATTAAAGTTAAACATTTGTTTTTGAAATGAAAGTCTCACTACTCAGTTTAAGACAGTACTTAATGTTGTTACATGACTAGATGCTTAAAGATAACGTTGCTATTTCTTCTTCTGAGCAAATCAAACAATTGAAGCTGAGACAGAAGTGATTTTTTTCCCCTAGATCTGCAAAAGTGCCTTATCATGGTGTAACTATGAAACATTGCGACAGATAAGGAGACTGTGAGATTTCAAATGTTTAAACAATTTAGGGGGGGGGGGGGGGGGGATGATTTCCTATCTACAAATTAAATCCCTTTGGAACAAATGTGAGTAAATATAAAAAAGTAGAACATTAAATAAGTTTCACTGTAATGTTTTTGTGCTTTTTTGGCTCGAACTGTGCTTTGTTTTTCCTTGCCGATTTTCTTTGAGGTGTGTCAAAAGCACAACATTGTGTGAAATAATTAGAATTCAATGAGACCCAATTAAAATTTCCTGTTGCCCTCTGAAAACGCACCCACACACGCACACGAGTGATACTGATCAGCAGACTTACGTTCCACACCATCAAGGATTCCTGACTCCTGGAGGGAACGGATACAGGAATCCACCAACTCCAAACCTGTGGTCAGCTCATCCTCAATATCCTTTTGTCCATCAGCTGAAAAAGTACAACAAAATCAATGATTAGCCAGATACAAGAAGAATGTATACTTTAAAGTGTGACCTGAATGTTAAGTACCTTGAGCATTCCAACGAAACTGTTCATCTGCCGAACTGCAAGAAAAACACAAATACACATTACAGTACTTTGTTGCAAACAAATGCAACAGTGCATTGGACATGCACTGTTCCATTCGTTAAGAGATAGATATAGAGATATAAAAGCATATGGAACATGAAGATGGACCCACAACTGAAAAAAACATGATGACTATAAAAGGAAAATAGAGAAGAAATATGATATCCATCTAAATTATCTTTAAATGTGAAGTTCACGACCCTTGTCCTGCATGCTTCTTCTCCTGGCCTTCCCTCACAGGGTGTAGCACTACAGCCCCATGCAACACTCATATTGAATGTTTCATTGTCGTAGATAATGTAATGACTTACTTTTCTCACCCTGTTTACAATTAGTGCTTTGTCTTTTGTCTTCGTTTCTCCCTTCCCTGTAGAAACTTTAGAAACCAAAGCGGAAGCTTTAAAAACTCCCCTGTGACACAGTAAAACTGTTCCGACATAAAAGGGATACAGATCCTCCGTTCTGCTTGACCTAACAGCCGAACAGGACAAAAACAAACAAAAACAAAAAAAACAGGCAACATGCTAACAAAGTATATTGTTGGTTGTTGGTTATGGTTAAGTGAGGGGGGGACTTTTGATTGAGTTGACACATGGCTGATGAACATGAGACAATTGTGGTGAGTACAGCGTCATTCTACTTGGTTGCACACGCCCGCTCGGAATACCGCAACACTTCAAGCCCAAGAGGCTGCCACTTTCTTAAAATAGTGATCCTGTGCAGAGACACTTTACATGACTACACTTTCAACAGCTACATCTCACAGCACCCTCTACTAATAGAATGAAACATTGCTGCACCCAAATTACACTTTTTTAAATGTATTTACAAAGTTTATTCCCACAGTTTGGAGGTCAATTGAAATGTACGCCACAGCCAAAGCTGCTTTCTTTGAGTAGTAGCGTGCATGCTTTGGGAATGTGGCACAAGCACAGGAAAACATGAAGAGAGAAAATACAGACAACCTTGGTGAAGCTAAGGGCGCGTGGGTCCCTGCAACATTAAACTGGATGCATACAACACTGTGGAGTGAGCACTGAGCGCTGGAAAAGATGTCATCTCCAAATACTGTTCGTAAAAGCTTCTTAACACAACACAAGGAACACGTTTACGGCAGACTCTGAGCTGTAATTCATCAGAGAGACTGGTTTTATGCTTCGGTAGTTGCTGCTGTTTGACTTCAAATGGGGGATTAATTGGTATGGATTCTATTCAGAGTAGAGGCCACAATTTGAGGAAATACGGGAGTGCAATTTGATCCTAATGTGATTTAAATATTGTACAATTACCAACTTATTTCTGTTCACAAACACGAATTTGTCATAAGTAAGCTGTACAAAGAAAAAAGCAATCACTATAAGAATGCTGTATGTGCATTGACTTGTTTTTCCTAATATCTTCAAGGGAACTGGAGGACGTCATCAAGAAGAACCTCAGCACCCACGTCCTTCATGAGTCATTAACCCCCAACTTTGAGAGCATCAGTCTAATACAACAGCTACATTTCGCCTTTAAATAAGTCTACCCAAAACTCCAGTTGCCTACTTTTAAACATAGGAGCACTTAACAACACTTGTCCATCCTGAGATCACATTCAGTGTGTTTGTGTGTGCACAGTCGCAAACATTTGCTCTGATTGAACGTAAGCGTAAGAAGAGAAATTACAAAATTGGGGAGCAGATCTGCAACCAAATGTAATATTCTTAGCTAGTGACAGCAACATAAATCGACTGATTTTAATTACTGATCTTTAGAGGAGACATTAATCCAATTTCCCACAAATTAAAACAGTTCCACATATCTTAATTAAATGTCTGTGACACTGAAAACTATACCATGACGCCTAATGAACGCAAAGGCTTCTATATACTCGCGCGGGCGGCAACCGCGCGGACATCACTGCGGCTATCCCGCACGCAGTTTGCTGCACTATTTGCATGTCTGTTGTTGACCAATACTGGCCACTCATGCCAGAGTAGCATCTGGCCCACTTGCACACTGACTGAAGAGTATCTGCAACATTTGCACAATCAACATTGTCCCAGATATCGCGCTACTAGTCACTTTAAACTGCTTACACTCCTTGAAGTCTCGGCGCCCTTTGCACAATGGTCATTGCACCCGCTATTCATTCAGTGTCACTCGTTTGCTCGTTTTTGCGTTCGTCTGTTCAATATAACACTGTCATGGAAACATGCGGTCAGAAAATTCTGAGAGTAATTCTTATAAATAATAGAAAATATTTGAAAACAATTGTGAAAGGATTTGTTGATTGTTACTTTTTCATCACAGTTGAACACCGACATTTTCTCAAAATCCTAGCTGCCAAACCCATTGAATTGATATTAAAAGCATAACATTGAGCTCAAAATCATAATTCCCTCTGTAGAATGTCTTAAAAGAAGAAAGTAGGTCAAATATAAGATGTCAAGGTCACCTGCAGCGTAAACAGAAACTGTGAGATCTTCAGCATCATGCGCCAATGACCTTGCTGAATTAGAAGGATGGATGACTGCGGACATGGTAGCTTAAACCCAGGTTTTCCAGCTGAGAGGAAGCGCACCACCCCTTCCCAACCTTTGTCAAATATCATTTGTCACGCTCATGGCTGTTCATCAAAAAGGTAGAAATGGTGAAGTTTGGTCCAAGTATGTAGATATGTAAAATGTGTATTACATACAGGTATGTACAATCAATATTATGGATATTGACATATGTACAATACACTAGTTCGTTGTTATCCATATTTATAACTCACAATTTGGACTCATCGTTCAAATGTGACTGTACAATATGTAACCACAATATTAGCAGATTTAAATATGATTATTTTAATGTTTATTTTTTTAATTCCTCTCGAGTTTGTGCAACAGAATTATTATGCACACATATGCATATCAATAGATGTTTTATACGCTGTATATATTGGGTGTATGATAAGTCATCTTTATATCATTATGTCACTTTCATTATTATTATAGTTCCCACTTTCCACTCAGAGTACAAATATTACCGTAGCACAATTAAGACTATTATGTATTACCTTGTACCAACATGCAAACTTTTTCATCTGTTTTTTTTTCCTTTTTAGAATTACATTTATTTTAATCCATCCTAAATGCTGCTCTTTTTCTTTATTTGTACTTTGTCGGTTGCCCATATATTATTAATATGTGTGTGTTTATGTGTGTCCCATCCATCATCCATTTTCTTTACCGCTTATCCTCACTAGGGTCGCGGGCTGCTGGAGCCCATCCCAGCAATCTTCGGGGGGAGGCAGGGTACACCCTGAACTGGTTGCCAGCCAATTGCAGGGCACATATAAACAAGCAACCATTCGCGCTCACATTCACAACTACGGGCAATTTAGAGTCTTCAATCAACCGACCACGCATGTTTTTGGGATGTGGGAGGAAACCGGAGTGCCCGGCCAGTGAAAACCCACGCAGGCACGGAGAGAACATGCAAACTTCACAAAGGTGGGGCCGGGATTTGAACCCCGGTCCCCAGAACTGTGAGGCAGATATGAGGCTAACCAGTCGCCCATTGTGCCGGCATATATATATATATATATAATATATGTGTTATATATACTATTCTATCATCATTCAATCATTAAATTCTACAGACTCAATTTTAGTCATAAAGCTCAGAAGCACTCATTCATTTGTATGGATCCGGTTGCCATAACAACCATCAGTGCTTCATCATTGTCAGCATGACAGGTGACATGATAAGTGCAACCTGTCACTCAAAGCAGCCAGCTTGTCTTTTATGAAGTGTGTGCATGTTTGTGTATTTGTGTGGGCGGATGTGTTTTTCCTCATGTTTACATCACATTTGTGTGGAGAGTACAAGATAAAGGTATGTTCTGATTTGGTTAGTATAAAAGCGATGTCCTGTGATAGTGACGTGTTTGTAGATGCACAAACTATTGTGCAATTACATTTTGTTGAAGAATTTTGTTCCCAATAAGGCTAAAGACAAAAGTTTGTGAGTTCTGACAGTTTAATTGGTCAGGCTGGAAAAGAAACCTACTTGTCAAAGGCTTGATTGAAACCACCTTCAAGACACAAGCACTGACAGCTGCAACAAAAAGCTAAATTTTCACAAAAAAAGGGGAACAAACTTCCACTTGTGTCAAAATGTGTTTGTAATGTGCAAAAGATAATATATTATCATGCTCACCCATATATCTCACACATACAGTACATGTATGACACACACATACTTACAATGCACAAGATCTTTAAATGCTCCCTGTTGGATACAGAGAACTTGTACATGCAATTGCTGTCTACACTGTTTTAACTGCAGTCATAAATGCATGCATCTTAGGTAAGTATATTGTATTGAACTAAGGAACATATGCCGTGTGTTTCTGAAGCAGCGAGCTGTTATAGCTATCATGGCAGTGAAGCTATCGCCCCTGCCTTACACTGTAACAGATAATGACAGAATACCTGCATGCATAATTGACCAGGCACATGTGGCCAGACATGGGCTGTATCATTGGAGTCAAACAATTACTGTTGGAATTTTTTATTTTAACTAAGGTTGTTGTACTTAGCCGTTTTTTCTTTATGAAAGTAATAAACACAACCTAACACCTAGGGTGTGATTTGCTGAGATCCCAATTACCGGGTACTAAATTCACTCACTGTAACAGATTGCGCGTACTGTCTGCAACATATCTAAGAGTGGTGGAGACCGCCATATTGAAAAGAGTCTTTTGCACTGTTTGGTATTTTTCAACATGGAACATTTGGGAGATCACCGTAAGCGCAAAATAATCTACAAAGTCTACAAATAATAAAATGAAAAACAATTATTTAAAGGTGACAGGCCGCTATATAAAACTTGAATTTGTTTTATAAATTGAATGGATGTAGCAAATATTGCAGAAATACATAAGTTTGGTTCTGTTTTCTTCTTACTTGTTCATTGCATCTTTCATTTTTTTATGGAGCCTTTGCATGTGTGTTGGCTCGTTACTGTAGGAAAACGAGTTGATAACTTGGCTTGTTGAGGATGTCAAGGGCTCCATTGTCCTACTGGCACCAACCCAGCAGTGGAGAAAAGCAATTTTCAGTTTCTTTCCACTACTTCTATTCTTGAGATGTGTCTTTTTTAGTCATTTCCAGGTGTGTTTGGGTTGAGGTGGCAAGAAAAACACAGCTAAGGTCTGCTAAATCACATGATTCATTTGCAGTACATGTGCCATGCCATTCAAAATGGATTAGAGTATTTTGCCAATTCGCTTAGCACCGTTCCATATGCACTGTTCAAATCATGCTCACAGATGGCAGCGTGGCGGCACAAGCAAGCTGAAGCTCCTTTTCTTGGATTTTTTTTATTATAAGGTGATGTAAACACAAATTATTAAATTAGGATACATGCATTTATGCACTGCAAAAAAAAGAACCTACACAATCTTTTAATTGGGTACATTTAAACCACATATTTTGGGTGAATACCTTATTTCAATAGCTATAAAATACTAAAAATTGGATAAAGTTTACCGCACATTTGTGACTACATTCCAACCACACCGGCTGAGTTCACGGGAAGCACGTGATCCGAACATTATAGCTTGTATACTTTGTGTTCCACATCATCCGTGTTCTCTTATAGTATATTTATTTCACTGATATACGTAAGTCTGCCTATTTTGGCAGTGTCAAAAGACTTACAGAAAGATTCAATTGGCCAACCAATAGGATGGCGACACAGACACCTTCCACATTTTCCCTTGACATTTTAGTGATTATTCACAATAAATAATCTCTGTACATCTATTTATGCCAGTGAGTCATTGTGACAGACATAACAAATGAATGGTCTTCTATTTGATGGCAGGTAGTACATACAGTAATTAATGTCTCCACCTTTTGTGACATTTTTGTTTGTTGGTGTGCCATGACATTTTCCAATTGTAAAATATGTTCCTTGGCTCCATAAAGGTTGGAAATCACTGCTCTAGTCAGGTCATGTATTCTAATCAGTCAGGTCAAGCCAACATTACAACATGACAGAAATAATGGGTGCGACCTTACTGTAATTACATTAGTTTTTGTAATTAAATTACTTTAACCACACCGAAACTCTAGAGCATGATTCGACAGAACGGCAGTATAACCGTTAGTGCTAGCACTAGCTTGCTAGGTTACATAACGTTTTGTTGCCTGCTTGTATCGCATTAAGCGTATGTGAACATACCTCAAGCAATCCTTGAATTAAAGTCCACTCCCGAGCAGCTGTGAACACCAGCACACGTTTTTCCCCATTTTGTTCTTATAATACACATGATGCATTGTTGTTGTCGTCGCCGTGGTAACAAGTGTATCCGGTCGCGTTTGAGTTGAGATAAAGCCCAGTGATCGTAAAAGCCAAGATGCGGTGGTATCAGAATACAAGATTTTATTGAAGTAGTCTGACATAGTGCAATCGTGAAAGAGCAAATTTATCTTGTAGTCTGATCCAGGCTTTTCATGTTGTCTGTCTCACACCCCCGACATGTTCAAATATACTGTACACGATGGAGACGCGGAGTAAATGTCTTTTGCGGAGCCGTTCAATAACGTCATTGATCGGATCGGTGATTTATGACATTAAAGCCGATCAGCTAATCAGCATCAAATGCTAAATATCGACCGATACCGATTAGCCCGATCAGATCGGTGTAAAGTCTACTAATTACTAATTAAGCGATCCCACAACTTCTGGGTTGGGACTCAGGAGATGACCACACTACTACTACAAGCGCTGATGAGCCAATGACGCAAGCGTCACATGATGCATATTGTTGTACCAAGGGTTTTTAGGTAGATTTTACCTTTACCGTTTTCTTAGGAACACTGTTTACTGTTGTCAAATAGGTAGTGTAGGTAAAATTGACCCTATTAATTTTTAGAGCGCCGTAATTTCTCATGTATAATGCACATTTTTTCCCCAAAAAATTGTCAAAAGTCAATAGTGGGCATTAAACATGAAAAAAAAAAAAAAAAACTTTCACATTTTAAAAATGTATTCCGCCATCTAGTGGTTATGAAAAACCTGTGCACTTTCATTCCAATATGCCACTGCCACCTAGAGATTCTGAGAAAGGTGTACACTATCATTCTAATATTTCACCACCACATAGTGGTTATGAAAAAGGTCTAAAGCAAAGCAAAGCAAACCAAATGTATTTATATAGCACATTTCATACACAAGGTAACTCAATGTACTATAACATGGTAAACAGCATTTCAAAACAAAGAAAAAAAACAGCTTTTAAACATTTAAAACAAAAAGAAAAAAGTACCATTAAAACAGCATACAGTGCAAGAAATATAATTTACAAGTGGAAATGCTCTAAAAAGCATAAGATAAAAGAAGAGTTTTAACCTGGACTTAAAAACATCCACACTTCTGTTAGCAACTTATTCCATTTGTGTGCAGCATAATAGCTAAATGCTGCTTCACCATGTTTGCTTTGGACTCTGTAGCCTACACTTTCATTCCAATATGACAGGGGTACTTATGACTGCATATACGTAGAGTTGTCCTCATAAGTTTTTTGTGACATATATATATATTATTTTTTTTAAATACGACTGATGACTAAACAACAACCATCAATAATGTCTTTATGGTTGGGTTTTGTTCAGTGATAAGGCTTTTCTGAAATGCTTGACAGTTTAATTTCAATCCCATTAAAATAAAATTAAATGTGTTTCGCCTGACCCTTCATGTTTTCTTTAAAGAATTGTACCCATCTTTCAAATTATGCCTGGGTAATCACAACTATGAGCACAACTGTGTGTTTTTTCATTTACTAAATAAAAGTAGGGCTGTGAATTTCAAAATAAGAGCAAGTCAATAAAACCAAAGTATTACGTGTTCAAATAAAGTGCTTAACTTTAGAATAATTACTTGAAAAAAACTAACAAAATACAGATAATACTTCATGTTTTGATCATATGGGTAGAAGCAAAATCATCCATTGTAAACATGCATTATACATAGGTGGAAGGGTTTTCCAGAATTATACGCGAGAAATTACGGTATCTATCTAAAATAATAATGTAAATTTTAGATGATTTTCATGGATTATATTTACCACTCTCCAAAATCGCTTTTTACAGTGTGGATCCATTAAGCCCTATTTGAATGTACAGCAATCACAAAAAAACTCTTAGTATTAGCATAAACAGTCAACATTTTCATATGAGTAGGAGTTTTTACAGGGCTGCTGAACACACAAGGAAATGAAAGCCCATGTAATGAAATACCAAATCATTGTTTGGCGGCAGTAGTCTGACTGCATCCATAAAACTGTGAAAAAGCCAACAAATTCACCGCAGCACTGGTGAGGTTTTTTTTTCTTCATTTGCGTTTCAAAATAATTGCTGTTTGACAGGGAAAACATTGTCTTGCCAGTCATGAGCACAAAAAAATAGGGCAAAATTAAAATGTTGCATGAGCTGTCAACACCGCACACCAACGAGTAATTCAGAAAACAGAAACCAAAGGCTGACAACAATTTTGTCAACAGTGTTTGTCAGACACGCTACCCGTGGGAGTCACCTATGAGTTATAGTCAATCTCCATTTTTTGACAATGAGCAATCATTCACCAGATTGGAGCAATGGGCCTTATATGAATTGTGATGTTCATGACTGTTGTGAACGGCGAAGGTTTCTTTCACTTTTATTTGAACAATTTAATGAAGAACTTCATTAAACTGAATGTATGTGCCCAGCAGCAGCCAGCAGCAGTTTGATGTCTTGATTGGATCCAGAGGTTTGGGGTCCGAGGCAGCCTAAATCACACAAACCACTGGGGATAATCTACTGTATGATTTAGAGGGTGTCCCTATCAGTAGCTTTGTGTCAGAGGAAGACTATTACGGTGTTTTCATGACCCCTTTGGCTTCTGAACAGTATGGTGGCTCCACATGGATGTCATGATTATAGGGCAATGTGTTCAGACACAAATTTCATCGGAAACTCAACAAAAATGTTACACAGTAGAATGCAGTCAAGTGGTAATATTTTTTTTTTAACCAATATGGGCATCACAGTGGTTGCATAAGTTCTGAACCTTAACACATACATGAACATGCCCACAAACAAATAGAACAAAGGGCTGGGTATACTAATGGATATATTGTTAAGATTTATCCAGTATTTGTATGGCATCTATTGTTGAATAATTTCGCTATGACACATTGATATTTGTACGCATATCAGACTTCATGACTTTGACACCTGAAAATACACACTGAAATGTATTACTCCATCCTCCAGCAGACTATACAAGCATATGTATCTGGAAAATATCACTGGACCTTCTTTCTCCATCTATCCATACTATACTTCTTGTCCTCATTAAGGTCGTGCGTAATTAGAACCTATCCCTGATGACTTCAGGTGAGACATGGGGTACACCCTGGACAATTTGCCAGCCAATTGCAGACCACATACAGGCAAACAACCTTTCAGACACACATCCACACCTATGGACAACTGAGAGTCGGGCTCGGACTCACCCTCTAATCCCAGTTCGTTATTCGTGTCGAAAAGTAACAAATTACTTCCGAATCAGAATGGGATCGTTACTCTTTGTACTATTCCAAATTTAAGAGATGTCATAGTCCAGCTAATGAAAAATCTAATTTGATAATTTAAAAAAAATATATTTATTATATTCTTTTGAACCGGAAAGAGAGTACACTGGCACATTTTGGCTGCAGCTTTCTTTTTCTTTTAATTTAAAATGGCGTTAAACCAGAATCCATCGCTTTACCGTGGCCAAAGGTCGAACCCAGGTTAGTTTTGCGCCTGTCTCAGTGCCGTAAAGTCTCGCTGGCTGGGACCAGCTGCCTCCTTTCTAGATAGCTAGCTACCTGGGATATGGCTACTGTTTTTGTATCTGTGATCAATTATCTTCTGCAGGAATGAACTACAACTGTGCATATGTGCAGAAACTATGGAAAGTAAGTCAAAATGTAAGTCACACAGCCAGGCTTAAAAATCATATATATATATTTATATATATATATATATATATACATATATTGTATATTGCTTGGGAAGTTAATTGATCTACATCTGTGAGGCCCTCCGCTATGGCACTCCTCCTGTGGGCAAAGTTTTTCATAATTAAACAACCGATAGTTGATTTTCAAATAAAATGTTGTTGTTCTCCCATCACTAATATGAAAATATTTATTGCTGAAAGTAGCTCACATCGGTGAAACAAGAAGTCATGTTAAACTGAAACTCATTGAGGTCAATCATTCTGGTAATTATTCCATACATGACAACAGGAAGTATTTTGCCGTTGGGGTTGCCATCACAATAACAATTATTTTACTACTATAACCAAATAAATTGAAGTCTACCGCTTAGTAGAAATAGGGCTTGAGTTTCTGCACTTGGGAGATAATAAGATGTCCACAGGCAACAGAGGCTAAAGCACCAATTATTCCAAGACTAGAAACCTGAAGGCTCCAATGTCCCCAAGTCAGCTGAGCCATTTGTCACCAGGGCAAAGTAAGATGGACAAAGGTTTTTCACCTGCTGATTGCAGAGTTAACATCCTGCTTCCCCTGGTGTATGCTTTAGCACTCATCCTAGCAAGTGAGAGGCCAGTCATCAGGTGTCAGCAGCATGAAATCAATCATCATGGGACAATCTAAGGCCATGTAGCCTTCGATGGTTCCCCTGGGGTCGGCCAAGGATTTCGGGAAAACCATGATGGCAAAATGTACTGTTAGACTGGCAGTAGAGATGTGTCTCCCAGACAAGAAAATGCACGTAACAGTTTCTTACATGAGAACAAATTAAGTTCTAAGTAAATAAATGTATGATCTGTGTTTTATTTTAGTAAAGAGACAATTTATAATGAAGTGACTTGGTTACAATTCCAACAGTAATAAATTGAGGTGCAGCCGTCGAAGGTAGTAAAAGCCACAACGAGAAGTGTAATCATAGCATCCAGTTATGGCCTTGGAAGGACTCTACCCCAATGTCCAACCTCTGGCTCAAAGGACATAAAGATGCTGGCTTCGTCATCTTAATCTACACCCTCTATACTATCTTGGTTAGGATATGAGTATATTCTTTGTCACACAGTAAAGTAGAGAGGATACATTATATTTTTCAATGCCCCCATAAATCAATCGTCTTGTCTTTCATTTTTTTTAATGCTTTAGTATTCTAACATGAATCAGAGGTAATGCTGCTGAATAAGAAGTCAGGTTCCAAAGCAATTCTTTTTATGACTATTTTTTTCTTCCTTTTTTAACGATTATAGTTATTATTCTTTAACTCTAAAGGAGAAACTGTAGAGATTAGATTTTAAGTAGAAAGTTACAGTGGAAATTCCAAAATTGAACACAATCTATTCAATGATGCTGGTTGGCTTCCAAGTTGTTCTCATTTCAAAATCATAAAGTAAGCAAGTATCGTCAATCAATTTGCGACATGTTAAATCTGTTGCCATTACAGAACCTTTACAGGGTTTTTTTTTCATTCATACTTAGTATAGTTTAACCAAGAAAGCTTCATTGAGATTAAAAATCTCCTTTACAAAGCCAACAGGTAGTCATGGAACACAAACAACATACAAACTGGAGAGGTAACAGCAAAGTACTTTGTAGCAATACTGCAACCTGTTTGTGTTGCTTAAATTCATAAATTTTTGTGGTCAAATGCGAACATTTGTAAATGATATTTCTTTTACATTAACTGTATGTCTCATGGCGGCACGTGAACGACTGGTTAGAGGATCTGCCTCACAGTTCTGAGGACCCGGGTTAAATCCCCGGCCCCGCCTGTGTGGAGTTTGCATGTTCTCCCCGTGCCTGTGTGGGTTTTCTCCGGGCACTCCGGTTTCCTCCCACATCCCAAAAACATGCGTGGTAGGTTAATTGAAGACTCTAAATTGCCCGTAGGTGTGAATGTGAGTGCAGATGGTTGTTTGTTTGTATGTGCCCTGCGATTGGCTGGCAACCAGTTTAGGGTGTACCCCGCTTCCTGCTCGATGATAGGTGGGATAGGCTCCTGCGACACTTGTGAGGATAAGCGGCTCAGAAAATGGATGGATGGATGGATATCTCATTTTATACCAAGCACCCATACCCATTCGTATTGTGCAGTAAGTTCTATTAGTTTTTTGTATCACTGTCGCAGGTCGCTCTCTCGCTGGTTGTGTCCCCAAAAAAGCCAGAGGTAATCCTTAAAATGCTCACTATACCGAAGTTTCACAGGATTTGCATAACATCATTGTCAAGTTTTTCGTTTTCGTTGGAGGCAAAAAGGTGGTAGAACCCAAGTGCAGGGATGCAGGAAGTGTGAGTGTGAGAATCTCAAAATGATATTTAATTCCAAAAACAAAGGCAAACAAGGATCATGGAGGCAGAAAATGCTAAATTAACAAAATCCAAAAAGCAAGGTTCCAAGTAACAAAAGAAGCAAGGGATTAACTAATCAAAACAAAACAACATGACTTGGGAAACATGGCTTTCAGCTACAGACGATTCAGCAGACGACATTCGACAATGAATCAACAAGCACTGAATGAAACCAGGGAACTAAATACAAATAGATAAGACGAGGAACACCTGGACAAGACACAATTGGCTGGGGGGAGCTGCTTGGTTGACACAAGGGAGAAGGTTGACGAGAACAGGTGGACACAATCACTAAACACACACACGACATGAACGACATAGGACACGGGAAAACATGAAACAAAATTAAACATAATCTAAACTAAAACACAGACGATGACCATCATGCATCATCATGGTGGTTTGAACTTCAAGTTCTCTTTGACTGTTAAGAAGTATTTTTCTGCAACATTTGGGTCACACTCCAAATTATACCACTTTTTAAGACTAACATGTCACACCAGTTTTAAAAAGTGTAAAAAGAGTAAAACATGTATTGCATGTGACACAAGCCACAAGAATATAATTATGGTAGTAACAATGTTGATCACCTTGATGGTATTAGAGTGTGACCACAGATTTTCTTCTGCAATGCATCTCGCACTTTTCATTTGAAATTAAACCTGACATTTTTTCTAATCCGCTTCCAATTAATCCTGTTATGAATTTTTCTCTCTTGGACAGATGAAAATGTCACGGTATGCATCCACACAAAAATACAAACATGCTCTAAACATGCATTTTAAAAGCTTATTGAGTTTGTGTGAGCAACAAAACATTCCTTCACATATTTCTACATAAATGCATAATAACTTACTTTTCCAAACATTACATGAGCACCAATATCCAAAGGAGTTAAGTAGACAATGCCCATACATTCTGAATGTTTTATGTAATTAAGTTACTCAGAACTTGAGGACAGCAGAGCCCACTCAGCACATCTCAGCATTTTGGAAGTGGGGGGAAAAAAACAAATTGACATTATTATTGTACATCCCTGGCACATTTTTCATCTGCTTTGCACCTATACAGTGCTCTGCAGGGCGAACCAGTATAATTTGTGATGTGAATATACAAAAACAGCAATCCATTATCTTTCTGCTACGGACCAGTGAGTGAGGATAAAAGTTGTTGAATAGTTATCAGGTGCCATGTTATATAATGTTTGGGCTAAAATGATCCTTTCTACAATTTGTCTAATGGCCTTTTTCCAACAAGTGTGTACTTTTTAGACATGTTGATTTTCAACATTCACTGTCAATGTTTTGGTTGCAGTGTTCCTCTCACTTTTCTGCGCCTGCCTCCCTGGCATTGAACCATGGTTGCTTCTTATCTATTCGCACCAATATCTGGTGTTGGGGGAAGATAAGCATTCATTTGCATGTTTAATGAACCAAACACCCCCGATTACCCTCAGCGTGGGGACACACACGTGCACACGATACAAACACAGGCATGCAAACACACACAGACACACACGCACACAATGCTACCAATGCCCTAAAGGCCTCCATCTCCTTGCCGCTGACATGGAGTCACCAGCTGCTGACTCCTACAGGAATAAACATGGCCCATTTATCCAGCTTCACATTCACAACTTGAATGACAGGCACATGGACATTTGGTTGGAGCATCTCATAGCAAAACAACCCTGACATCATTTGACATCTTGGAAAGAAACCAATTCATCTCCCTAATAAAAAATCAGGCTAAAAATGCTATCGTAAGAAACTGAGTCAGATTATGTCTGTGTTTTTAGTCGAGGAATATGGTATCCTCTTCATTTGTGATAAGTGTATCTGGTGGCTATCGCATTACTAGAGGGCCCACGGAAGAAGTAACTGGCAACACTGAATCTGAAAATGGCATCCGTTTTTCTTGTTCAGGTCAAATTTTTATGCCAAGTTGTTAACAGTTTATTAATCAATTGTTACAAACTTTGCTTATTGTTAATTGCATAGTAGACAGAAGTAAGTACCTTTAAATTGAATATTACGTCATCATTGTTCAAAATTCAGGGCTTGAACCTATGTTTATTTGAACCTCTAAAGCGAAAATACATGTACATGTAAACAAAAATGTGGCCATAATTAAAAAAGCTGATTTAGCAAAACCAATTTGAAATTTGGATTCAGCACAACAAAATTGCCGTCAATCAGCTAAAAAATTACGATAAATTTAAACAATAATAATAAATTTGTTATTGACAAGTGTAAAAATACATATTGAAAAAAGTCAAAACCATTAACATAATCTATTGTAATGATGAATGATAAAGGAATGCAATTATTAATGCTAAAAGTTTTATTACACTAAGTTAGCATCCAATAAGTTTACTTTTGTCACTTAAATATTTGTTTTAAATTATCACCATACTTTATTATAAGTATACTGTATATGATTAAACGTCTTTATTTGGCTAATTGGTAACAAGGGCACACAGATTGTACTCTGCAATGCAATGCAGTAAAATCAAACAGCAGCAAATAAAAATGTGATTAGGAAGGATAAACTAATACTACTATTACTATTACTACCACTATGCTTGCTACTATAACTACTACCACTACTAATACTACTAACAATAATAATAATGATAACAATAATAATAAAACAACAATAATAATATCGATGCCATTGCAATATTTTTAAGAACAGTTTAACTGCTTCACAGTAGCCTTTTATTGTAATTAAAATATAGCCAACAATTGGCATGCTAATGTTCAGTCAAGTCAAATGGCTTGTTTCCACCACACACTGTACAATGTTGTGCCAGTATATTAAAAACAGCATTTCCTAAAGCCCAAAGATGTAATCTAAGAGACAAATAGATAGAAGTGTGTGATGAAAGCACACAGAGAGAAGCAGACATAAAGATAGACAGTGGGCCCAACAGCCGGGTGAGAGATGTGTCCACCTGCCACCATTTTTCTCTCATCCCCTCCTGGAAATTATCATCAGTCATTAGGAGGGAGCACGACTCCTGGTATTATTAATCACACACCCACATTCACACACACATACACATACATACAAACTCGAACATGAGGGCATATTATAAGGTGTAAGTCTGTGGCCTATAATTTGAGTTCTCGCTATGCAGCGTTTTGCTGAGCTTATAAAACCGCCTCCAGCTAATGGTGTGATGGATCCCTCTATTATCACCCAACTTGGGAGAGGAGCGTGAGCTATAGTGAGATAAAGGAATCTAATTGGATAGTATTTTAGTCCTGGCAAAAACAGGGAAGTGACCAGGGACAAAAAAAGGAGTACGTAAAAAGCACTAAAATGATAACTGCAAGTTAAAGTCAAAATGTGGTCGGTATCCGTCGGTCCCATTCATTACATGAAATCATACATGAGCCCTTTTAGCCTATTTCATGTTTAAGAAATGTGCAAAGGTATGAGAAAATCACTAGTTACATTTTCAGGAAATGAAGAACAAAACAAATGCTTGAAGTTTGTAATTTGGTAAACATGCATTTATCACAATCCTTTACAATTCAAATACCATCCCATTATTTCAAAATGGCATCACGTAATTCGGTCAAAGATTATCCAAAGTCTTAAAGGCAAATTCATATTTCCTTTATGCTCCACCAAATACTGTACTACCATTTGCTATAGCTCTTAACTGTGCGAAAGTTGTGAGAGGTATCAAAAGAACTGAACTACCACCTTTGGCCCCCAAGCACAGTATAGCTGAACCTAAACATTGCAGCAATTGCTCTGTGTTCAGCTGTCACTTACATTGCAAAACAGTAAACAGAAGAACATAAACAGAAGATATCAATGACATTAATTAAGGATTCATTGTATTTTTCCTTCAATGTTGTTGCTTTTATCTTAAATTGTTTTTACTTTTTGCCTTACATGTGTGCCTTTTTGGAAAATAGTCAACTCTGTCATGGGTTCAGAGGTAAATTTCACTGCATGCATATACACGCACACACGTACTCATGGATCTCGTTTGATGTTCATCCTGCATCTGATACTCACAAAAATGAGCAGGGACGCATAAAGTATGATCATTCTGTGTCCACAGACGCACAGCATTGCTTAACTACATATGTGTGTGTGTTGCTGAGGTGCTTCAGCGAATCATTATTCTCAAAAAAGTATGATTACTATCTTGGTGCTAGCCAATCAGAGGCAGACTAGGGTGGGTTTTCATTCCGTAAATACAATGAACACAAGACATTCTGGACTTGACCAATTTTCATCGTCGTGGTAACACCCGGGCGCTGCACACAACTGGGAGACTTTAGGGAAAGTCAACAATTGATTACGTTCGCTAGCCCGTGCACTAACTAGCTAGCAAGCTAAGGAGTTAAACAGCTCGCTCAGGCTCGCTCGATCGTGGCGACATAGTTTAAAACAAAGGTCACTAACTGACGCACAGCAGTCCCATACAGACCCATGCCATAGCAAAAAAAAAAAGTAAGGTAATGATTCAAGTCATACGGGCTCTTCTATTTTAAGCGACGCAACATTACAGGCTTCACGGTAGTGACGAACCGTACCGACCAGTCACATGCGTGTTCAGCCACCCCCTTCAGCCATTCAAATCTGCATCTCAGGTGGTAATCACTGACTGCGCACAGTTTCAGTCAGAGACGAGCAAAAACGTAGCAGGGGAGAGAGAAAGACACCAGGCGTGGAAGTTGAGTTAAAGACGGAGAAAGATCAGATAATAACCAACAAAACAAGAGAACATTTGGAACAAATGGAACAGACAAAGAGTCATCTTTGATTCTACTTCTCAGTGGGAAGTTCCCACTGGGGAGCACTTATTAAAAGGGCATACAGTGTATGTGAAACGCCATTATGAAACAAAACAAAGGTTTTGAACAAACATAACCTCTAAAATGGTTCAGTTGTTAAGATTTGTTAAATTAAAATATGCAAAATTGTTTTAGACTTGGCAGCACGGTGGACGACATCTGCCTCATAGTTCTGAGGACCCGGGTTCAAATCCGGCCTCGCCTGTGTGGAGTTTGCACGTTCTCCCTGTGCCTGCATGGGTTTTCTCCGGGTACTCCCACATCCCAAAAACATACGTGGTAGTTTAATTAAAGACTGAATTGCCCGTAGGTGTGAATGTGAATGTGTTGTTTGTTTACAGTATATGTGCCCTGCATATGTCTTGCGACCAGTTCAGGATGCCTCTTGCCCGAAGATAGCTGCGATAGGCCCCAGCACACCCGCAACCCTAGTGAGGAGAAGCGGTACAGAAAATTAATGGATGGATGGATAATATATATATATATATATATATATATATATATATATATATATATATATATATATATATATTGTTTAGTGTGAAGCAGTGTTGCTAGGCATAAAAATGTATCCCCACCAAAATTATACGGTAATATATGTAAATGGAGAAGGTTCATAGTCAAAGCCCCCCTTAAACCAATCTCCACCCCCCTAAACAAATATTGTTCTCTACTAAATTTCCTGCAAAGTCTTTTTCCCGGTCTCCGTGATTCTTCAAGTCAGTGTAAATTTACTGTTTTCCCTCGTCTGCTCCCTGTGAATTGTGGATTAAGACAACAGTAAAATCTGAACATTACCTGACCTGCTATCTGTGGATTTATCACTATTGCATCTTCTGGGCCAAGACCAAGCTATCTTCTAAGCCTGAACCGCTCTATCGTGGAGTGTGAAGTGACTGCCCTTAACAGCACTGAATGCAGGCTTTGATTTGACCTGTCACAATTCATGTCAGATTGAGTATTAAAATGTTTTCAACTTTCCTGGTGTGCTTCATTTGGGTGCTAAGCCACACTCGCTCCGCGAAAATGTTCTTATTCTATTGAGAGAAAAAATTACAGATGCAGAGCACTGCTCTCACTATGCCGTACGTTGATTGATTGACAGAGGACGATCACTCCCGTGTGGCTGCAGGAATGGGAGGGGAGGAATGCTAAAGATTTCTCAAACAAAGGTTATTTTTTTCTGCTTCTTGCCAAAAAGAAATCACACTAGATGTTTGATGTCCTCCAATGTTGTCCTTTGTTTACTGTGTTGTCTTCCAAACTGTGGCAAACTGAACTGTACTTACTACTTCGAAAAACATGGCTATAGTGCACCACTATTGGTGTGTAATTTTATGACATTTCCTCAAGAGAATAATTAATCCCCTTGCACACAGTTGGGGAAGCATGTGTGCATGCAGACTAACTCATGGGGTTTTCTCCTGATTTCCTTTTCACACACTAACACAAACACTCACAAATACAATCTATAACTTTTACTTTCAACTGACCTTCTCATTGGGGGGGTTGGCAGATGTGTAAACTACAAGCTGTTATCGCTTGAGGACATGAACTTTACACCTCACACCTCTCAGTAATCACATCTTTGTGTGACTGAGCTTTATATTTGCGCTTGATGCGTTCAAGCAAGCAAAGCAACGTATAATTCCCAAACTGTCTATGACTGGTGATAAAGATGCTTCATATTTCTTCTCCGTCACTCCTTCCACGTTATTGATAGATGATAGAAAAAAAACTTTTATTACACAGCAGGAAATTCAAACAGTCAGCTCCCCAATTCCACTCCAGGCACGACTTTACCTTCATCTATTTTTTAATAATGTTATTAATTATTCCATATGTGTGCAGCATAATAGCTAAATGCTGCTTCACCATGTTTGCTTTGGACTCTGTGCGCCACTATTTGACCTGAGTCTGTCGATCTCAGAGCCCTGCTGGGTTTATATTCCATTAGCATTCCATTCATGTATTCAGGACCAAAACCGTTTTGTGATTTATAGACCAGTAGAAGAACTTTAAAATCTATTCTAAAGCTGACTGGAAGCCAGTTTAAAGAGTTTAGAATTGGAGTAATATGCTCTGACCTCTTTAGTTCTGGTCAGAACCTGAGCTGCAGCATTCTGAACAGCTGTTTAATGCTCTTTTTAGGGAGTCCAGTCAGAAGACCATTACAATAGTCAAGTCTAGTTGAGATAAAAGCTTGGATGAGCTTCCCCTGGTCTCTCTGTTCTTCAGATGGTAGAAGGCAGTTTTAGTAATTGATTTGATATAACTGTTGAAAGTCATGTCGGAATCTACCAGAACACAAAGGTTTCGGACTTGGTCTGTTACCAAAAACAATTATCTCAGTTTTGTTGTGGTTTAATTGAAGAAAATTTGGGCTCATCCAGATATTTATCTGTTTTAGACAGTGACACAACACCTCATATATATATATATATATATATATATATATATATATATATATACATATATATATATTTATTTATATATATACACACACATATAAATGTATATATACACACACACATATAGGCGGCACGGTGAACAACTGGTTAGCACATCTGCCTCACAGTTCTGAAGACCCGGGTTCAAATCTGGCCTCGCCCGTGTGGAGTTTTGCATGTTGTCCCCGTGCCTGGGTGGGTTTTCTCCGGGTACTCCGGTTTCCTCCCACATTCCAAAAACGTGCTTGGTAGGTAAATTGAAGCCTCTAAATTGTCCGTAGGCGTGCATCTGAGTGTGAATTGTTGTGTTTTTATACAGTATGTGCCCTGCGATTGGCTGGCGACCAGTCTGTACCCCGCCGCTTGCCATATATATATATATACATAAACCAATCTCAGACGAGTCAAGTGTCTCAGAGACACTTGTCGTCACACTATAGAACAAGTGAGTGTATGTATGTATAAACCAGTTAAGTGAAATAGTAACAATAAAAAAGGCAAGGAATGATAAAGGCTAGAGAGCAATTGGGCAGAGGACAAATGAAGGAGAAACTGAGACAAGGAGAAGAAGCAAGAACTACAGAGCCAGATACCAGGAAAAAAATACTAATAATAAATCAATGAAGCCATTCTGTGTGCGCTGCCATAGGGTAATGAAAGCTATCTATTAGTTTCTCTCATTCCTTTCTTTTTTCCATTTCCTATACCTCTTTGCTGTGTTACCACCCCCAGCATGGATACAGCTTTCTCTCTCTCTCTCTTTAACAACTCCATAGCAGAGCATTGACTTAAAAATCCCATTTGTTTCGCTCAAGTTGACTCATCATCCGCAAACTACCTGCAGGGGCTACTTAACTTTGCTATCTGACCTATTGGGTTTTAAATAATTGCTCAATTAAAGTGGACTTTCAAATGTGTCTGCATTTGATGACAAGTTCACAAAAACAGAACACACTATAATGGTTACAACTGACCCCAGATGCTTGCATACAATTTATTGTTAAATACATGTCATAAGGAATTGTGCTTTTGTTTTGTTTTATTTTTGTTTTTTTTCTTTTTTGTTGTTTTGTAGATCTATACAGTACTGTACATTTCCTTATATTGACCACACAATTTTATATGACAAAGAGTATTGCCTCACTTGTCAACAAAAGTTATTAAACTACATTGCAAAACTACAATTCCATTTAAAGTGCAGGACTGAACAATGCTAACCTGGATCCAATTAAACACATTTATAGATACCCATCCCTTGCATATGCCTAAATGTTGTTAGTAGGTGACAAGCATTACTGACTGAGAAATGATATGTGCCCTGCAATTGGCTGGCAACCAGTTCAGGGTGTACCCAGCCGGGATAGGCGCCAGCACGCTCGCGACCCTAGTGAGGATAAGCGGTATGGAAAACGAATGCATGAATAATAACAATAACAATGACTTATTATTACTTATTATAAAATACTATTTTTGGTCCATTCTAAACCTTTAAGAAAGTTTTGTCAAAATTATTTACCGGTAAGTAGTTTTTGCAGAGACCTGATGACTGTCAGACAAAGTGAGTTGAAAGCATGAATTCCTTTGTGGCAGTTTCTCATGCAGCCCATTCTAATCTTTGCACCACTTGGTTTTTTATCTTTTTTTTCTTGGCATTTCCAACTGAGCTAAACCAAGTGTAAGTAATGTGATTGAGCTTTTTTAAAAAGAGGCCCAAAGCTCTCCGCAGCCAGTCAGGCACACACCAGACAGCAGGAGCAAGGAGTTTCCCCAATGGCTGCCATTTACAACTAATGTTAGAAAAATGACAAATTAGCCCCCGTTTGGTGGCACGTGCCTGCATGAGAACATGTCATTTCTACAAGCAAATGTGTTTCCTTGCTATAAAAAGCCGCGGTGTTGCATGCCAGCAGATCACAGTGTGAACAGATGTTCGCCGGGATGGTCCCACAACAGCGCTGTGCACTACATTCTTTCAGCTCAACAATTCTGCAAGGAGATGCCAGAATTCTTTGACTGAATACAACATACACAGGAAGGCTCACAATGTACTGACAAACCCTTTCTTGCTACACAACCAGAGGAGGTACAGAGCCCACATATACTGTATATACTGTAGGTAACTTGCACTCTATAACTCAGAACAGTGATAAATAAATGCATGCGATTATCTTCAAACATGTATAAGGTTGGAAACTAATCTATAATTTCACTTTATAGGGACTTTAAGTGTCAAACTGTAGACTCTCTGTCACGGCTGCTGTTTCAGCACACTGAATCCAGCCCGTGTCCGTGTGTGTGCGTGTGTTTTTGTGTGCGTGTGTGTGTGTTTCATGAGTGCTTTGACGTGTTGGAGTCTAGCAGCTGCACCTTGCATTCCTGCAATAAAACTTTATTCACAAACTCACCTGCCTGTCCTCTCTGCATCTGGGTCCAACTTGCAACCTGAATCCTGACACTCTCAGGCCATAACATCAGGTACACAAGGAGACTAATATACTCTAAAACAAGATACCTTTGAAGATAACTTTGAAAGGTAGTCATTACATTGGAGTTTGAATTGTTTACAAAAGTAAAATTAAATATGTCAAAGCTGTATTGGTGTTTGTCCATTTATTAACAGGCCACTGTCTCTTTGACTGAAGTAGCATTTTGATTGTTTGACTTTGATTAGTGATGGGAAGCGTCCATCGTGACTCAAACAGAAAAAAAACAAAAAATGATGTCCAAGATCAAAAGTAAGGAGTTCTGTCTTTGTTTATTTATTAATTTAGCAGGCTACCTCCGGCCTAACAAAGAGCAACTTGAGATGGGAAGAATGAACCATTTTTTTGAAGAAAATACTGCGAAATGAATTATATGATTTATGATAATAGCTTAGATTTATCATAGCTGACATTTATATAGCACATTTCACAGACCCCAAGACCACTTTACATAAAGTAGACAGACAAGAACACAGAAACAAAGAACACTAGACAAAAGCTGAGTGAAACAGGTGGGTTTCGAGTTTTCGTTTAAAAAAATGTCTATAAACTATTCACAGTGACATTCACACCTAACCTAACGTGCATGTTTTGGGGATGTGGGAGGAATCTGTAATGTCAGAAGAAATCCCATGCAAGCACAGGAAGAAAATGTGAACTCCACAAAGAAACGCCTGAGCTCAGATTCAAACTCTGATTCACAAAACTGGGAGGCAAGTACTACTCCAACTCCTTTTCAAAAACCAAACTTTGTATAAATTAATTTAAATAGGTGGAGTTGTGTTTGGTTGTCTGTTTGTTAGTTAACAGACTTCTTTCTGGTCCATGGATTAGATCTAATTGGATCATGCAGGTGTACCTAATTAAGTGTCTGGTCAAGGTTAACAGGTTATTTGCAGTACATAGACTCTTCTCTCTACCTGACCCAAACTATTCCTTTCTTTTCATTGCCTTCAAATGATTCCTTCCTTTTAATTTCCTTACGAGTTACTGTAACATATAAGAAACATCTCAACATATTTAGATGCAGTCTGTCATAGCGTGCCGGATGAAGGAAAGGAAAATGAGCAGTGATGTTACAAAAAGGTTAGCGCTGCCATTGAATGTTAGCGGATTGCCTCTGATCATTCACAGTCATATCGTAGATGCTCTTATCTATACTTAGGCTGGGAACAATTGGAATAAAAGGATAACGTCAATCAAGGCAGTGAGACGAAATAAAGCCAGACAAATTCACATATGAGCTCTGGTGTGATGCACAGACAGGCACGTCAAACGCACATCACACATTGGAGTTAACGCGCATTGACAAGTTTAAGTGCACGCAGGGATCAACATTGACTCGGCGGCATAATAAGCTCCTGGCGGGCATAAGCGCAACTAATCCTCTAGATCTGGGGTGATTACCATGGGATGACGCAACCATGAGACTGCAGACAGACTACTGCTGCCCCCCCACACAAACACACACACGCATACATGCAGACATTATCAAAAGCATCAAGTAAATGTATTCCTGATGCACACAACAACTGCCCAATAATAGCGCTTTCACAAGAAAACAACATTTCATTTTGCCTTCTAATTTTATTTGTATCCTAAGTAGATATTGTGTTAAAGCAACTGGCCCTGTGTTGGGTTGTTCGAGTAATACGTCGTACAGTAGACATCATTTTATAGTGGCTGCAATACAAGGCATGTTATAATATGTATTTCAAACCCAAACAACACGATCAGAGTTTTCACAAAGAGAGAGAGGGTTGAAGGACAAGTCTTGGCTGCTTCACCATGACAACACGCCTGCTCACAATGCCCTGAGCACCTGACAGTTCCTGGCCGAGTAAAACATCACCTTGCTACAGAAACATACCTAGGCACCCGAGCTGGCTCCGTGTGAAATTAACGACATCGAGATGGCCATAATGACGGAGCAGCATTGGATTCCAGAAGAATCCTTCTTGGACTGCATAAAAGGCATGGCAGAGAAGGCTGGAAATATGTATATATATATATATACTTAGATTTAGTATACACATACACATATAAACATACAACCCCATTTCCAATGAAGTTGGGATGTTGTGTTGAACATAAATAAAAAAAGAATACAATGATTTGCAAATCATGTTCAACCTATATTTAATTGAATACACTGCAAAGACAATACAAAGATATTTAATGTTCAAACTGATCAACTTTATTGTTTTTAGCAAATAATCATTAACTTAGAATTTTATGGCTGCAACACATTCCAAAAAAGCTGGGACAGGTTCATGTTTACCACTGTGGTACATCACCTTTTCTTTTAACAACATTCAATAAACGTTTGGGAACTGAGGATCCTAATTGTTGAAGCTTTGTAGGTGGAATTCTTTCCCATTCTTGCTTGATGCACAGCTTCAGCTGTTCAACAGTCCGGGCTCTCCGTTGTCATATTTTACGCTTCATAATGCGCCACACATTTTCAATGGGAGACAGGTGTGGACTGCAGGCAGGCCAGTCTAGTCCCTGCACTCTTTTACTACAAAGCCACGCTGTTGTAATACGTGCAGAATGTGGTTTGGCATTGTCTTGCTGAAAGAAGCAGGGGCGTCCATGAAAAAGACGTTGCTTGGATGCAGCATATGTTTCTCCAAAACCTGTATGTACGTTTGAGCATTAATGGTGCCTTCACAGATGTGTAAGTTACCCATGCCATTGGCACTAACACAGCCCCATACCATCACAGCTGCTGGCTTTTGAACTTTGCGTCCATAACAGTTCGGATGGTTCTTTTCCTCTTTGGCCCGGAGGACACGATGTTCACAATTTCCATAAGCAATTTGAAATGTGGACTCGTCGGACCACAGAACACTTTTCCACTTTGCATCAGTCCATCTTAGATGAGCTCGGGCCCAGAGAAGCCGGCGGCGTTTCTGGGTGTTGTTGATAAATGGCTTTTGCTTTGCATAGTAGAGTTTCTAGTTGCACTTACGGATGTAGCGCCGAACTGTATTTACTGGCATTGGTTTTCTGAAGTGTTCCTGAGCCCATGTGGTGATATCCTTTACACATTGATGTCGGTTTTTGATGCTAAGGGATCGAAGGTCACGGGCATTCAATGTTGATTTTCGGCCTTGCCGCTTACATGCAGTGATTTCTCCAGATTCTCTGAACCTTTTGATGATATTATGGACCATAGATGACAAAATCCCTAAATTTCTTGCAATTGTACATTGAGGAACATTGTCCTTAAACTGTTTGACTACTTTCTCACGCACTTGTTCACAAAGCGGTGAACCTCACCCCATCTCTGCTTGTGAATGAGTGAGCAATTCAGGGAAACTCCTTTTATACCCAATCATGGCACCCACCTGTTCCCAATGAGCCTGTTCACCTGTGGGATGTTCCAAACAGGTGTTTGATGAGCATTCCTCAACTTTCGCAGTCTTTTTTACCACCTGTACCAGCTTTTTTGGAACGTGTTGCAGCCATAAAATTCCAAGTTAATGATTATTTGCTAAAAACAACCAAGTTTATCAGTTTGAACATTAAATATCTTGTCTTTTTAGTGTATTCAATTAAATATAGGTTGAACGTGATTTGCAAATCATTGTATTCTGTTTTTATTTATGTTTAACAAAACGTCCCAACTTCATTGGAATTGGGGTTGTACCTGTTTATAATGCTTAATGTCGAAGTGTGTGTGTGTGTGTGTGTGTGTGTGTGTGTGTGTGAGAGAGAGAGAGAGAGAGACTGAAACAGAGAGAGCTGGCCGCGCAAACACACTATGCAGTGTGTAGGTGAATAATGGGCTCTTTTGCACGTTTAAGTATAAGAGATAGATTAATGAATTAGTTGGTTGGTAGAACACTAGTATTATTGAGTTGCTGTATGCCACCACCAACCCCCCCTGTAAACCACCCCCACCCACCCCCCACCCCTGTGGTAAACCGAAACTTACCAGCCCCTCACTGTGAGAAAACCTAACAAGTTCTGAACATGGAGAAAAAAATGGCCAAAATCCCACGTCACACTGTGTTTTTGGCAAACAGGGCTGCTGTGGTTGCCAGGAACATAGTGTAAATTCATGTTTTTGGGCTGTTAGAAGCAGCTGGAGAACCCGTGGAAACCCCACGCAAGCACGGGGAGAACATGCAAATTGAACAAAGTTAGGTTGCAGCCCAGATTTGAACCTCCTTGAACCTGCCTAGAAAATAATTGAAATTGAATTAATAAGATCCTGGGTCTAACTGTCGGCATAATAAATCTATGAGGAACACAAAGTTATAAAATGGACAGGCAAAGTAATTAACATCTTAACATTCTTAACTGTCACACAAAGATAACACCGCTTTTAAAGTACAGTATACTGTTCATAAATATGGTTGTAATCATGCTGGAATCACTAAAATACAAAGAAAAAACAAAGAACGATGCTCACCAAACTGAAGATTATGAGATATGAACAAGATTTGTTGAGGTCTTTTAAGATATGCAAAGATCTTGAGATCTGTTATTTTTTAGTCTGTGTTAGCTCCTAAATTGAAGTATTTTTAAGGACAGTTATTTTATAGATAGGAAGAATTAATGGATTCTAAATCATATAATCTCTAGCCATGTTTATACATTATAGAGCAGTTATCTATTTAAGCTATTATAATGATGGTCTAACACATTGATTCCCAACCAAGGTGTCGTGGCACACTAGCACAGAGATATCATTATTCAGAGGTGCCATGGGAAGTTATTCAATTGCATTTAATTTGGCTAAAAATGATTTGTACGGTATTTTTCTTCAATGACATTTTTACGGTATTTTTCTTTTTTGTGGCATTATTGTTATGAAAGGGCTTTTTGTTTCCTGTTGTTCTAATCAATTCTTGTCTGTTGCGTTATCATTAGTTTATATCTACTATTCATTAATCGTATTTTTTCTAAATTAGGTCTCAGGGTGGCACATGTCTCATATGGGTCTTGAGGCGAAAACGTTCGTGAAACGCTGCTTGAATGAAAACCCATGATACCCTAAGCCTTTTGCACAGTATGAAATGCAGGATTAGGTATACAATGTTAAAGTCTCAGCCATGATGGACATCTTTGCATTCATTGTATTGATAGCATACAGTATATGAGAAACTGGAGCGGACTCACACCCACACACTCACGCAGACATTGTTTTCACAAGCCCAGCAACTATCACCAGATCACCAGATAGGTGATACGACACCCAGTCACCTCCACAAGCAAAGAAAAAAAAGGGTCTTGAATTGTTACCTGATGCTGCTCATGCTGCCAGCCTCTGATCCCAGCTTGCATCTCTCGAGTTGGGAGGCAACAATCTGACGCTCGGCCTCAAGTTCCCGGGTCAGGCGCTCAAACTGTAGCTCCTGCAGAAGAACAGGGGAGACAGTGTATGTCAAAAAAAAAAAAAAAAAGTGCAAGAGGGAAAAGGGAAGAAGAGGTTCTGTAAGATTGCTAGGAAACAGGTCACATATTTTGATTGAAAATAAGACATTGTTGTACGTCTCAATGGAAATGTACATAATGGCTGTGGGCTGGGATATTACAGCCCACTTACATTACAGGTCAAAAGCCAATTATGTCTGAAATAAGACATCGTCATTTTCCATTTGTTGGTGACACATTATTGGTAAACGTGTACCAATAATTACACAAAATGTCCCAAAAATTTTTTTTCAAAAAGCTCCTGGCTGCAAAGTGTTTCTCCACATCACTTATACTTTAACACGGACACATCTGCTTTCTTAAATCATTATACAGACTGTAACGCTGTCATTTTACTGAAAAGTATGCTCATATGCAAAGTAGTTTGTTCAGGCAACGCACGAAGTGATGCAATGTTTGCCTCGAGTCATGTAGACGGCACGCTGCAATGCAACGTCTGAAATGAGGTGTCATCATAGTATTTAACTAAGATGGAATTGGCGTGTGAGAAAAGGTGGGAGGAGTTGTGATTGGTTGAAAATAGTCCAAATGCAAAAAAGGCTCATAATTCTTTTGTCGACATTGTCACTTGAATAGTTGAAGCGCTTCTCCTGAAAGTGAATAAATTAACCACGTTTGTGAATTTCCTCCATGGATTGTGCTAACTGCACATGGATGTATCATTTAAGGATTGGATTAAGTATTTTTGCCCAAACTGTATCGAGAATATAGTGAAAAATAACAAAGAAGTGGTTTTCTGTAAGGGAGCTGATCACAACAATGTCCTTTAAAGCTACTCTACTTATAAATGGATCATGGATTGGTTTTCCTTCAATTCTCAATATTTCAGTGCATGTGAACAATGGAAAGAGGTTTTTACTAATTTAAACTATTTTAGTATTTTGGCAAAGCTAAAGATGAAAGTGCTTTTCATTAAGCCCAACAGTGTGTGGATGATAAAACAAAATCTAGTTAATATAAATAAAGTGTGCATCATTTGGTGCTAAGGTTTGATTTTGATAATGTTTTGGTTAGGGTGCTTCATTTTTTTTCTTTCAGAATACGGGAATTGGGTATGTGGTTTTGCGAATTGTATTCAGAATTCTGTATAAAACCAGCCTAGTTTGCACAATTCGGTTTTACCAATTAGGAAAAAAAACATTAAGATTGATTGACAATTGGACTTTTAAAGTCAAATTAGAATTCCACATCTTCAACATCCACACCGAATTATACATGAATAACCAATTTTTCCCTCAAATCTGACTATTTTCTAGCATCATGAGTGTCACTTTAATTAGAAAATCGACACATGCGCAGGACCATAAAGGGACAACCTCAGTGTCTTATAGGGATGCACAATTAATCGCATTTTAATCGTGATCGTGATTTTGGCTGCCATGATTAAATGAGCCTGATCATCGGCAATTTTTTTACAATTAAAATGCGGGCGCTGCTTCATATGAAAAGTGCTTCCTTTCTAGCAGTGCCCGCAACCTAGTCAGCCAGCCACCAGGGCGCGAACTTAAGGTTTAGGCTTCATTAAGGGCCAGCATCGCGTTTCGTGGCCAACTTCAAAATAAAGCTTAAAATGGCATTGCTGCCAAAAGCAGGAATATAAGAAGCTTGTATTTTGAAGTTGGCCCTCTCAGCACGTTGGCAGAAAGGCGGAGTATCACGGTAAGATACTATTAACAATGGCTGTAGCGGCTGACTTGGCTTCAACTTTTCGGCTCGCCTAACCACAGTAAAAAAAAAAAAACGCCTGAAGTACAGTAATAGAGGGAAATCACAACTAGCGAGTTCTTTGCAGTTTGTGACCGTGCACATCGGACCAAATCCTTCCTTGACAATTCACTATATTGATGACGGGGATTTTCAAATGAAAAGCTTACACCCTAATGTTATTGCATTTTATGCATTAATTGTATTTGCTTCCATTAAGTTGCAATTTATCATTGGACTTTGTAATAGCATTTATTCAGTTAGCCATTGGTAAAGTTGAATTTTTGGGGGTACATTTACGTTTTTTATTAGTAGCTATCATTTATTCTTATTTCAAGATTCATTTTGCACTTAAAACTGTTACATATTGTTTGTCGAAAAGTAGAGCAATAAAATAAAGATTTTCATGAAGAACATGAGGAATATCCGTGACTAATAATCGTGATTATTATTTTAGCCATAATTGTACAGCCCTGGGGTCTTACGTTTAGGACAGATCCTACGAAAATCCTTGTGAAAGTAGCATCATACCAGCTACTACGTGTTTTCAATTCAAAGTGAAGTGACGTGTTACGAAGATATCGGGCTTACCTGTAAAGTATGCTATATTATGTATGAGAGAGAGAGAGTGAGAGAGACAGAGAGAGAGAGAGAGAGAGAGAGAGAGGGAGAGAGAGAGCGTTGTAATGAGCCTGTGTGCTGGTCTGATTGGTTTTCAAAGCCATTTCAAGCGCTGAATGGCTTGATCCCCCAGTCGCTATCTCAAGTCTCTAAACTCAATCCCCTCAACTCCTCAACATTACAGCACAGTGCAATGCAATTCATCTCCCCAAACATTCTCAGGAAGCACTTACTCATCAATATGCACCCTTTCTTGCCCCTTTTCTTATGCCACCCACTTTCTTTAAAGGTTTGTCATATGCTGCCAAGGAAGAGTGTTGATGATTTTCAGACAACACTAACTAGCAGGTCCAGTCACCCCAGTGATTCGCAAAGATTGAGACTGGTGATTCGAGTGTGGTCTATCCAACAGCAAGAACCTTTAATTTGATATCACAGGGGTCTTTATTTTATGAAGGAGAGGCCTTGCTTTGTACCGCTGCTCCTTTTTTTCCCAAACTGCTTTGTCGTCTTGTTTGCCACAGCGGCAAATCCTCAAGGTATCAAAATGGGAAAAAAAGCAGAATTATGGAAATTAATGACACAATGCCTCAGGATCTTCCGAGCCTTCTAAGGTATCCTGGGATAACAACTCACTACTGTAGCAGATAGGAGACTTGTTTGTATCATATCAGATGACGAAATTATATATTTTCTTGTATTAAGTGCCATGTTGGTGATATATGATGGGAAGAATTAATTTGATAAGCACCTGATAATAGTGACTAAAATTTAATTTTTAGCAACAGGTGATTCTTTTAGCAATATCATGGTAATACAGTACTGATAAGCATGATCATTTCGGTCATTACCATGCAGAATAAAGTTAACCTACACAATGCACAATACAAGAAATGCAACATAAAACCTCACCTTTACAAAGATAATGCACAGATTATTATTGTGGTTGTAGTCACGGTGTGGAATTGCACTATATCATATTGAGATGTCACATATATTTTGGTTAACTTTTTTAGTAACATGAAAAGGACATAATATTATATTATCACACATATACTGAAAATATTAAAGTCAAAGTTCAATACGTAAAATACACTGTTAGACATTTCACAGAGTTTTTACAGTGACTTATTATTTTTTTTAAAAGACGCTGAGTAGTCTGACTAGGATTCTGGAGTCATGCACCACATCATGCATTGTACTCATACACCAGCTGCGAATCATTATTTGCTTACTTTTGATTAGCTTACCTGAATCAGGTGACACTCTGCGAAAGCAGCAACTGGCTCCGGTCTATTGACCTCGACAATGAGCTTCCTCCAATGCAAACATACTGCGACTACCAAACCGACATGTACAGTATATGGGTGTTTATTTGATTTCGGGCACTTTTGATTTTCGTTTCTGTCATCACCAACACGCTGCACTATGTGATGACGTAATGACATTTCATAGTTTTTAGCTAACTGTGCTATGCTGGTAGAGTTAGCTTAAATTTTTATTTTAGCTAGCAAGTCCTGTATAACATTTTTATATGATTATCAAGTTTTTACAGGAAAATCTTGAAACAGATTAACACTACAAGTCGTTTGGTAATGACATGCAATAAATATATTATGACTTAAGGGTACAAATCAGGAAAAAACTTACTATTCCAGTTATCCAAATTTCTGACTTCTCTCTGCCCTAGCATGTGCTTGAGTGACAAGACAAAATGACACAGGGTATTAAAGAATCCGATTTTCAATCAACATTATTGATCTGAAAATGGTCAATGTGGCGGTAATGACAGCAACTTTAAGGGACAGACATATTTTAGTAAAAAAATAAACGACATAATTTGAATTGTTTTGTATATATGATGAGAAATCATTAATTCTATTATATTTTAAGGAATTTATGGTAAAAGTTACACTATTTTAGCATTTTTTAGTAGAAAGACAGAGCTTCATATATCCAAACCCTGTGCAAGGGACAGGGTGAAAACAGGTAAAATACCACCATAAAACCGCTCAAGAAATGTGAAAATATACAAATAATAACATGAAATTTTAGACAACACTTATAATTAGGCACGCCCACTGCTGGTTATTGAAAAAAATCTATGTAAATATATTTTTCTTTAAATTTTACATCAAGGGCACAAAAAGGCCCATAATCAAATAAACACCCATATACGAGAAGCATATACAACAATGATTTTCTGCAACGGTGCCACGTTGTTAGTGTTGAGTATTTCTACATAATCGATTTTTATGATCATTCTTTCTTGTGTTATTGTATTTTCTTGCATGTGTCTCTTGTTATTGACACTGAAATGCTTAAACACTGTGGAGCCATGAATGTTAGAATGCATGCTGGGAACATATATCACAGTACACTTCGACATTGCTGTAAATTATAGTTATTTACCACATACCATGCAATTAATTCCGTGAGCTTTCCCACAATACTGCAATAATTACCGTACCGTAAGATTAAAATTGTGATAAAACCAAACTGTGAGATATAGCAAATATTTGCATGCACTTGACTGAACAGGGCAAGCTCAAGTTTGCCACGGGCAAGCAAAAATGTTGGGCAAGTGCCCAAAAAAGTTAACTTCGAGCCCTATAATTGAACTAGTTCAACATTTCCGATCGTTTGTCCTGACTTTTTCTTAGAAGATCAGGAAGGAAGAAACATTAACACACCCCACACCACACGATAAAGATTCAGTGACATGGGAGAAATGAGGGCATTGCTGGCTTTGATTAGAAAAGAAGAAAACTGCTCAAATTAGGTCTGAATATCGGTATGTGTGTACTCTGCTTTACCATGCCCAACCAAAGGTGGGGAACTTTGTTCTCCTCCACTGTATGCTGATGTTTGTTAGCGAGTTTTGTTTGTACAATAGCCGTGGTCCAGCTATCAGAGCTTTGAATTGGATAAATAGCAGCCATCCCCTGTCACTTTGTTAGTATAAAAAAAACTAACAAAAACACAATGTGTCTCTTTCCACGCTGGAGACAAATGATCCTGCTAGCAACCATAAAAATGCTGCATGGCGTCTGCGCTTGATGGTCTCTGTGTGTGTCTGAAGATAAGGCCCAATCATTATAAAGTGGCCTATGGATAGCTATTAGCGGGGCTGTTTTTGGATGGGAGACAAAAGGCTATCAAACAGAGCTCTGACCTTCTCTTTGAGACGTGATGCTCCCTCACTCAACCCTTCTTTCTCAGAGGAAAACAATTGTGGAAAAAAAGGAGTGGTGAAAATGACGCGTGAATGCGAGCTGGTGAAAAGGTCACACTGCTCTGCTCTGTCACCCCATGCATACTGAACCCCTCCCCCACCACCCCATACACACACACAAACACACACACACACACACGTCATTGTTACTTTATTCAAGGGTTCACATTTCAGAGACTTCTTCGTGCCCCTCCTTTAGCGCTCGTCACCACTTTAATGAGTACAAAGTCGAGCCGGGTAGGTGGGCCAATACCTGGAGGCGAGGACAGTGAGGTGACTGTGGTGATGAAAGTCACATGAGATGATGGCCAACGGGAGGATACTTGATGCTCCCCTTCTATATATTGAAGATAGAGAGGGGAGGGGATGAGTGGAAGAAGAAAGGCCCCCAACCATATGACCTCTCACTCAACTCAGCGTGACTGTTTTTTTTCATCACGTTTTGTAAACTTTTTAAAAATCATCATCCGCTTTTTAGGCGCAAGTCTGTAATCGACATCCTGCAATATTCGAGGCACAGCATCTATTAGAGCAAAGGTCGCTATTTAACCTATATTATTTATTTAAGTATTCTACTTTAAATTTTATATAACCAAATTGGTTTTCCGGGGGTTTTTCCTTGCCCAGATAAGGGCTTGAGAACATGGGATGTTGTCGAATGAAACGAGCTTCATCTCTGTGAAGTATGGGCTTGTAAAGATGAATTTAATATTGATGTTATACGGCCGACTGGTTAGCACATCTGCGTCACAGTTCTGAGGATCGCGGTTCAAATCCCAGCCCCGCCTGTGTGAAGTTAGCATGTTCTCCCCGTGCCTGCGTGGGTTTTCTCCGGGTACTCCGGTTTCCTCCCCCTTCCCAAAAACATGTGTGGTAGGTTGAATGAAGACTCATTAATCGGCTGATGAATCGGATATCGCAATTTTATTCTGCCAAATATTGGGATTGGCACCGGCGTATAAAAATTCATATTGCTTGAGCCCAACTTACAATGGATAGAAGCAACGGCCAAACTGGAGAATTTGAATTGATTTCGCCCAATGGCACTTTGTACTTTGTTTTACAAAATCCATAATAAGAACTCATAGTATTTAAGACACTTCAGCTCAAAACAGAGCAAGACTTTTTTCCACTAAGACTTGTAAACTAGGAAAAACATGGATGATATTAAAGATGAATTCTGCAGGTCATTTGCAGCAAAATCTCAAAAGAATTCTCTTTAAAGTAAACAGGAACTGAAACTGTTACATCATCAATGTAAAGAAAATAGGACTTTATCAGTCATTATTAAATATTGAAAGAGTGCTCATTAATTATCAGCATGTTTGAGAAACATCTAAACCTGAACATGTAAAGCATACTAAACATCTTGACGACTTAGATGTAATCTTTCATCTTACTTTTAATGAGGCTGAACTCGCAGTGAGCCACAGCCCAATAAACAACCAAAATTAGATCCTTTCCTATAAAAGGGAAAGTAAGCATCCAGCCTCCGCCATGCTTCAATAAGTCCTTCCCAATTCCCAGGTGCTAGAATTGAGCAGGTGTACCTGATGTGACAGCGTCTCACACTTTCTACGATGTAAAATTATCTGAAATACAAAGAAACAAAATCCTTCTTGACAAGAAAGCTAAAACAGCTTCTTTAAAAAGTAAGCGACTTTGGGCTGTGAACGGACACGCTGATGTATACAAATAGAGACTTTGCAAAAATCCTCATCGAGAACCCTGTCAGTTCTGTTTTGGGGATAGCTGTTGCTTATTTAACTCAGAGGCGCTGTTCCAGAAAACAGCCTTACAGCACATGTTTGAAATAGATGGAGCTTCATCACATTTTGGGAGGATGATGTGCGGTGACGCTTTCGTGCATCTCCACTGAAGCGCCTTTAAATGCTGTCTTGTACAGACGACAGCTCTGTAGTCAATTATAGCATCTGAAATATATGATTTTACCTCCACTTCTCCTGTCTCGAGGCGCTAGACAATAGCACAGTTTGCCTCTTCATACTGTAAGTGTACAGCATTACCTCTTCAGACTGCTATATATTTGTTCTGTTTGACACCAGTTTTAGATGCATCAAATTGGAGTATACCTTTAGAAAGGCAGAGATCTGAGATGCAAGACTGCGAGCAGCAGGCCCATAACAGTTTTCTATGCATTATATATATTCAACACACAAACACAGCAATACGCTGACAGATCTCCCCCTCATTAAATTATTTAGGAGCTTAGTGGGCAAAATGAAAACATCTCTCTTTGTCTCTCCGTTCGCTCTGACTGCTGTCATCCATGGTCCTGCCTGCTTTTCCAGTGTGGGTGTGTGTGTGTGTGTGCATGTGTACAATTGCATGCATTTGACTACTGTAAATAGGAAACCATGAGTCTTGCCAAGCCCGCGACCCTAGTGAGGATAAGCGGTAAAGAAAATGGATGGATGGATGGATGGACTCTTGCCAAAAGAAGATGTAGGTGCAGACTCAGCTTCCTTTATCTTTATGGAGGCTTTGGTGTCACTAGTTACATGCACAATCCTGTAAAAATGTAAATGCTCTGAATTTAATATGGCCTTTAGCTTTAAAAGTGGCATGATTTTTATTTAGTAAAGTCAATAAGGGCTCAGAAAAAAAGGGATGAGGGTGCAATTTTTGCAATCTAAAAACTAAACATTGGCTGTGAAACACTAAAGCCATTCAAATTGTCTACTTTGTTTCATCCCATGTCATGTCAAATCAATTTGATAATTCTATGAAGTATTTGGATAAAATGTGCTCAGATTTTTTCATTAATTCATTCATTTTCAACACCGCTTATCCTGGTTAGGGTTGCTGAGCGCTGAAGCCTATCACAGCTATTGTCGGGCGAGAGGCGGGGCACACCCTGAACTGGTCGCCAGTCAGTCACAGGGCACTCTCAGAATTAATTATTATTGATTTTCTTTAAAGTATGCAGTTTGCACTTGAGTGATACAAAGCAAATCGAAGTTCAGGCAAAGGCACAGTTTTTAACCATTGTTAAAATTCTAATCATAACATCATATAATTGCACTTGTTAACAAACAGATATGTGTAAACAAAGGAGACTTTTAAATGGCAGCACCTTAAATGAGCAGCAGCTTTTGTTCACGTCATTTACCTTGTTCGTCCATTTTCTAAATGGCTTTTGCATGCATGATTGAATGAGTGTGTTGGTGAGGTGCTTTAGTGATTAAATCATCTGTGATTATATGTCTCCAGTAACAGATTGTCTAGACTTCACATGCAGGTCACGAAACAATCTCAAAACTCTCTCTCTGGGGAATGCAGTCGGAAAGTTCCAAATTATTTCACTTCTGATAGATTATACAATTACTAGCTATTATTTAAAAATGGCTATTAGCAGTACACCTATAGGGCTAGTTCAGTATTAAAAATGGCCACAAAATCAGGTACACTGTTGTGACCCGTGGTGGAAAACTACAGTGCATCATGTGGAGAAGTTTCTACTAGTATTTTTCCCATAATATAGCTCAGCCCTCACATTTGTTAGAATGTAGTTAGTTTAGCTTCTGTGCAGGCAGTAGAATTATGTATTGTTCATCTTCTTCCAGCTTTTATATCACAATTGCAGCTAATAATAAGGCATGATTTGTGTATTGGTAAATCCAGTAGAAGCCTACTAATGAAGTGTGGACAAATTTATTGTTTCCGATCTATTGGCCTATTGGACAGTCTCGAAGAGCATCATGTCAAGTGTCATCTAATTTAATGTTTGTATTTTTATATTTACCTAATAGACTGACTTCATTACAGTAAGTCATATCATTTGTCTTCAGCGACCATGACAAATTTGCAAAACATAATGGGAAAGGTTTTTAACTGCCTGACACCACATATTTATTACCGTATTTTCACGACCATAAGGCGCACTTAAAAGTCTTACATTTTCTCAAAAATGGACGGGGCGCCTTACAATGGGGGGCGCCTTATGTGTGCACCGAGTTTCAAAATCTGTAAAGGTTGTTGTGTGACTTTGATGAGCGCTCCGCTTGACTGACTGGGAGCATTTCCTGCCAGCTCGCTGCTTATATAGAGGAAAGGCGGACGTGACTGAGGACAGCATGTACACGTTAAAGGGGGTAGGGTGCGCGTGAAAGTGGACGCTAAAGGCACGCCCCCAGTAGGTATATATTGGCTAAGAACCCCCGAAAATGGCACCTACGAAGAGACACGCTTACGAAGCACAGTTTAAACCGCAAGCTATCAGTTACACGGAGGAACATGGGAATCGAGCAGCCACGAGAGAATTCAAGATCAACGAATCCATGGTTCGCACGTGGATGCCTGCGTTAAGGTACCTGCTTTGACTGTTGTCCGAGCTTTCGCGAAAGCCGGCATCATTGCTGAACAATCACCCGGCAACGAGACTGACTCCAACAATGACGAGAGGGAACCCGGCATGTTTGATGGCGAAATTGCCCAACTGTTCATTTCGGGTACAGAAGATGAGGACTTTGATGGATTTGTGGATGAGGATTGATAAAAAAAATAACATGAGTACATTGTTAAATACTTAAATAAAGTACAACCGAACTCACTGTTTACATTGTTAAAGACTTCAATAAAGTACACCCGAACTCAGTTTTGCTCCTGCTGCCTTTTTAAAAACATACGCTAGCATATATGCTAGCGTATGTTTTAGCGTGCATGCATGCTACCGTATGTTTTAAGATAGCATATGTTTTACCATGCCTGCACCCAATAATACGGTGCGCCTTATGTATGTGTTAAATAGAAATAGACCCTGTAACTGTAAGTTCAACAATAAGGTCTTACCAAGGTCAAATTGTGTTTTGAAAGGTACTAGAAATCCCTACACTGGATTAGGGAGTAATCGATCAACGTCTGTAGCCCCGTGTATAACACGGGGGGAAACGGGGCCGGGGGTTGGGAGTGGGGCATTCACGTGTAGATGTACATCAGTGTTTCACAGCAGCGTTACGGTTCATGCTCCCCTAGTATGGATTTGGCCGCAGACAAAATGTCATTTGGAAAATGTCATCGCCTAAATGCCATTGCGGCTCTGCATGTGTCCAAGTGTGTGTGTGTGTGTGTGTGTGTGTGTGTGTGTTTGTGTTTGTGTGTGTTCATGTGTGTCTATGTGTGTGTGAGCGCAGGTGCCTGCGTGCGTGTGTGTGATTGATCTGTATAGGTAAGAAGGACAGTTAGGTACAGAGGTGTTTAGATCTCTGGGGGTATCAGTAAGAAGATATTTCGGTAGGGAAGTATGTAGGTTGGATGGGCAGGTAGGCAGGCACATAAATTGGTTGCTTTTTGGACGGATAGGTAGATGGGTCGTTGAGTGTTGGGTGTGGAAATAGGTCAAATAGTTGTTTCTGTGAATGTGTAGGATAGATAGTCAAGAAGGTGTTGAGATGGGTTTGTGGGAGAATTTACAGACTTTTTTCCCCACAAAAAGCTGATTTCCAATTTTCCTTTCCTGGGATAAGTGTTATCTCTCCTGAAAACAAATACGGGCTTTTATCATTTTTTTCCAGCATTAACTAGTATCAAAAGAAAGAATAGAATTAATATTTTCTTCACAGCTAGAGTAGAAATAAATTTGTCAAAATTTGACATCAATAAATGAACACAAATGTTCTCTTTGGGATTAATGTGCCACAACACAACTGTCACTAAAGGTAAATTGAATAACACTAACTTTTGTCCCTGAAAATGTCAACAAAATGGGATCTTACACATTAGGGACGGCGCTACAGCGGGGTTAGGGGGTGCTAAACCCCTGTCAAATATCCTTGTAGCCCCGGTTAACCCCGCTAGAATTTTATTATTTATTTATTAATATTTAAATTTAACAAAACATTCAAAAGTTCAAAAATAGCCATTCTGCTCCAGTCCAATCCCCACCTCCGTGTTTGTGCTGCACCTGTACCACATGTGAGAGGAGCGGGAGGAGTCTTTCATTTACTCATGCGTTGGGTTAAGGCTAGCTAAGCTTCAGTCCGTTGCAACAATGATGAGAAAAACCCCCTTTTTTTTTTCAAAACAGAGTGCAGGTAGAAAATAAAAATGAAAATCCAGTCTCCTAGGGGGACAAAAAAGAAAGGGGGGTTAAAAAATGTGAGCCAGGTTCTGAAGGAGCACCGGAGCAGTCCATTGCTGCGAGCAGACACAGCTTAACTCAATAATCACCTGTTGATGAACCAAGGCAGCCTCTTCTTCAGTGTGGTATGATGATTACAAATGACTGAAATATTCTATCATACAGTAACTGCAGTCATGAAAATCGATTAACTTCTCAGCCCCCCACGGATCGGTCAAGACCCGCTTAGCACCGGGAGAGAATAAATCCTCGCACCGTGCCTGTTACAGACATACTTTTGGCAAGGAAAATAGGACAGACAACAACATCTTGCTTTAGGCATGCCCCGTAGGCTGTTCGCAGGGTTGGGAAGGTTGCTTGAAAAATGTATTCCGATACAGTTACTAGTTAAGTATTTTTAAAAAAAAAAGTAGTCAAACATAATCCAAGTACCATAATATTAAAATTATGGAACTTGATTACTTGTAATTACTTTTTAATTACACCAACATCAAATATGCTTCTAAAAAGAAAATAATTATATATCAATAATATATACATATATATATTTTATATTTGTTGTTTTTTTCCTGTCACAAAAGTTTAGGGCGGTGCGGTGGACGACTGGTTAGCATCCATCCATCCATCTATTGGCTCAAATTTCTGAGGAGTTTGCATGTTCTCCCCGTGCCTGCGTGGGTTTTCTCCGGGCACTCCGGTTTCCTCCCACATCCCAAAAACATGCATGGTAGGTTGAATGAAGACTCTAAATTGCCCGTAAGTGTGAATGTGAGTGTGAATGGTTGTTTGTTTATATATGCCCTGTGATTGGGTGGCGTCCAGTTCAGGGTGTACCCCTCCTCTCGCCCGAAGATAGCTGGGATAGGCTCCAGCAATCCCGCGACCCTTGTGAGGATAAGCGGCTCAGAAAATTGATGGATGGATGGATGTTATTTAAAATGAATAAATCCTTCAGTGAATACGGACCAAACAGTCACCTGAATTGGACACCATCATGTCTTTGACAATGTGCGGTGCGTTTGACTCCGTGATTGCCTTCCGCCGGGCTCCCTCCTTATCATACGCAAAAAAAATTTGAAAATTAATCCACTTAAGGTTCTGTTTTAATGGGATTTAGTTCCTCCAAGTCGTGTACACAACAGCATTTCTTCCAATCTGTTTCAAATGTTGAAAAAGTTGGTTGTGTTACTTCCTTTGGTTGCAACAGCATTTGAACGTGCTTGGCAGTGGGCTGTTTTTTTTAATTCATTTTCTTTAGGTGCAAACCCAAACCAACTCCAAATTGACTAGCAAAACTGTTACAAACTAGCACCTCTCTGTCCGCTGCCATTATAGTGAAAGCATTGCACCTAAGCGGGGATGATCTTTAAAGTATAGAAGCTGCGAAATAAAAAAGAATCCGACCAAACATTCAATTAATCCACAGCCCTAACAGGTAGCAGGTGTTTGGACAGGTGGGTAGGAGTTATACTAGCTTGGAAGGTGTTTGGATCAGTGTGTGGGATTAGTAAAAAGCTAGGATAGATAGATAGGTAGGTGTTCGGGTGAGTAAGATATCAAAACAAGGCAGGGTGAGTTTATCTTATGCATCAAGCAAAACCAAGGATGGGGTAAAAAAAATATCTCAATGCTTTAAATTGTTATTCATGATCCACAAAGTATGATGCGTTCATTCGGCAAGAGCAGTAGTGCCCTGCAGATTAGAAAGAGAGACGCACGTTAGAATTTTTCAGACCAGATGGGGGAAATCGAGTTGAGTAACAGTGAATATGTAAACACTCAGTTCACCTTTGAGCGTTGCAGACTTGAATTACTTTACTTGAACAATCATGCTTATACAAATGGAAGCAGTGTGTGGCTCTATGAGACTGCTGCCAGGTGTGATACATAGTCTGAAAAGCATGGAATTGCCACAAAAAGAACTTGTATGCGAAACGTAGCAGGGTAAAAATAAATAGCCCAGCTCTCCTCCATCCCACCACACGATGCGACAGGACCCTCGGGAGGTCCCAAAGGTCATCCATCCACTAGCCATCACAAGCACTCGTTTTGATAAATAAGCCAAGTTGGGCACATGCAAACCATTGCATGCACACACAAAAACACACATGCCATCTAGTACACACAAGCAAACAAACGGCATACAAATGCAAAGAATTTCTAAGCAAACTAGTTGGAGAGAGATGCCGATTGCGAGGCATTCAGGCAACAAATATGCAGTTTGAGGTCGTTAACTTGTCTACAGTATAAAAGCAGCACTTGACCAATTCGTTGGTTAAGAGAATCAAAGAGAGAAGCCAATGAAAAACATTTCTGGAAATGTTTCCTTAAAGCAGTGGGGATAGAAACACACACAGCACTGTTAGCTTTGCAAAGACGAGGTCACTGACTATGCAGGCTTTTGGTTGATTGTGTGTGTGTGCATGTATCATTATAATTCTCAAGGTAACCGTGAGCTTGCAACCTGCTTTGCCCTCTGAGTCACACCGAGTCTTGCTAAACTGCCGATTGCACGCATATACTGTTTGTATTTGAAACTTCTGCATGTTTGCTGTGTCAGATGAGACTGTCTGTGCATGCACTCATGGGTCTTTGCGCGTGCGTGTGTGTGTGCGTACGCGTGTGTGTGTGTGTGTGTGTGTGTTAGACACATTATGCAGGTCCCCAAACCTAAACGGGAGCGACAGCCATGACAATGATAGAATCACAGACAGGCCCATCGGCGCAGCTTTCTATGATCGGTAAAGGGCTTAACAAGCATCTCTGCCAGCTCCATTCTTTACAGTTCATTCACACTATTTACTAAATAAAGCATTCACAATTCAAAAACGGGGCCTTGTGTGTGTGTGGCCCATTCGCCATCAAGCGAATCGACAAAATAGTAAAGGCAAACAGATATGCCTGTATCTGCAGGATACAGAAAAAAGCTGATTTTGAATAATTATCCATATATCATGTGCAAAAAAAAATTGCCTTACCCTCTCAATGTGTAGATTACATGATGGCATTAAGTGTTACTTCTCATCATGGCATTAAATTTGAAGCAGTCATTACATTTAGCTCCCAAATGTGTAATGAACACACAGATGTAAATGATATCACACTTTAAAACTGTTCTAGTTCCTACGTATATAACAACATAGAGGGGGAATCCACTTTTTGGTTGTTGTTTTCATTTGCATGAGTGACCACTAAAATACAAAACCCATTCCAAATACATCGCTGGAAAATATAGGTGTAAATCACCTTATTAGAAATATAATTCGTATTTATTTCCTGCTACTTCAACCTAAGTTTCCTGGAATTGTAAATTATATATATATATATTGTTGATTTTTAAGTGCTAAAAATGGAGAAGTCTTTGAAATGCAACTGTGCAAACAGATTAAAGCCTCACCAATATGCACGGGGCATTGATTTCTATAGTCTACGAGTAAACAAGCTTGCACTAGCCGCCATATATTTTACAACTGTTGATGATATCTCTGGCCTTTGAAAGGCACGTCTCATTTGTAGGTTGTATCCACAAACGGAGATATAATCTCCAAAGGCAAACAGAAAGCTGGCGACTGTGCAGTAATTGGCAACAGAAAGTCTGTCGGCGAGTGGAAGATGAACACTGTGGCCATGTCATCTCATTAGAGAGAGAGAAACAGAGAGAGAGAGAGAGAGAGAGACAGAAAGAGAGAAACCTGAGGAGACGTTTGGAAGAGAACGCCAGAGGAGAGAGGCAGGATCTGTACTGGGGGAGGGGCGGTGAGATAAGCTAATGCCGGGAAAATCTGCTTGCACATTAAAGGCATACAAACAATCACGCACATTCACGCAACGCATACACATGATGGAAGTGCTGCATGACATTGTACATCAAGCAGTTTGAGACAAAGTATGAAACAGACTTTAACGCGTGTTCATGTCTTCATCTTTGTTGTGTGCAGTCAGAAAAAAAAATGACCACAGCAGAGTCTTTATCTGACACTCATAGAAACCAGAGCTAAGTAACTATCACGAGATGCCAACCCCTCCCTAGGGCTACTTAGAGTCATGATATGTGAGTAAATCTCATGTTGCATTATTATACATTGTTAAGCACATGGCTGACATATTTGAAAATACCAGGATTCTTCCACTCTACTTAAGAGTGACAGTATCAGTCCTTTGCAGTCAGACTGGATGAGGGGGAAAAGGTATTCAGTACTTCTAAAGGATGTCCGAGGACCAGTGCATAAGATTTCGTAACACAAATTACGAATAATCTTAAATCGAAAGTTTGGAAACTCGATGGTTTGAAGTAATAAAGTAGCTGTAAGAAATGTCTTACAGTTGTGACGTGTAATTTTCTCATGCACATGCAAATGGTAGAGATTAAGACAAGCCAATTAAAGTAAACATGTCAGCATTGTAAGACCATGCGATCTATTTTCGTAGACAGCGCATCTGCAGTGGGGCACAAATGCTCATGATAAAAATAAAGGATAAAGATTTTTGTGCAAGCGCAACACTCGCTGCGCACGTTTGCCGATTTTGCCGAACGGTCAGTGCCAAATTGGGCATTCCAGCAGAGCGAGGTTGTGTCTTTGGCGGAATGACAATTAGGTGGCAGAAAGTTGAAAGAAAAGAACATTTCAAATTAAAGAGCGAATTCTCTTTAACTGTTCAATCCTGTCATGATTTTTAAAATGGATTTTCATGGTCTTGGTCTTGTGACGGTCTGAGCTTGTCTCGGTCTTGTTCTTGGCTTGTCTTGGTCTTTGTTTTTTTACTCGGTCTCAACGACCAAATGTTTTGGGCTTTTCTTGGTCTCGGTGAGTTCTGGTCTCAGGCAAGTCTTGGTCTCGGATAGTGTCGTCTTGAGCACAACATTGTCCATCTTTGTTTCTGTGAGATCATGCGCGACCATGAGCAGAAATCGTCTGCTTGGACGGACTTGTTTGCAGACCGGTGGTGGAACAGAAACTTTACGTGTGTGGTGTTATGCATTGAGTTTATCGGAGTACACCACACACAATATGACCAAATATGTTAAACGCGTGATTTTTTTTATCTTTTTGTGTGGGGTCTTTCACAGATTAAAAAAATAATAAAATCTTTTAAAATTTGAAAAATCCTTATGTGTGTACCAGGCCTAACTCTGTATCCAACATGCCCAAGATTAATTTACAAAGATGAGAAGAGATATTTTGGCATTGTTGAAAATTGCCATCAATTAGCATCCGTCAAAGACGTTTGCTGCTTTGGTAGACTGTGTGTGTCCCCAGTGTCTCCTGGCTTATGTCTGGCACTGGCACTATCTCTGTGTGTGTGTGTGTGTGTGTGTGTGTGTGTGTGCGCATAGGTGCGTGTGTGTGTGCGTGAGGATCTTAACTGTCAAGTTTTCTGCCCCTTTTGGCAATGGTTTAGGTTAGGTTAAAAACATGACTCTGGGCCGCCCAACCCATACAGAGGGAGATGAGGGCTCGGGGGGGAACGGGGGAGAAAAAAGGAGGAAGGCAGGGAGAGAATAAGGTTGGAAGATGTGTTTTGCATGTATTGGAAGACAGCAGTGGGGGAGTTATGTAGAGAGATCCAGGAAAGCAAAGGAGAGGAAATAAGAATATTATTAGAATACCGAAACCTTGATATCTTTGCAAATGCATATTTTTTCATACATCTCTAGTATTGAATCTCATTAGATTGTGCAAGTTTGGTAGGTGGATGTGAGCATGTGGAAAAACAGCAACTCAACTACAATGGTATTTGAAACAGTTGGTGTTGTGTATAAGAGTGTTTTTCAACTCTATTGTTTTCAGAGAGTGTCATAATGAGAGTTGTTTATGTGCTTAATGTTGCTGGGCAAGCGGGTGTCTTCAAGACAGCTTCATAATGAGTCAGTAAGCCTTTAAAAGTGTTTCGTTGGCTCATTTTAACCTGCAGGACTTTCCTACAGTTGGTGTAATGCGCACAGCTGCCAAGGAAGACAAAAATTCTCCCTGTGTCTCGTTTTTGGAAAGGCACCAAGGTCTGACTCATCTGTCGCTCCGCCAAGAGTCACTGCTGTCACCGATAATGAGGACCACAACGAAACCATCACACGGTGCTAAATTCCACAGAAAATAACCGTGCTTGGAATTTGACTGTCTGAATTAAAGACTTAGTACGAGCACTAGCGATTGTACGGACTAGTCAACTAGTCGACTTCTCGACTTTACAACTTCACAGTGACGTTTAAACCATGACGTCGAGTGGTTGCTCATCATGTGGGTTTGGCCTGCTTGAGGATGTGATCGAGTGAAATGAGTCAATTTCAATTAAAAAAGAAAAAAAAAAAAAAAACAACGTGCGCAAACCCCTAACAAGCACGTGCCATTTAAAATTACTGCAATTGACTTGAGGCAGGAAATAAGAATATTAACTTTGTTCTTGTTAAAACTCATATACATTGCATCAATGAGAGTATGATAACTGTATGTGATAAATAGACCAAATACAAGGTTATGGCTATACCTCACAAGACCTCAGTTCATCTGGGATGACTCCGTTAAAGCAGACATAATATGGACATTTGTATTGTTTGTACACATGGTTGGGTCTCTGGAGTGCCTGGCCACACATCAAGTGGAAAATTAAACAAAGTAAATCTTTTCTGCCCATTTCTGAAAATGTGTCTGCAAGTGAGCCAATCTGCACCTGCGGCCTATGATTCCATAATTTATATAATAACTGGCACCCACAATGAGTTTCTCCGACTATGACTTGGCAGCCAGGCTCCTAGATCTGCCATTGTCGAGCGATGTTTGAAGATATCACTTTTAAGAAAAAGCCAAAGGTAACCAGACTTAGCACAGATTAGCTTTGGCTAACAGTGTTATCAGCATTCACTTCTGATAAGCATCACATATTCGTTGAGTTCAGTTTTTGTTTTTGTGGTTGGTGTGGGAGGTGCCATTTGTGTTTGCCGATGTCATGCGCCACACCACTTGACAAATAGAAAATTGTTACTCGGTGGCATGCTGATTAAATGCTGCCTGCATGAGAGAAAATACAATGGAATCTGTACGGACGGTTGGGGTGTGGATGTGGGTGTGTGTGGATAAATTAGCTAGTGGTGGCTTTGCACCCCTAAAATTCATTTGCTGTCTGGATCTGGAGGGGTGAACATCTCCTGTTATGTAGAAAGTCTCCAATAACGAGACCAAAAAAAAATGCTTAGAGATGTTGCTAGTTGCTTTTAAAAAAAATAAATAATAAAACAATTGCTTGAGGGTTCGGGAATGTCGCTATAACTAGCGACAAAGTTACTATCTACAAGGCCCTAGCTCCGCCACTGGTTGTCATGGTAGCGAAAGCCGTATACTGTATTTGCATGAAACGGAGCCATCCCCCGAAATGGCACGATCTGAACCAGAATGTGACAAGTGGATGATATGTGTCATTCTTTAAGATAGATGAGAACTCTTTTAAATGGTGACAAAATGCTACACTACGACTGCATGTCCAGTACATGACACACGTGCTACACCTTTCACTGAGTGAAGAGAAAGGTCATGTGTTGAAAGACGGTCATGGGGTATGTGTGAAGGACAGCATATAAAGGATGCCTAAACTGGATGCGGCGTCTCCCCTCGATTTGTCATGTGACACCATCCCTCAGACTCAGCAGTTTGAAATGCTGAGCTCGCTACCTCTTCTCCACAAACTGACCATAAACATGCTATAAGATATACATGATACGTTCAGCAAGTGAGTAAAAAGTCACACTTTCAATTGCCACCACAATCTCTCCAGTCCCCATGTACCTGCAGGGCAGAGACAAACTGGCTGTGCAGTGAACAGATGCAGGCTGCAATCACAACAAATGTGATGTAAACCTCAGCGCACATGTGCAGACAGCGCACATGTGCAGATTTCCATTTCTGACTTAATCTAGCCTGGGGCAGCTTGAGCATCCAAAGCATTACTGCCCCTCTTTCCCTAAATGTACATATTAAATATTTCTCTTTATGTGAATAAAATAACAACCGAGAGGCCAGAAACAAACCAGCAAAAACATTTTTCTCACACAAAACCAGACTCTTACTCCTTCATCCTTCACTTCCAAAAGGAGATCCAGTAGAAGTGAGGGACCGTATCATCAGGCAAAAACTGTCCACACATCACTTTTTGTGATTTGTGCAACTTGTTTTATGGTTCCTCATATATCGGGGGACTGGCTGTTAGTTATTATGGTATTATCGATCAGCGCTGTCAAAAAGATTAGAGGAAAATTATGACTGGAAAATGTGCTGCCCAGTGTGAGAAAGGTTGGTCTCGGCCTCAGGTCATGGGTCCTCCAACAGGATAAATACAGAAAATACCCAGCTCAAAATATTCTATAGCAAAAGACTGGACCATTCTGAAGAGTCCTGATCTTTTTATTAAACCCTGTGTGGAAGGAGCTAAAACATTATGCCTCTCGAAGGCACTTTTCAAACCTGAGACAGGTGGAGCTGTTAGCTCATGAGGTTTGGCAACAAAAAAAAAAAATAATAATTGCGTAAGGTATCTTGAAGCTTTATTTAAATGACAGGTTAGCCCATCTGCCTCACAGTTCTGAGGACCGAGGTTCGAATCCCTGCCCCACCTGTGTGGAGTTAGCATGTTCTCCCCGTGCCTGCTTGGGTTTTCTCCGAGCACTCCGGTTTCCTCCCACATCCCAAAAACATGCGTTAATTGAAGACTCTAAATTGCCCGTAGGTGTGAATGTGAGTGCGAATGGTCGTTTGTTTCTACGTGCCCTGCGATTGGCTGGCGACCCGTCGGGCTGTACCCCGCCTCTCGCCCGAAGATAGCTGGGATAGGCTCCAGTGCGCCCGCGACCCTAGTGAGGATAAGCGGAACGGAAGATGAATGAATGAATCATTTCACCATGTAGTGCTGTGCGATATAGACAGCATTTTATAGCTGGATATAGGTCATTTTAAATCCTGATATTGACAGATATCCAAATGTAGTATTTGTCCTTCAAATTACAGTATAACCAGTTTTCAAGGAATTCAATAAGGGGGAAAGAATTCAAATAAATACAATAAAAATAACACACTGTCCTTCAAGTAACAAGTAAGTAAGTATGCCTACCATTTAGCAAGTGGAGGTGCTCATAAATGAAAGTTTGAGTTTTGAGCGGCCCTGGTTTACCCGAGAGTGCTGTCTCAGCCTGTACACGAGAGCCATTAAGTAACGGCAAGGGAAATCTAAAATCTAAAATAGTGATATAAATGATAGAGGGTTATATAGTACAGTATATGGTTTTTTTTTTTTTCACACAACAATATATATCATTATATCACACAGCTCTGTCAGCATGAATGCTGCATTTTTTGTTGTTTTGTATACAAGATAATATATTTCTACAGAGGTTTACAATGTTGTTACTGTTGTTAAACGGTTTTAGAGATACTGCACAGTATAAAGCTTTTGCCATTAAAGTTGGCATTGACAAACTACTAAAACTGTTCGCCCGCGCATACTTGTATATTCCACATATAATTTATGCAATAGATGCTGGATGATATAAATGATGACTGAAAGGATTATCAGAGGCTTGGCCATGATTATCCACACTCCTGCTTTTCACACGTATCTTTCTGATCCCTAGATAGGTGTTGCAAAGAGCATCCATTTAGGCCGCTGTTATCTAATTGAGGGCTGGGCAGAAAGCACTTTAGCGTTTTGGCATTTGCTCCAAAGTGGGGAAAGGGCACAGGGGACAAACATGTGAGTGAGAGATAACACGCATATGAACAAATAAAATACATTTGGATTTTCCATTTGAGTGAATCCAAGCTTCCTAAAATTTGCAATCCTGAAAACCTGACTCAATGTTCAGATTTTTTTCTTCTGTCTTTCTATCGAATAAGTTTTCTTTCTACACAGTGGCATTCTATTTCTGTCACCTCAGTGCCACGTTTCTATACATCCTTTCAGAACATCGTGCCACCTCAGACCATGCGCCGACGTCTCCTCCCATCCATCCACATCTTGATCTTCTTCCTTCTCCTCCACACATAGCAACCTTCTATCCAAGCTCTCTTCATTTCTCTGGAGGCCTTTGCATGCCTGTGTGTGTGTGTGTGTGTGTGTGTGTGTGTGTGTGTGTGTGTGCGGAGGGGGGAAGCAGGAGGGGGCGGTAGTGTGTGTGAGTGCCCGTAAGTGTGTGTCTTCAACAACACTCTGGGGGGAGTCATGAGCGATAAAAGTCAGGATTCATTAGGGTGTGACAAGGAAGGAGCAGTAGAGGGGAAGATGACATGCAACAGATCTGCTTTCACACACACACACACACAGATGAAAACGTGAGCGCTGCATTTGCTCGCCTCAAACTATAACGCTAAAGGATAAAAAGACAGACAGGCAGGGCTTTCTGGGCAACAGATATACATTTTAGCGAGGTTTAATGGGAAGCACAAAGCACAGCCAAGTAGCCAGGGAGACAAAAACAACCCCAAAACCATTAGGAATGGACCTGCAGCCCTCCACAAATAACTTGCCTGTGTTGCTGACTAAATGCAGACTGACACAATGTGCTGTCTGCTGACTTACCTTTAGCCTCTTGAGCCCACAGGGCAAACACTCACTCCTCCACAGTCAAAAAGTCAGTCAAAAAAGACTGACTTGCAGAATAACAGGAATTCCCCTTGTGTTGCCTTTCATCAGCGATTGCTCTTGTCACGTTTGGCCTCCTGCTGCATTTAATTGTAACTCATACAACTCAAAATGATCCATAGATGTGAATGTAAGTGTTATTGATTGGTTGTCTATATGTGCCCTGCGATTAGATGATGACCAGTCCAGGGCCTAACCCGCCTCACGGCCAAAGTCAAGTTAGCAAGTTAACAACTGATGACCATCTAATCACACACAGAGTGTAAAGGTGTTATACTGCACACGTATTTAGCGCACATTAGTGAGAGTTACTGTAACTAGTATTGATGCACTGTGGTTAAACCACAGGAGAGAAGCAACATTATACTGTTGGTAAAACGGTCCAACACTCGCTCCGTTGTATTAGGTTATTATTTTTTTTAATTTGAGTAGTCTCACAGTATACACAAAAGTGTTTTATGCAGAAACTCATGCAAAACATTCATGACTTTCTAGATTGTGTGTCTCATTGTGCATGTGTGTTTTGGTGTGGGAAATGTCTATTAAAATTATTCTTTTCATATGTATTATGCTTGTAGGCAGCTTATTGATTGTTCTTGGAGTGGAGGTTATGGACTTTTAAACAATGCATTTCTTTTTCCGTTAATGAGAATGGTTACTCGAGCACCTGGGGCCTTACTTATCAAAGAGTGCGTAGGATTCTTACTAAAAATGTCAATACGCTCAAAATCTGAAAATGGTGTACAACCCAAAAGTATCAGACCTATCAAAGCGTGCATATGCTCACTTGTGGGGAATTTTCCTTGCTAAGTCACACTTCTACTTAGGAAAGTGCGCATGTGGATCCCGCCCTCGACAGGCCCAAATTTAACCAAATACGGTCAATGCAAAGCATCACATGAATAATAATGTGCCATGCTGGCTAATCCTTGTGAAGGGTGACTCATGACAATAAGCATGCACAAATAAACAACATGACAGGGAGGACAGAAGGATACATTTGTTAAAAAGTGGTCGGACTTGAACTACTATATTGTGGACAAGTGCATAAGCGTTACATAGAGTGACACACAAATATCGGGGATTCAAGTATTGCTGCCATGGGGGGGATTGCCTTGAATTTACTTAAATCATTTTATTATTTTTAAGTAGAAGTAAAGAAATGTCTAAGTGCTGAACCAAAGTGTACAATTAAGGACTTTTTTTCTTATTCTGTTCCAGTCAATAGCCAGGAACGCCATGTTTTTCAAAAGGTATTTGTAGCTTACGCATACAATTGTTGTACTGTAATCTTGAAATCAATGTCAGAGATTCGCAGAATTCGATACAGAGGCGCAGAGCTGCTGCAAGGAGGCCGAGCGAGGCTAAAAAAGCAGCATGAATGAAGCTTTAGTACTTGTGTCAACATTGAACGTTAAGGCAAAAACATAGAGTAGCATTTCGAACTAACAGAGCCTCTGCACATGAACTCTTTAATAAACCAAAAACAACTTTAATATATTTGGGTGCAGATGTGTATTAGGGAGAAAAGGGATCACAACCAAGATGCATGGTTATTAATATCTCAAGCAAATTTGCTCATTATGTCAAAAAACAAATATGCCATATGGAGGCGGTGGGAATTCAGTAGAGGCAGAAGCTCTATGAGTGGCATGCTTAATAACTAAATATAATAACAAGCCATTTGCATGATTTGTTTGGCAAAGTTTATTCCCAGCATCCCATCTGGACAACCCTCCTATGTACCCGGACTTATGAAAACTTACGCAAGCATGTAGAGAGCATAGGAAGAAACGTGAGGCAGACGTGCTAACCAGCACGCTGCCCATGAGCTCATTCAATAAAATGCAATTTAAATATTTGAAAGTATTGTATTTTGTGCATTAGAGGATGGAAATCAGAAGAAAGTAAAGGTGAGATTTCATGCGATGGGTGTGGGGAAGTGAGGGGGAGGCAATGTGAGCTGACACCAAGTTTGGGTGTTGTTGAAGAAACACCTTGGCTTTTTATCAACAGCAAACTCTGCAATGTGAGCTCTATGATTTCAAGCATGCCCTTATCTGCATTTTTAGCAAGTGACACTACTGATCCGCACAAGAATGTGGACTCGCACTCTCTGAAGTGGAGAAAAAGCTGTGTAGACACTTCTCAAGGATTATCATCTGGGGGGAACATGGCCGGGCAGTCCCAATTCTCCTGACACCAAAAATGCTCTGTGCAATACAATTCTTTTCTTCAGTTCTTGAAGACAACCCCTACCTCTTTGCAAGACGAGAAGTCATGACACATGCCCGACTGCCTCTGTGGCCGTGCAAAGCTTCATGATGCAAAGTCTTCCATGTCACTTTCATCCACCAAATGGAGGAAGTAAGCAGCTAAATTGTCGATTGTGGTGAGCATGACGCATACTGAGATGTACCAGCTGGCTTCCTTTCTTGGTCATGAAACAAGAGCTCGATCGACACCTTGAGAAGACGATGGAACTTGCCAAGAAAACCAAAGTTTGCAATATGCTGTACACTTTGTTAGGTCATGGAGAATGGAATCTGTTCAACTACTGTTGTCGGTAAAATACAAGTACAACTCTGCTGTATTAAACTTGTTTTCTTGCAATATATAGTTCTGAAAATCTTGAGGAGGAAAACACCCCGGAGCGACCAAGAATCCCAGGCATTGAAAAAGGATGAGCCGTTTCATCACCTCTTGCATTGTACCAGCAAAGCGTGAATTTTGAGAAATGCTTAACCAAAAGTCTTACGGCCCGGGACTGGAAAAACTTGAAATTCTACATTTACAACTAAATTATGGCCAGGAAAAGGAAAATGCAACATGAATAGTGTGAAAATGAAGTGAATACAAGGTATAGTTAATGAAAGTTCAGTGAGTAGTACAGTACTATTATGTGTGCAAGCGTGTTTTTTGTGTGTGTGCGTGCCTGTGTGCATGTGTAGGTGTGCATGTTTACTAGGTTACCATGTGTTCGGAAAATGCACTACTTGCTGTAATTGGGTTTATTGTCCAGTGTACTGAGGGAATGCCAAGTGAAATTCTTTGAGGGAGTTCATTAACAGAAATGCATCAGTGACAGAGCTCAAATCACAGCTGGCGCATCAGCTGAGCATGCCGTGTGTACACCATGTAACTAAAAAGCTCATTCTGCATGATTTGTAAAAGGGGCTATAACATGCAAGGGTATGCATGAGGTGTTAACGAGAAGGCAATGACAGGACCAAAACTGTTGGTTAAAATCTTCGAAAATTTCAATGACGCAGTTTTGCCATAGCATGACTGTGAGGACACCAGTTGAGAAAATGTGTTTTGAAAATGAATAAATGGAAATCATGAGTAGAAACGTGACTTGGCTGATGTTCCTTGCTTTTTCACAGTTAGATTATGCAATTACTTGGCTGGGTGCGTTCAGTGGTAGCTGATTTGTGATTTAACATTCCTACCAATAGACAGAGTTCACTGTTTTATCAACCCTCTTACTGTATTATGATAGAACGAGCCTTCACATGCATAAAATCTTGACCGTGTGGAAACTTTTGAATTCGAGGAACAACACAAAACATGTAAGAGCATTTGATTCTGACTCATCCTGTCAGTGTGTCGGGAGATTTGGGGTGGAACAAAAAGGAAATCAATGTCGTTACGCTGCTTGTTAACACACGCAGATGCATTTGTTTAGCTCAAATGACTTGCATGAGCAGCATGACTCCACCAATGTTTGATGAGGGGAATCAAGTAGCATGTACACAATCACAATCTTCATCATTTTATCAATAACCTGCAATTATTTTGAATCGCTAAAATGGTTTTATCTTTGCTCAGCATTCATTATAATGCATACAAAATTGTCCCTCACATAAAATTAAATGTATATTTAATAATTGTATTCTATGGGGTCCATTAGTGTAGGGTATCTATCCAGTTAATCATCCATCAATGCAATCAATCCATCTTTACTTGCATGTGTCCATTTATCCATCCAATTATTCATGCATACATAAATTTCTTAAATTTCTCACTCTTTGCTATATTGCAGCCATTTGTTAAAATCATTGACGTTAATTTTTTTCCTCATTAAAATATCTGAAATATCACACCGCCATAATTATTCAGACCCTTTGCTGTGACACTCATACATTTAACTCGGGTGCTGTCCATTTCTTCTGATCATCCTTAAGATGGTTCTACACTTTCATTGGAGTCCAGCTGTGTTTGATTATACTGACTGGACTTGATTAGGAAAGCCACATCCCTGTCTTACAGCTCACAGTGCATGTCAGAGCAAATGAGAATCACGAGGTTAAAGGAACTGCCTGAAAAGCTAAGAGACAGAATTGTGGCAAGGCACAGATCTGGCCACGGTTCTAAAAACATTTATGCTGCACTTAAGGTTCCCAAGAGCACAGTGGCCTCCATAATCCTGAAATGGAAACCGTTTGGGACGATCAGAACCCTACCGAGAGCTGGCCGTCCGGCCAAACTGAGCAATTTGGGGGAGAAGAGCCTTGGTGAGAGAGGTCAAGAAGAACCCAAAGATCACTGTGGCTGAGCTCCAGAGATGCAGTCGGGAGATGGCAGAAAGTTCTAGAAAGTCAATTGAATGCGGCCAAGTACAGGGATATCCTGGACGAAAACCTTGTCCCGAGTGCTCAGAACCTCAGACTGGGCCAAAGGTTCACCTTCAAAAAAGACAATGACCCTAAACACACAGGTAAAATACCAAAGAAGTGGCTTCAAACAACTCCTTGACTGTTTTTGAATGGCCCATACAGAGCCCTGACTTAAACCCAATTGAGCATCTCTGGAAAGACCTGAAAATGGCTGCCCACCAACATTCACCATCCAACCTGAGAGAACCGGAGAGGATCTGCAAGGAGGAATGGCAGATGATCCACAAATCCAGGTGTGAAACACTTGTTGCATCATTCCCAAAAGGACTCATGGCTGTATTAGCTCAATAGGTTGCTTCTACTAAATACTGAGCAAAGGGTCTGAATACTTATGCCTGTGAGATATTTCGTTTTTAATAAATCGGCAAGAATTTCAACAATTCTGTTTGTTTTTCTGTCAATATGGGTCCTGTGTGAACATTAATGTGGGGGGGAAATGAACTTGATTTTAGCAAATGGTTGCAATATGAAAAAGTGTGACAAATTTAAGGGGGTCTGAATACTTTCCATACACACTGTAGGTAAAAAGAGGTGTGTTATACACTTTGTCAAAGTGGACCAAAGAAAGTATGTGGAAAAGCAACAAGAGGAAACCAAACGACAGAGCGGTACTGCAGTATTTAGCGTAGAAGTGAGGGAGAAGTAGGCAAGGAGACACTAAAAGTCTGAGAAACACAATCATGCACGCGAAGCAGACAGACTAAAAATGAGGTTAAGTTAGAGAAAAATAAAGACAAATGTCAGACAAGTTGCTGGTAGCCCGCTCAGGCAAGAGTTCTGACGCAGACAGCAAAATGGAGAGGGAGTGAAAGTTATGTTTTTAAAGTTATGGAAAAAGAGAGTGAAGGGATGAAAAGTAAACTAAGAAAAGAACATCTCCGGAGAGAGTTCAAGGGTGGGAAGCTATCAAAAAGGGTGAAGTGGATGAAATAAGTGTGAGAACAAAGAAGCGGGGTAGATTATAATAAAAACACAGGAGTTATGCAGGAATGCGAAGAAGGGAAAATAATGGAAATTGCATTTTCATCGAGGACAGTATGACAGAGCAAGAACCATTGTTATATATACAGTAACTCATAATAAAGAAAAATAATTGGAGGTTTCAATAAAAATAAATTCATCCGTTCCAGGATAAAAATAAATCATAAAACCTTTATGAAAGGAAAGTTCAAAGACAAGTGCACTAATACCTATAAGAAAACTATCCTTTCATGATGCCTCGTTACAAGCTTCTTTCTCCATTTTAATGCTAGTCATTAGTAGGAGTGACAATCTGTCCCCACCTCATATTTCGAGTCAAGATATTTTTGGGGAAATTTTGGTTGAACTGACACGGTAAAAGTTTAGCCTCAATAAATCAACATCTTATCTGCCATCATTTAAAAAAAAAAAAACACACAAGGTTCATATGTAACTTTGGCGAAAACACAAGATAAATCCAATATTACACAAGAGGTTAATGACAAAACATTATGAAACCACATTAATCAACGTTGCCTCCAAGCTACTGGTGGTAATGAATTTACGCGCAGTCATGGCAACCACAAATTACTTTAGGGTAAACATTGACAACAAACCAGCCTCATTAACATCGGTCAGATGCACATCTCTAAGTTGACGCATACAATATGGTATGATGCATTTTCAGTGCTGATGTGTCATTCATTTCCCCTGTGGCAGAACGCAGTGAGCGAATGAATGGCGGTGCAACACGGGAACGAAGCAAGAAAGAGTGGAAAAACAAACAAAAAGAAGTTGCAGAAAAGGGAAAGATGGAGTGATCTCTTGTTTATTTCCCAGAGAAGTTCAACGGCAGAGCCATTCTTCATCAGCCAGTGTCTTTGCCGTGAATATGTCAACAGTTTCGGCCCGGCAAGTGCACAGGAGTAATTGATCTATTTAGAATGCCAAAGGGAGAGAAAGGAAAGGGCACTATATAATACTGACACAAACAACAAAGGCAGGTGATGGAAGACCTAAATTCACTTTTGAAAGGAAAAGTACATTTCAAATACTGTTTGCTATTCTTCCAAACAATTAAAGAAAACTTTAAGTCGTGTTTGCGATGCGAGGATTTGGATTGTTTGCCAAAACGGAATGTTTTCCCTTTTTATAAAGAAATCCCCATGTTTGGATGGGATGGCGATTGAGTCACACAGAAGTGTGCAAAAACAACACACTCAACACAACAGTATCCAAAAATAGATTTCTGTTTGTACCTGTGAGATCGTCAAGGTGTAGTCTCTGACTGAGTACTATTCCGGGAAGTGTATCCTTTCTTCCTAATTCTATTCATTTATATCAAATTTGTGACAAAGAGTGTATTCGTCTCTTTTGTAAACTAAGGAAGTCACGATTTAAATCTTTGTGATTGTGTTGCTATTCAATAAAACAAAAGAAAATCAAATTATTAAAAGATTCACCTTTTATATACGTATATATAATCATAATGGTTTACGATTTAGTACTTCTACTTGTGCCCTCTAAAGGGTTTGTCTTAAATGGCTAACACAAAATAAACAAGAGCAGGGAAACTAGTGCAAAACAAGTCTGTAATTGAGTACAGTCTGTGTTTCAGCAATTTTGCTTCAAAACAAAAAGGTGTTTGTCACAACAAACCCTCGTAGAGTTTTTAAAATACATTCACCTGCATAACCTAATGAGATCCAATCCAGGAACTGTATGAAAAATATCAGCTTATTTTAGTGTTGATTGACAACTTCACTGCATCATACTGACAGAAATTCCTGAAATGGTGCTTACCTTATTTTTACACCCTCAGTGAGACTTTCTAGTGTCTCAGGTAAAAGACATCCACGTATTTGAGGGTTATTGTGAATCTTCCCACATGAGCCATACATAATCAGTTAGCATGCTGGGAATAAAAGTTTGGAGGACAAAGTAGGTAAAGTGACAAATACACTTCCCTAATGGCATTTTAAATTTTATACAATATTTTAATGGGATGACAGAATCTGTCTTTGAATGTTCTAAACTACTTTGCCGAGGATGAGCCTTACAGTGCAACTTGTAGCCAGGTCAATCGGATACATTATTAGTATTCAGGTTTATCGTGAGACTTTGACTATTTCCGATTATTGTTACAAAGTTGATCAGCATGCAGATGATGTGAGCTGGCGTAGCATCAGCATTCACAAGGTACAAGGAATGGCCCAAGGTGCAGGGTAAGTGATTAGTAAGATGAGCGCTTGCTTCACAGGAGTCGTACATAGCCTTAGAGGCTAATGAAACAAAAGCAGGTGGGGGAGCAATGCTGATCCACTGATAACATGGAACACGCAGTCGGACTTGCACTGAACTCATGCAGAGCTGCGCAATCGCGCAGCTCCATTTCAGCGCCATGCTGGCATACGGACACACAGTTAGCTTCAATTATGGCAAAAGTAATCACAGGTGCACATATACAATCTGTATCTGTATCTCAGGGAGTTGTTTACAAGGAGCTATTCCAAGGGCTTTGTGATTAAAACCGCCGCAAAGCACTCCTGACACTCCATTACCCAGCATGCCCTGGGTGAAGCAGGAGTGTACATATTGATTTCACGCCTCATTAGATTTTGTGTCTAACAATGTCATAGTTCATGCAAGTTCTACCGGATCCTGCATCATTCCGCAATGACCAGGCACAAATGTGGGAGGGGACGGCCGACACATAACGCATGAACACATTATTATTGAGTTTGGGCTTGTCACAGCCTCGTACTTGGCGAGTTGTGCAGTGCTCTTGACCCACTTTCCAATAGACAATACAACTAACTTTTTTCAACAGTTCATTTTTTTTCCCCCTTGGAACACCAAAACTTTAAACCGCGAACCTCTCCCATGCATGGCATCATGCAAGGATTAACAGTTTCGCTTTTTCTGTACATTTTGTGACATTAAAAAAAAAAAAAAAGGGACCAGCCTCAACAAGTTATGGTAAGAGAAGACCTCGATAGAACCGACTAATGGAGGCGCGTGGTCGTCCGATATAGCTTGATTGTCCGTTACATTGAAGCACTTTTTTTAGGCCGTATGCAAAGCAAGTGGTTACCTTATTTTGATACTTTCATAACAATTACCGGTAAAAATATGGAATGTAGTGTCTCTTAATATTGACAGTGGTTAACTTTTTCTACATACTTATGACAGTTAAGTTTTTTTCCAGGTGCCTTTGAGTATGAACGGATTTCCATTATTTCCCATGTGAAATTTTGGGGGGAAATCCAAACAAGCATCCCAGAATCACTGTAAGCATAAACAAGATAGTGCCACTGCACTTGGCATGCAATACAGTCTTAATTTTACAGGTGTACTTTAAATTGGTACCAGACAGTTTACAATGTCATGAAAATGATTGATGAGCTACAGGAAGGTGGGCTACACTTTGCACATTGATCATGTTTCAGAGAGGAATCGATCTTCAGCACCACGCCTAACAGACCCTTGCCATAATGGAGGTGTAGGCCATGTTGTGCTTAGTTGAATTGTTAGCACAAGTAGAGAAAGGAGAGTTTACTAAGATGTATAGTATCCTGCTATATCCTTATACGCCTTCAGGTTGTATAAGAAAACATTTTGCTTTCTGCTTGTTTAATTTTGTTCTTCCTGAGGAAGTTTGTTTGAGAGCTTCTCGGCAGTCTTTCATTGTTTGTATTGGGTCCATTTATCTTTGCAGCAGAGTGCACAAACAGCAATGTACTGTGATTCCACTTTCACTGATTGACCTTCAAACAGTAATTGGCAAGATTCATTCATTTGGACTCAGAGAGATGTGGATTGGATGGCTTTCACCAGCATTCTTTCTTTAAGCTCTTGCTTGCTTTTTCAGCACACTTTAATTTATCTACCAAATCCCCCCTTCCTCTTCCTAAGTTCCCTATCATTCTCCTTTTTATCTCTCCACACTTTACAATTTGACTTTTCTCACCTACAAACTGTTCAAAGCAGACAGTTTTGGGGAGGTTGTCCTGTCCTTTTATATGTGCCAAATAGTAGTGATTATGTGTAGTCCGTTTCCCACACGGAAAAATAAAATGATGAAGCTTCGTCCAAGTAGCTACCAAGACTGGTAAAAAAAAAAGTATTATCAAAATAAGCCTGACTGTGATGCAACAAAAGGGCACACATTTCATTGGCATGCACATTGTCTGACATAGGCAGCTTACAATAAATCACTTTCTCGTGTAAACCTGTACGCTTGGCTAACCGTAATTTCTCGTGTATACAGGAAGTCCTCGAGTTACGACGTACTCGACCTACGACGTTTCGACTTTACGACACCCGTGCCTCGTCCGCCATTTTGTCCCCAGAACCACAGTGTTTCTGTTTAGCTAGTGCATGGATGCTTGTGGTGTTTGTGCGCCGGGAGACTCGCCTATGATGAGTACTGTACGTCAAAAATATCACCATGACCAAGCACACCGGTGTGGTGAGTTTGGATAAAATTTGAAACTTTCAAACATTTCCACGTTTTTTATATTTTATCAAACATTTGATCACTGACCAACATCAGGCTCAGCTCTACCCATGGACAGCTTCAGGCTTTTTAGTTAGTTAGTTTAGTTTTAATGCATGGTTTCTCTGTGCTTTAAAATCAGTCGGATTGCTTTGTATTTTTCATGTTGTGTTGCATTTTATTGCTTCTGTCTGCATGTTTTATGCATTTGATACTGTGGTCTTGAGATTTTTTTATGTCTTTGCAGTGTGTGCCTGTCCTCTCAAGCACTGTGTAACGGTCCTTTCAAGCACTTTGTAACGAGTACCAATGAAAAGCGCTATATAAATTAATTTTACTTACTTGCTTATTTTCATGGGATGAGTCACACAGTTTGCAGATGACATCTTTAGTAAGTTAGAGTCGTTTTGCTTGTAAGCAAAATGTGTTTTTGGTCCTATAAAACATAATTCAACACATGGACAGTCGGAACATGCTCATCACTGGGATGCGGTATGTTTGAATTGTGGCGGCAAAACAAAACAACAATTCTATTGTGAGAACTTAACCACTGTATTCCAACTCGCCATAGGAATTACTACACCTGCATTATTTCAAATTGGTCAGGGCATACAGCTGTGTGTTGATAGAAAACATCCATCCATCCATTGTCAACACCGTTTATACTGGTTAAGGTCGCGGGGCGCTGGAGCCTATCCCAGCTGACTTTGGGGCGAAAGGCTGACTACACCCTGAAGTGGTCGCCAGTCAGTCGCAGGGCACATATAGACACGGAGAACCATTCGCATTCACATTCACACAATCACTGAGTGGGAACTGAATCCACGCTGCCAGCAATAAAGTCAGGCGAGTGTACCACTACACTATCAGTGACTAGAAAACATCAAACACAAATTACATTGCATTTTTGTATGTATCTTGTGCTAAAATTCTTCAAACAAACAATGGAACAGATTGCTCATTTTTCCTGTGAGCGTTAAGATTAGGGACACTACAACGGTGAAATGCAGATGGGTGCACAGAGTCATCAACTTTTGTTATAATGAGAAAAGCTGTAAAATAACAAACCTTTTCAAATGCAGTGGAGAAGTCCTAAACACCAGTCGAATCCATTTTGGCCCAAAACCATCGGAATATACTTTTTAGCAAGACAGTGACCAAAGGTATCCGCACAAGTCAACAAAACAGAGGTTTCGCACAAAAAAAAATAATAAAGGTTTTGAATAACCACACCTATAGTAACGTCAATAGAAAAACTGTGGAATGGCTTGACGGTGGCTGTGCACAAGAGATCCATCCATCCATCCATTTTCTGAGCCGCTTCTCCTCACTAGGGTCGCGGGCGTGCTGGAGCCTATCCCAGCTGGGGCAGGAGGCGGGGTACACCCTGAACTGTTTGCCAGCCAATCACAGCTGTGCACAAGCGATTGCTCGTAATTTTAAACACTTTGTTCTCTTTTGAGAAAACGTTCTGATGTGCCATGCTGACACACTTTTACCCCAAAAGAATGAATGCTGCAATTAAAGCCCTATTAGTTTCAGGTGTGTACACTAATACAAACCGCTTATTGTACTTTAAAAAAAAAATAATAATAAAATACTCATAACATTTTTTGTCATCATCAAGCATTTAAAATTAAATTGTTGTGCAGTGTATAGATCTTTTAAGTTTTGTGATGATTTATCCAACAAGATGCACTGATGGAGGTGCAAGGTAATGTTAAGGCGGATGGAAGGAGGAGGTGGGGCTGTTAAATATGCACACAGCCTGAGTACACCAATTTGTGTGGGGAAAATTGCATTTAAACTTTCATTCCTAGTTCATTTATATACGAACGCATTGCTCTTTCACCGAGCAAAAGGAAGTGAGAAGGTATTACCGTGACACACCTCGAGTGAAAAATCATTACAAGTCACCTTGGCAGCTTTCTGTGTTGTTTAGAAACCACTCAGTCATCACATGGGCTACTTCCCTAGAGGTAGAATTGCAGTGTCCTGAAGGCTCACGGAAGAAACTGTAAGAAATAAAGCTCCTTCACAGCAAGCAGAACAGGTTTGACTTCATTATAAGCGAGATAGTTACACTGTATATCTCGTGCAAACTGTACTGTAGATACTGTACGTGCAAAATGCATACAGTAATGCTTCTTCAACAAATTAAAGGATACAAATGTTGAACTTCTTTTTCCGTGCCATTGTTGTATTGATCAGAATTACAGCATCTGGCCTGAACTTCTCAGCTGATCTCATGTTGTTATTCGTTAAACCACAAACTAGTTCAGACTAAACCAACAGCGACTCTGCTGGTTTCAGCCAATTAGTGCACTCAATTCAACTTCAACAACACTAACTTGATTGAAAGTAGGCAATTTTCAATGAATGTGGGTGCAAGTTACTGTACTTTGAGAGTCCTGAGCAGCTGACACCGACAGAAAAGTGACTGCTTAAGCTACTTGTGGTCTCTTTTGAAAATGATGTATATTGAACAGAGGAAGCGTGTTGGAAAGAATAAGGTTTTCCTTTTAAAGGCCAAATTGAAACAACGAAGAGAGTCTGGAGACCTGCACGCAGCAGTCCAGAGTATACAAACGTTTGTAGAATATATTATCTTGTGTGCACTGAACAAGACCTTGCTTCTATCACATACACAAACTCTTTCAGTGGAGAACCTTTGATGCTGGATTGGTGGATTATGGAGACTTTCAGCTCACATGCAACAAGCTTAGCGAAGAAATGAACCCATGTATAGTTTAATCACATGCAAGTCATTTTGCAGAGAACACCAAAGACAAGATACATCTGTATAAAATATAACACAGTGGAATCTGTGAAGTGAAACAAAAGCTGCTCCTGCAACCTCCGATATGTTTGGTTTAAAAAAAAAAAGGATTTGCCAAAGGAAGTCATGGAAATGGAAATAATTCCTTCAAGGGTCAAATTGCGGAAGCCATAACCAGTATTGGGAAAGTTCATTTTCTATTCAAAATATTTCATATTCTGCAGTCTTCCCCATACTGAACCCAACTGAGACAATTGAACCAAACTGAAGCAATTTAATGACACCTGGGGAAACCTGTGCATGTGCTTTGAGTTTAGTAGATAATCAGTGTGTGACACTCAGTTTAAAATATTTATGGCCTGCAAAATTTGGGATGATTTCGTCACAGTATGCTAATATTTTGAATTCCTGATTTTGTGGGTTTTATGAGCTGGAAGCCCAAATTTAAAAGAAATAAACAAATAAATACTTGAAATTGTTTACATTTTGGGCCCTGAATCTATGAAAGTTTAACTTTTTGAATGGAGCTACGGACATAAACAAACCTTTCCATGATATTCAAATTTTGTGGAAAGGGTCTATAGCTAAGGCGTTTCCTGTGTCCTTTGGTGTCTGTGATTCTAATGACATGTAACCGTCCCAATGAACCAAATTACCATGATGTAATTAATCATTATTAAGATGTTTATGCGGAGAATGTCATTATCGTCACGGTACGCAACAATAAATTTGAAGGTGATATTGCGAATCATAAACACTTCTTGCCAGCCATAATGCTTTTCTTCGGATAAAACGTGGTATGTTTAAAATACAGTATCAAATAGCATGAATTACTTAATAATCAAGTATAGGCTTTATGGATTCATATATGGGCGACAAGGTGGGTGACTTAATTGAAGACTCTAAATTGTCCATAGGTGTGACTGTGAGTGCGAATGGTAGTCTATTTCTATGTACCCTACAATTGGCTGGCGACCAGTTCAGGGTGTACATCGCCTCTCGCCTGAAGTCAGCCGAGATAGGCCCCAGCACACCCGCAACCCTACTGAAGATAAGCGGTTCGGAAAATCAATGGATGGATTGATATATATCTGAGAAAAAACACAAAAGTAGTTTTCTTTTCCAACAGACCTTAACTTCAACTAAATATCCATGGAGCAATACTGCGAAGCATGTTAGCAGCGGTAGGTCTGGTGAAGTTCTCCTGAGGCAACCTAAGAGCTGATGCAACATCCTGCAAAGCATCTCAAGAAACTCAAACGGTTCCACATGAAGCGGTGCAGGAAAATGTTAATGGTGAACATTTTAGCTGGAGATTTACACATCAGAAAATACGCCGATTAAAAGTAAGACTAATTTCCTGTAGACATAACTGATTCACAGTTGACCTCGAGAAGGTTATACCACCCTAAGCCAACAAAATCCTCCATTACGTTAGCACAGATACTACATCCTCAAAGAAGCTATCCAAAAAAATAAAATTACCAGATTACCATTGACTTACTCCGTTTTTAAGCTAAATGCACCTAAATGCAATTGAATGTTACAGCGGCACCCTTAATATTTACTGTAGAAACTTTCTTCTAACTAACTGTGAGCACGAAATAATGCTCTGTAAATGTGATGAGAATCACATGCATGGGCATAAAGTTGGATCAATAAAATATTTAACATGGGTTGCGGAATTCATTGTTGATTAATCCTGTCGTGAAGCAAGTGTGACAAAATGGAGTGCAATGGAGGGGAGACGCTGTTGATTCAGTCTCAACTAGTCTGAGACACCATGGGCTCCAATTTTGTAGACAGTGCAGCTGCGCTTCAGCATGAAAACTGCCGCATATTGATTTTCGTGTAAGTGCAAGACCAATTTGGCAGACCCGTCCATCTGTGCCAAGCTGGGTTTGTTACTGTCGTAACTCAAATGTTGGCTCGCAAGACAAAGCAAAAAATCGAGCATGCGTAACTTGGAAAAACTCAAGGTACCACAGTATATTTGTTTTAAGCAAATCTGGCTCGTGCTTAGCACTTCTGCTTCCCAGCTAGGATATCCCGGTTCGACTCTCCATTGGAACAATGTGTGGAGTTTTTCCATGTTCTCCTTGTGCTTGTGTTGGTTTTGTCTCGACCTACTCCTGTTTCCTTCCACATCCCAAAAACTTGCATGTTAGGTTCATTGAAGACCAAGTTTTCCAAAGTGAACTGTGAACGGTTCTTTGTCTACATGTGCCCTTTAATTTACTGCCGATCAGTTCGGGGTGTGCCACACCTGTCACCCTCAAATCAGTTGGGATGGGCTTCAGTTACCTGCAACCCTAGTGCCGCTATAGCGCGATCGAAAATGGATGGATAGATGGACCCACAGTTCATTGATTATCTTCCTTCAGGTGCCCTTGGTAATTTAGTCAAATGGTCAATCTCTAATACTGTATGGACGTCAAGCAATTTGCAATAGGTGCCCTTTCACCACTCAGAGTAGATTGGATATTCCATCACTGTTTAATTAAACTAAAAACATTTATTGCCTCCGAAGTTTGTTGTACTGTGTATGCCAATTAATGGAACAGCATTCAGCTGCACGATGAATGAAACCAAGACTAAACACCAATCACCCAATGCAATTAGTGCGAAAGCAACGTTTTTGTTTTTCAGATGGAGACTTGGGATCATCAAATGTCTTTTGTTTCTTGCTTCTTTCTGTCTGAGCATGTTGATTCGCTGCTTAAACAAGATAAAAGCCAACAATTGCACGCGCGCAAGTACACACACACTCACATAGACACACACACACACACACACACACACACCTAAATACCATGGCTGTTGACCTTTGCAGTACTTGCCTTCTAATCCTTTCCGTCTTCCCAGGCACCACCAAAAAGCCTCGACTCTTGTCATGTTCAGCTATGGAAAAAGGACCACTTTGAGTAATTGCCGAGCTTTTAATGACTATTTCAATTATGTCTTCTTGGCAACAGCTGGAGCCCAGTAATGCTCCATCATTTCCAACCATTATACTCTCAAAATCCTTTGGCACCTTTCAATCTTTATGTTCTTTCATGCACAACAGTCGCCTAAATAACCCTTAGAGCTGCCTGGAAGCTGAAAGCTATGAAGAAAAAGAGCAAAGGCCACACTAAATATCAGTTACCAGCACAATACATCCAACCAGATACACAATCTTCTGGATTTTTTATTTTTTTTTTTCAGCCGAAGCTGGTGAAAGTTCATTTACATGAGGTCGCTATACCTTGTCGAAATGAAAGTGTCATAAACCTTTTGACAAAACAATTTCATACATTTGTCAAAATAGAAGACACACTTTTAAGACTAAACTTACATAAAGTCCAAATGCAGTTGAAAGATAATCATACTAATAATGTACAATTGAAAGGGGGGAAAAAACTATTATTTTGCAAATCCATGAATGGTTTTCTTTTTGTATCAGGGATTCAGGAGCCCATATTTTGGCATCAACCACCATTATCATAGTTATTAATTTTCATTTTCGAGTTTCAAGGCCTCTGAATATTGTTGTTGTGACAAAGAATTGGCAAGACGTTTTGTTCGCAGCGCAAATTCCCCCTGAAGTCCAATGTCGTACGTAACGGAAAGTGTTACTACCTGCTCTTTGACTGAGGCCAGGATAGATGAGGTTGTCTCCGTCTCTGACCTATCTCCATTGGAGCCCGACATCACCGGGGGAACCATGGCGCCCTTCTCCTGCTCAGCGGGCTGCTCTGGCACCGGCATGGCTGAAATGATCAAAAACATTCACAGGCGCTATCAGGGCCAATTCTAGGACCAGCGGTTTAGGGGTACTGAGCTGCTGGCCAGGCAAGATATATTTCACTCTTTAGTATATTTGAACGCAATTTCATTCCCACATTTATGAAAGACAAGCATAACACTTTTTGGGGAAAGTCAATGACTAAGTCATCAAATCTGATGAAGGTTATTTAAATGTTGAGCCACAGCAAAAAGAGGAATGGAGAGGAGTCATTAAACCACAGGTGTCAAACGGGTGGCCCGGGGGTCAGATCCGGCCCGCCACATCATTTTATGAGGCCCGCGAAAGCAAATCAAAATCGCTAACTGTGTTCTGGTGTAATGACCTTGAGATATCTGCAAGCATTTTTTTTGTTCCCAATCCCCCTTTGAAAACACGTGTAATAGTGGAAAAAAACATGTTTTTATAAAACTGGTTATTCATGAATGTGTTGTGTATACTGTATGTAATTCTAGGTGGTAATCTTTTGTTTATTTGGGTTCACAGTCGTAGCGGCCCTCCGAGCGAAGTCATAACTATGATGTGGCCCGTGACAAAAATGAGTTTGACGCCCCTGCATTAAACAAACAAATTGGAGATGACACAACAGCTAGCTTCTCTCATTCCAATTCAAAGAGACCAGTGTTGCCATCTCTGACCACCTGAATTGTTTCCTAGCAAGAAATAACCTTAGCTTACCTGCTACCTAACAACATAAGCAGTGAGCTATGGTTAATTACAGCAAAAAATGAGGAATGAATGAGAAAATAACGACTGTATTTCACTAGAAGGTGCAGATGCTCTGTGCAGATAGCACGCTAAAAACACCTATGGGCGCAATTAACAAAAATAACTCGATCTTTCAAGGTCAGATCATGTCTTTTAAAGCTATTTGACCATAATGCAATTAAGGTCCATTTCTTTATTCTGCAAAATGTGTTTTAATCCATCATGTTTAAAGTGAATGCCAAATGCCTCTTCTTTAGTTTGAAAAATATTGTTTCATAAATTCAATAGCCTTATTTCACGACAAATGAAGATATTCACAATCCATGAACAGTAACGTAAGAATTGTTCATGAGATGACTGAGGAGGCGGCACAGATGCTCTAACCGACTGGTTAGAGCATCTGCCTCACAGTTCTGAGGACCGGGGTTCAATCCCCGGGCCCCGCCTGTGTGGAGTTTGCATGTTCTCTCCGTGCCTGCGTGGGTTTTCTCCGGGCACTCCGGTTTCCTTCCTCCCACATCCCAAAAACATGCATGAATCGGAGACTCTAAATTGCCCATAGGTGTGAATGCGAATGGTTGTTTGTTTGTATGTGCCCTGCGATTGGCTGGCAAACAGTTCAAGGTGTACCCCGCCTCCTGCCCGATGATAGCTGGGATAGGCTCCAACACGCCCGCGACCCTGGTGAGGAGAAGGGGCTCAGACAATGGATGGACGGATGGATGAATGAGGATTACCTTTGTAATCTTTAACATTGGGCACCTTTTTCCAGATACAAGTTGTGCCCTTTATTAGCAGGTATGCATACACGCATGATAAAAGATGTGTTGTTTGACCGCTCCAAATTGAGATTTCTACAAAGTAGACCTGCGCATGCTGAAATATTGGACGTGCCAAAGACACCGACATCTCAAAAGCATGTGTGAAATTGATGTTACCCGAATCATATTTTCTGCACCGTCCTCCTCATGTCTCATCCGTTCAGAAAGCCTAAACCAGACTTCAAACAGAGAATTAATGTGTTTGACATTTGCTAGGTTATTCATCGCATCTTCAGCCACATCATCCAAGTGGATTTTGACACACTGATGAGTCATGAATTGATATTTTCCAGGCTACAGACTCGCATTGATTAAACACGTAGGAGACACACAAAGTCTGCAAGGTGATCGTGATTGCTACAAAGCCTTTACGTCATCATAAATCTGGTCTTTACTTAGACTTTAATATAAGCAAACGGATGGCGGGTTAGAATGGCACAATGTGGAAACCAAATGGCATTTATATTTAATCTTCTTTAAAAGCTTAGTAAAAAGACTAAGAAATCGGGAAGTAGGGCAGCAAGTTTTACAGCAAAGAGACCACAGGGAGTGGACATTGTCAATAGAGCAAAGTAAATAATGAGGCAAGTTAGTGGAGTCTCTTTCCTGGGAGACTCATCAGTCCAATTACAATGTCTAATGTTGACATCCAAGTTTGTGCCAACTATTGTTTGGTCAAAACTGTGCCCAGTGCACCTTTCTGCTCTGTGCATTGCAATAATGATAGCTAGCTTACATTTAAAAGCATAGTTATTGAAGGCAAATAATGATGAAACAATATCCTCCGTAATGTTGTGTGGATGAATACATTTTGAACATTTAGCCATACGTGCCTCAACCTTACCAGATGTTTTGTGAATTATTGCTCATATAGCAAAAGGCTAAATTATCTAGGACAGCGATTCTCAAAGTGCGGTACGAGGACCGCGAGTGGTAAGCGAAAGAATCACTGAATTGAAATCTACATTTGTAACATGACGACAGCCACTTAAAACCTTTTTTACATCCAGTAGAGTAAATGTTTTACTTTTCAAGTACACCACATATTTAAATATAGTTCACATGTATTTAACTTTCAAGTACAACACATTTCCATATAACTTATCAATGGTGTCTTTTTAAACATGCATCCATCCATCCATGATGTCAAATACATTTTAACCAAATAGTTAGTAGTTTTTCTCTCTTCCTATATTTAAGCGCAGTGTGAATGTTCTTTGGCTTACTAAATATCTACCTTGTTTTTGAAGCTCACTTAGTCCTACTATATTACTCTATTTCAGCATTGGTCATGATGGTGGTACTTGGAGATCGATGTTTTTTTTTGAGGTGGTACTTGGTGCAAAATGTTGGAGAGCAACAATTCCGAAAACGCATAACTTACCTCGTAAATGTATATTATTTCTGGTGAAAAGATCTCAATGTACTTACGTTAACATAGTGTTGACTTTCTTAATTTTCAGCAAGACAAAAAGACAGTATGGTTTAACTTGACATGATTCTTAAAATAAGATCTTGTATCTTAAAACCTTTTATATCTTTTTGTCTCGCTTAAAATTTAGAGAAAAAGTCAAAACTGCCTCAAAATAAGTACATAAAGTGGTTTTCATAGAAAGAAGTAAGTTTTGTGTTTTTATGGATGCAGTCTCAGTGTAGGCTTTGAGTCATTTTCTTTGGTTGACTAAGGCAAAATGAACGATGACTTAATACAGTATTCCACACAATCTACGTAATTCTTATCGCACGATTACTTCAACAGAAGAATCAAATGAGCCTTAGTGTCGGTTCAGTAGGCAGCCTGACAAAAGCCGCACCGGGTGATACGATCTCCATTGAGGGCAAGTCAACCATTAGCATAAAGAAAGACCGTAAACAAGTCAGAATGTTTGTAAATCAAACAGTGAGTCCAGTTAGTCTGCTTAGCCAGCGGACAGAGACAGCAGGCTAGGCAGGGTGGTGTCTGTAAATAAAAGATGCTGTTAAGGCAGCCTGCAGATGGATATTTTCACTTTGGCTGTCAAACAGCACTTCTCGGCATGGCATCTTCACTCTATAAGAGGAAATGAGACACCGCACTTTGGATTCTGAGCGACCAAGACCCCAGCAAAGACAACACTGAAGCAGAGGAGCGTCACGGAGCCTCAGCTGTTTATTAAACACCTTCATAAAGGAGTGGGAGTTTTACTGACATTGAGTAACAGCGTTTTGAGGCCTGTGGCTCATCAGATATCCTCTATTATTGCTCGTTTTTTTCATCGTGACACGCTGACAAAAGATGCAATTACATCCTGTGCAAACAGACCAAATTCCTCAACTCCCTGCAAAACTGTTTACATATGTTACAATGCACATTATTATGAAAAGTGATCATCTATAGAAAACCGTTGCGGTCGATGCACTGACCACGACTGTGTTGAGAAAATTGCAAAGCTGGCTTTTACAGAGATAATGCCGCTATAACACATTTCCCATCAAGTGTCACAATGCCACACTATCCCAGAATGCTTCACACAGCCGCCATTGTCAGCAGCTTCTACTGAATAAATGCACCACTTTCTGCAGAATACAAAGCAACAGGGACCTCAGCTTAGACGGCGATTGGGACACGTTTAATTGGACTGGTGGAAATGTGTGCTGCTTCCTGTTAGTCTACGCAAGGAATAGGGTTCGTTGCGGGGTAGAAATGCCAAGATTTTGTATGTCTCAGGCAAAGTGTTGTTTTTGATCAGCATTTGTTATCCCTATTATGCAAATAAATTGTAACAATCAAATATGTCAACAATTTCCATTTCGGGTGAGGTCGGGCAAGGGCCCAGGATTACTTTTTTTATTTTATTTTTTTATTTTTTACCACTTTATGATTTGATATTGTTGGACATTTTTCTTTCGAGCCCTGTGGCTGACTGGTGACCAGTCCAGGGTTAAGACTGCCTTTCACTCTTAGTCAGCTTGGATACACCTCCCTGAATAGCAGCGCATAAGCGGTAGAGAAAATGACATAATGAAGAAGATTGGTTATTATAAAGTGGTACAACAGGCAGTCTGGAAAGGACATTTATTTTGTTTGACTTTTTTTTTTTTTTTTTTTTTTTTAAATGTTAAATATGAGTATTTCCTCTCTAAAATGTATAGTATCTTCTCACTCAAAAACAAGCAATAGAAAAATGATCAGCCTATCTTCTTCTATGACATAAAATCAACACAGCTTTACACATGCCTAGCTCATAAATGAGCTTTTTCTTTTTCTGCGTTCAGGGGAGTTGGGGTGCACAAGGTACAAGGTGCTTTTATTCTCAATTCTTCAATATGCATAACACATACAGAGGAATGAAATTACGGTACTCAAGGGCCCACGGTGTTACCAAAGGCAGCACAAGTAATATCAATATAAAAGCTAAATAAACTATAGTATATACGGTATAAAAAGTATTAATTGAATGTGCAAATAGCAAAGATCACGTGACGTGTGAAACATAGTCAATGTCAGAGAATCAAGGCAAATAAGACATATAAATTAGATGACAAAACCCCAGTGCTGCTAAAGTGGCGAGTGCAACCCTGAGTCTGGTGTGAGTGTGTGTGTGTGTGTGTGTGTGTGTGCATGTTTGTGGTGCATCAGAGTTCAGAGTTCAGGTAGGCAGAGGACAGAAGAGGTAGAGGGGGCAGAGGGTTTCTGACAGCCTGATGAATAAAATGTCTTTGAGTCGGCTAGGCCTGGCACGCAGGCTCCGCAGTCTCCTCCCTGATGGCAGCAGAGTGAAGAGACTGTGTAATGGATGGTGGCATCCCCTGCTGTGCGGAGGGTTTTGCAGGTGAGGCGGGTGCTGTAAATGTCCTGCGGGAACGGAAGAGCAGTTCCGATGATCTTCTCAGCTGCCCTCACTATGAGATGGAGAGTCATACGGCAGGATGCGGTGCAGGCTCCATACCATACAGTGATGCAGTTGGTCAAGATGCTCTCTATGGTCCCTCTGTAGAATGAGCACATGATGGGGGTCGGGTCTCTGGCTCTTCTCAGCTTGTGCAGGAAGTAGAGGCGCTAGTGAGCTTCTTGGCCAGTGATGAGGTGTTGCTGGTCCAAGAGAGGTCCTTGGTGATGTGCACTCCCAGGAACTTGGTGCTGCGTCCCCGTTGCTGATGAGACCCTCCAAAGTGTCGTCTGGATACTTGATGAAGAGGTTGGAGCTGTATGTCGGTGTGCAGTCATAGGTCAGTATGGCGAAGAGGAGGGGGCTCAACACACAACCTTGAGGGCCCCCCGTGTTCAGAGTGATGGTGCTAGATGTTTTGCTGCCGACTCATACTCCCTGTGGTCTCCCTGTCAGAAAGTCCAGCAGCCAGGTGCATATTGAAGTGTTGAGCCCCAGCTGGTCCAGTTTGTAGATGAGTTGGTGAGGGAGGGATGATGGCATTGAATGCTGAGCTGAAGTCTATGTACAGCAGACTAACATATGAATCCTTAGAGTCCAGGTGTGTGACGGCAGAGTGGAAGGCGGTGGAGACTGCGTCATGGGTTGACCGGTTGGACTGATATGCAAACTGGAAGGGGTCCAAGTAGGGGGGGAGGGAGGACTTGATGGACTCAGGACTCATCAGGATGGGAGTGAGCGCTACCAGATGGTAGTCATTGAGGCAGGAGGGAGATGACTCCTGGTGTCACTGCTGTCACTGAAGCGGTTGACGATCTTCCTGCAGTACTCCCTCTTGACCTCCCTAATGCCACGGGACAGATTGGCCCTGGCTGTCCTCAGGCCCTCCTCATTCCCAGATCTAAAAGCCGTGTTGCGGACCTTCAGTAGTCTGTAGACCTCCCCTGACAGCAATGGCTTCTGATTAGCACGGAGAGTGATGGACTTAGTGGTGGTGACATCATCCATGGACTTGCTGATGTAGGCAGTAACGGTCTCTGTGTACTTCTGAAGGTCTGTGATGGAATTGTAGGTGGCAGCCTGTTTGAACATGGTCCAGTCTGTGGTGGCGAAACAATCTTGAAGTGCCTCAAGGGACCCTTCTGACCACACTCAAACCTGTTTCGTAACTGGTTGGGAGACTTTAACCAGTGGTCTGTAAACTAGGATTAGCATAACATTGGGATGGTCTGAAGCGCCGAGGTGGGGGAGGGGATGGGCCTTGGAGGCCCCTCTCAGGAGGTTAAAGACTTTGCCCAGAGTGTTATTTCCCCGTGTTGGACAGTCAATGTTTGAGTCGGTTTTTGGAAACACAGCCTTGGGGTCACCATTGTTGAAGTCCCCAGCTAGGATGAGGAAAGCATCTGGGTGGGCCATCTTCTGTTCATTGATATGATGGTATAGCTCATTTAGAGCCTTACTCCTGTTATTGCTGGAGTTTGGAGGACAGCCACAAGCACTATGGCAGTGAATTCCCTCGGTAAATAAAACAGCCGGCACTTCAGAGCCATAAACTCCAGTAGTGGTGAGCAGTGTTGACTGTCCAGGAGAGCGTCCCGGCACCAGGTAGCATTGATGTAAACACACAGTCCCCCACCGCGAGTCTTACCTCCCGCGAGAGTTCTGTCCGCTCGGTAGCATGCTAGCCGGTCGTGCTGAATGGCGCCGTCTGTAACGCTGCTGTTAAGCCATGTTTTCCACAAACACAAAAACACAGCACTCTCCCAGTCATACGGGTAGAGTGGAGTAGTCCAATGTAATCCAGCTTGTTGTCCAGAGAGCGTACGTTGGCTAACACAATAGAGGTGTGTGGTTTAGCCGCTAGCCTAGCTCGGATACCTCCACGCTTGCCCCGTTTCTGCTTCCACCTTCGCCGTTCGTGGGGCCTCCACCCTGGGCCCAATGCAGGAGTGGGGGTCGCAGCTGTTGTAGGCTTTTCAACAAGGAACATTTTCACATCTCGTCTCGGTGTTTTGAACTCCCTAAATCAAATTGTGACTCAGTTAATTAATGACTGTTCAGGGTTTTGAGCACATTACCTGTTTGGTGCAGACTTCAATTTCCGCAGTGGCTTACACAATAATCGTTGCTAACATATGGCTAATAGCACTAATGTTGTCAGAGTGAAGCCAGGTTCAAAATGAGGCAACGATCATTTTAATTTTCACGCCCAATTTTGCCAGCCAATCATTCCTGGTGCCAAACACTCTTTTGCTTTTCTAAAATGATCCCCTGACGAATGGCGCATACAAACGTCTCCCGTGATTGATGGCTCTAATTTACCTCCATGTAATGTCTCATATTAAACTCTGAATAATGCATAATTTAGTTCGCACTCCACAGAGATGAAGTGGGTGCACAATTGTATGCATGTGTAGGCAAGCACATAAGATGCATGCTCTTCCAAAAGCTATAAATAGATTTCTTTTTTTAAGCCAAACTTACAGGAACAGCTAAAGCTGCGACAGTATGTTGGTGTTCCCTATTATAATATCACACCTACTTTTTCTAATAGCAATCCACGCACAACAATTGACAACCATGAACTCTATCACGATAGGGACACAATTATTCAGTCAGTGTATCAATTATATTGATGTTATTATTTGTACTGTCTTTTGTAGCACTGCGCGCCCTTGATTAATGTAATTTCAATCCTCTGTATGTGTTACGCATATTGAAGAATTGCCAATAAAAGTACCTTGTGTCTGGGTATACCCTGGGCTGGTCACCAGCCAATCATAGGGCACATGCTTGTGAACACACAACCATTCACACTCATATTCACACCTATAGAGATTTTGTATTCTCATTAACCTACCATGCAAGTGCAAGTAGAAGCTACTTGTCCATTCGAGTAGCTTCAATCCCTTCACTGCCCTAAGCCGTCACATTAATGATAGCTGTACTCGCAGTTGGCCCTGCAGTAGAGGTGGGCGGGGGGGGGTGGGCAGTGACTAATTTGCATGGGACAGGACCACCCGCTAAAAACTTGCTGAGTTAGGTGAGGCTTTAAAAAAAAAAAAAAGAAAAAAGGACGGAAGGTGTATTGTACTTTTATTTTGATGAAAGCATGAATTTGGGGATTCCAGAGCATTTTGTGTTAGCAAGATACCGCAGACTCAAAACATAATGTGGTAACGGAAATAAAAGCTCACAACTACCTGCGCCGATCTTGAAAATGCATGTCGGGTCTTACGTTCCCTCTGGAGGTGCGATAAGCCTGAGTAAAGCCCAGAAGTAACTGGAGGATGAGACTGGAGGTGGACGTGGCTCACGTCTCCAGCGGCCTTATTCTCTCATTGAGGAGGCGGCTCACACACGGCTGTGATCTTACGCCTGAGGCCTGCTGCTCTTCTACGGCCTCAAAGGCAGGCAACTTTCACCCGTTCAATCAATACCTGCAGCTAATGCAGTCCTATGATATGCTCAACTTTATTACTCCGAAGTCCACCATTTATCAGAAGTCATCCAGTGCAAAATAGTAATATTCAACCGCTTTCAGTACTGTGAAAATGCATATATTGTCTGTCATAGCCTGAAGTGCTGACAGAATGTGCAACACATCGCATTCGCAGCGCACACTGTGCTGGAGTCTGTGAAGTAGGTTGACCTAGATTGGGGTGTGCATTCAGCGACAAGCTAGAGAAAGCATCAGCATAAAAAGTCAGAAATATATCCCCCCACAGTCAAAAAGAGGTAAAAATAATTCTAAACTTTCTTGTCCCTGTCACACAGCCCATTGCTAACATACCTCCCTGTCGAATTTCCCCCATAATGTCACTTATTTTGACACTAGAATGGAAGGAGGGACTTGAGTAAAAGAGGCGACAGGTATAAAGTGAGGAAATGTCTAGACAAACCAGAGCAGTGTCATCTGATGCCAAAAGTACATTTTTATGCAGCCAACATACTTCAAACTTTTTTGCCCTTGTGGGACAAACTATACAATCTGAAAACGCTTCATCAGATTACCATAACATACGGTGTGAGAATGTATGTCGTATGGTAACAATAGATCCCTGGCATACACCTAAATCATGTAATTCATGCATGTAATGATAAGGGATATCCACTAATCCATGTATAGAAAGTAAGTCCATGTATGAGGGAAGAAGACTGCAGTTTTGTAGATTTGTACAAATGCATTTTTAATTTGAAAAATGTTAGTCAAAATTTTCATTTGAAAACAGTATCATAATAAATATCATTATACATTGTTGTATAATGTATTCCGAACACCATCACTCACTGAGGGGTCGCTTTCTTTCTTATCATCTCGATGGACCCTACTCGCGTTGTGTTGGTCCCCACAAAAAATTACTCCTTTGTATAAATGAAAGGGGAATCCCGATTATAAAAAAAATGCCAAATTGTGTTGTCTTGACGCTATAATAAGGAGTTAGTTAATTAAGAGGTTTCTAATGAATTTTGTTCACTACTTGCTGCTGTCCATGGTGCTAAAATACTTTTACTACTGTGTCCCTGAATCCTGTAAACAGTGAATTTAAAAGTAAGTGTGTGTGTGTGTGTGTGGGTGTGGGTGTGTGTGAGTGTGAGTGTGTAATATATATATATATATATATATATATATATATATATATATATATATATATATAGTATAAAACCCAACCCAACTGGCAAAACAATTCTTGGGTCTGCAGGAAATTAAATTAACATGTATTCTAAGTGATTCTTCAATAGTGTTTGCAGATAATTTTGGAACAAGTAGACAGTAGTTACTAAAAGAATATGGTTTACTTTTTTGTTTGTTTTTTGTTTTACACAAAAACATGAGGTTGAGCCATAACTTGATCCCCAACAAAATTACATGGACCCAGCTGACATTTAGTCAAAGTTCATGTTTAATTTCTCGGGGAGTGTATAATGGTTTAAAAGTAAAAGATAATGCTTATGATTCATGCAACGCATGTAGAAAAGTGAATATGACAACAAAAATAGCTTCTTCCTGAGCAGCGATTGAGGGTGCCTTGGGCCGGGCTCACGTAAGCTGTAAATGCAGCAAGTGAGTGCAGGAGGGGAGAGAGAGACACTGTTGATTGACTTCCTTCACCTTTACGGGGATCCTTAGGCCACATTTTCAAGTCGTCCATGGCGTCCCCAGCAGATGTGACAGCATTCAACAAGGATACTACCTGGGCATCTCTAAAGTATCTAACCAGCAAAAACGTCTATTGTCATTTATTATTGATTTGTCATTTTCCTATTAGCAAAACTAACAAGACAAGAGCACAAACAGATCCAACCTGCCCTCTTCAACTCATTTCTGCCTCTGCCCGGTTCCTTACAGCAATTCTTGTTCCTGTTCGAATTTCACCCTCCAATCTAGAATGTGATGTCACTCGCCGCCTCCTCTAAATAAATAGGGCAGCTACTTGGAGAGGGGGCGATCAGAACTGACAGGTCAGTCTTCTAAACAAGCTGCATTAAAGAATAAACTGGATTGAACACGCTGGAAGGAAAAAGAGGGGGATGAAAATGAAAGGAACGCGGAGAGGACTTTACTTACTGCTACAGTTTTCATCATTTACAGTATGAATATGTAACTGCTTGCACACTGTGTCACACTTTACACACTTTACATAACAGTTGTTTTAAAAGCCAGAAAGGTTGGAAACAACATCTATGCAATGCCCTATTGGTTTGAATTACAAGTAATAAATATATCACAGTACCTTTCCTGTTGTGGGCTCTGCCACAGTAATAACCATTGCACATGCAATTGCCTTGAGACATCTTCCAACTTTTAGGATATATTCAAATATAAAAACTCTACTCCTGGCTATAGTGCTCCTGTTTTTGTGGGAAATCTATCAAGGCAGTTTGTCAGTTTCAAAGCTGTGAGGAACTTGGGAGGGACGGGGGTGGAATCCGCTGTTGGAGGCTTTGTAGGGGATACGGCTGTATGAGCACCTATTCGCACATTTCATCCCTTGCAGCATTTGACATTTAATACACGCATGATGTACACCTGGCGTGACAGCACTCACAAACACACACTCATGCAGCAATCACGAGCTGTTAATGCAATTAAATACAAAGGCAACCTGAACTGGAGGATATGAGACTGCCAGAGGCACCATTTAAAATGATCGTGGCTCACAATTTATTTGTCACACCGGAGTACTGGCCAGTGAACACATAATGTTGATATATTTATTTCAACAGTTACAGTTAACAAGGGTTGAACCATTGAACAGGTCATTACTATTTCCTAATTTGGAAACAAAGACGAAATAGCCCGTAGGTGTAAGTGTGGTTGTTGATTGACTAAAGACCAGACATTCAGGTTGTATTGCATTTTGTTATTAGAATTAAAGGTGAAACAATTAATCCATTAATCAACAACTAACCAAATATTAAATTCATTTATTTTAATAAATACTTAATCGTTAAGAGACGTTAACCTTTTCAAAATCCTCGGAATTTCAGCCTCTCAATAATAAATATTCTCATATTTCTGTAGTCCTTCGTGAAAGCAGACGGATTATCTTTTGTGTTCAATCAAAACAAGACATTTGCAAACATCTGATTTTACTTTGGAAAACAAAGTATCAACATTTTTGCCTATTTTCTGACATGTTGAAGCAAACCAGTAACTGAATAATAATTCAGGTTTGTGCATTTTCAATTGTCAATTCAAATTAATGTCATTTTCAATAGATGGCTGGAAATTTAGTTTTTTATCTGATTCATGGATGAATTGAAAAAAAATTATCGACAGATTTATCAATTATTAAAATAATCGTTAGTTGCAGCCCCAATTAGAATAGATTATATGTTACGTTTTAAAGACTGCTGTATAAAAGTTTCGTTTCATATAGGATATGAATGTATTGGGGAAGAATCGGATTTGTTTGTATACGGAATATTTCATCAGAATGTATTACATAATCAAAATACCTGTAGCAATTCCTTAATTAGCAACTCACATGTTTTCACTTCCTTGTGTCATTGCCAGCTAAAACAAATGCATTTTAACTCTAAATTTGGCCAAAGGTTGAAACAAAAATACTCCAATTACAAAGACAAAATGCTCAGTTTTTCACGTTTCTTTATTACAGAGATGTAGTAATGCAACAATATGTTTAACATTAAGGTTGCAGTTTGCAGCGGTGTTGAACTGCGAGAGACGATTTCTAATATTTGGTCATCCACGTGTAAGGTAGCTAAATAAAGCAAGTAGAATGTTTGCTATCTAAAAATGCAGCAACAGTAATTGATGTGACGTGATACCGATGGAGGAGTGCAGCACAGTGGATGTAGATGTTATTTCTACGCTCCTTCAGCTGCTCAGAGCACAAAATCTTCCTGCGGCTTGTGTTTGATCGCACCAAGGTACCTTACGTCTGTCAGAGGAGGGAACACAAGTGGTCCCACCGGTACCCAACCTCATCCTTCCCAACATGACGTCAGCCTCTCGCTCACTCACTCGTTCGTGTGTTCCTCCCTGCGTCTGTGCATTGGTTCGCTTTGTTTCTTTTTGCAAGCCTTTAAAGTTCAACCATCTCTTTCATGCAAACTGTTCTAATGAGCGTGTTTGCATTGAGAGGCATGTCTTTGTGTGTGCACGTGTCAATGACCGGATGCCACTGGGCTGCCATTTCTGTTCTAATGCTCTCGCCCTTATCAGCCACTGAACACATCCCTCCGGAGGAGTCGGTGGCCGACTGTGTGTCTGGGTGTTTGTGCGCGTCTTGTTTTTGTATCGTAATTGCAACTGTTTGTTTGGCAATGTCTGAATAAGCGTGTAACATCATGTGCAACTATGTATGTGTCTGTCAGAAGCACCGTGAAACAGACGGAGAGAGGGAGAGGGAGGGAGAAAGACATGATAAAGTCTCTCGCTCTCCTGTCTGTCAGTCTGTCGCTGGGTCCAAAGCCCCTGGGTGTCAGTGGCATCTTCCACTGTGTTAATCTCTGTGTAATAACTGAATCACAAGCAAAACAATAGAGCTCTGTGTCCATTGTCACAAGCCAAAAGGCCTTAGGGCAGATGGTTTGACGGGCTAACTGTTGAAAGACAAAATGTGTTTATGTGCACACAAACACATGCCACAAAAGTGAAAGTCAGACACACAAGGAAACGTCTGATGGGAATAGTAGGAGAGAGGTTAGTCAGATGCTCCTGACTCATTCTAAATCAACAAGATCCCATTTAAATACAGACACAGACAGTACAGACAGTACGATTAAACTTGATGGGCTCTATTTTCGTGACTAGCACAAATCCTCCTCTGCAAGGAGGCGGGCTAGACGCAGTTTGGTTAATTTTGTGGACCAGCATACTGCCCCAGCGCATTTAAAAGCGGGACGTCTGCACTGGTGTGGGCGTCATCACAGCCAACTTCAATCCTGCCCAATCGAAGCGACTTCTCTCAATGCCTTTAAGAAAGGTGCAAAAGTCTCCCATGAAGACATCTCTACGCTATATGCAGAAGCGGGCACAGCAATCCGCGTGTGACAGACGCATTGAACGTTAGCAGGTACCCTTATTAAATGAGCTGGTGAAAACCACTGGTGACCGAAAATCAAGATTTGCTAGTTTTTACGCTGAAGTGCAGCTGTGCTGTCTACGAAAATAGAGCCCATTGCGTAATGGCTTTGAGCTGCAAGTAAAACTGATCATGAAAAAAAATCATCATTGGCTAATAATATTACTATTGTGCGTGATCTGTAATATTCATTTATCCAATATAAAGTTCATTATATGTTCATTATAGCACTGCTCAAACGACTTTTGCACAGTACTGTATCACCAATTCAGCCACTGCTATTCCATCCTCAAGCACTCATTGTGGATTTTTCCTCTCTGTCTATCGCTGTTCCTCAGGGGGGTGATGATGTTCTTAGTCTAGGCTATTACCACAAGAGGCATATGGGACCTTGGTGAGTTGTAACGCTTCCTGGCTTGACGCTGACCCCAAGCAATGTGTGTGGAGGGTGTTTCTGATAGATAGAGACGCAGACAGACAGATGAAAACAGAAAGATGGATCACAACACAATGCGCAACATCCTCAGTTAATTAGTCATGTTGTACTGAGACGGAAATGTAAAGATTGGTTTAAAATTAATACATAAAACGACCACCGAGGTAAACAAACCCATGTGGCCATGGCGATAAAGTCAATTAGACTTGCGTAGAGCCATGTACCGCACATGTTAAGGCTTGCAGGTGGTTTCACTCAAACTCCCATAACAAGATTTCTCCAACTCCGGATAGATCTCACACCGTGGATGCCAGCTTCAAGCCGATTTTCCCAGCTAATTCCACTGCTGCTGCCCACTGCCGAGCCTCAGAAAGCGCGAAGGGCCTCCGCGCTCCGACAGAATTCGAAAGCGCCTTCTCTGTAATTCTGATCATCATTGACACAGCTTTGTGTTTCTGAGGGACATATTTCCTCACCTCTTTTCTCACCCTACTGACATTGCTGGCTTTTTACAGAGGTCAAAGAATGCTAATTCAGCAAGTATGGCAACACACAGAGTCAAGGTGAACCCAGGCAAAGGGCTAATAAGCAAAAGGTTAATCACATTACAGCCGTCACAACAATATTTTCACTCACTGTTATTTATTCAGGCAGGCAGCACAGTTAAATTGTGTTAGAAAATCTGCGACACAGTCCAGTTTGAATCTCTGTTTAGACTTTGCACATTCCCCCGTGCTTGGATGGGTTTTCTCCTGGTACAGGTGTGAATGAAAGTAGTTGTTTGGCTATACACTCCAATTGGCCTGCTACCAATCAAGGGTGTATCCCACCTAGGGGGTGTAGGGCACCTCTGGCCCAACGTCAGGTAGCATATGCTACAGTTAGCCATTTCCCTAAAGAGGACAAGGGGGATAGAAAAGGGTTGGGATTCATTCATTGTTCTGTTTCAGATCGATATTCAGAAACGTTCTCAGTTCAAACATTACAATTGCTACCTTGAAGTACAAGGCAGATCTCATCAGATGGTGCAAAGTGTGCATTATTTGTGTCTGATAAAAAAAATTCTTATTGATATCCACCTTACGAAACACATCCTTTCATAGTAGTATATTAAAACTCCCAGTGTCGTTAACTCGACATGAAAAATCCACAACCGACTGACACTACATTACATTTCAATTACATCTAAAATGGACTCTCATTTGTGAGTGACAAAATATTTCATGTATGTCCTTATACTGGCTTGGACTGTAATTGGCTAGACTCACATAAGACTTATTATTAGTAGCTTGTTTTGTTGTCCAATTTGCACACAGCTTGGTAATAAAATCCACACAGTAGCACGCTCCAAACTATGGCAGCACAGTAGATTAAAGGCGCCTTATTAACTTTGTGTTTGCAGGCTAACACTGGCGCCCTGGCATTTAATAACACCACTATTGATTGGGCTTTTACCAACAGAACCGCCTCAGAAAATTAAGCATGACGGGGGTCACGGGTCACAGCTATGTGTGCACACTTCTGTCATCCTCCCACCACTCATGTATGGCAGGTTACTGCTATTAAATTAGCATTTCAAATGTCCCTTTGGAGAGGTCACTGGGCTGTAAAGCTAGATCAGCTGCGTCTCCTGGAGGCCAAAGTTAATTAGATCTCACTCATCACACCTTCGGCCCACTACATTTATAGAATTGTTTTCATAGTGAGCAACTTTAGACGTGGAAGTTTCACACTGGTCATTCTCCACTCTCATTGCTCATAATCAATACCTGCTGGCGTATTATAACATTGAACTTGTGATCTTTGTGTTGTCATGGCAACTAGAGTGACCTGGCAAGTAGTTACCATGGATTCTAAACTACTACTACTGGGCTTAGATGAAAAAAAATGTACTCTTATTGGGAACCTTCTGACCCTCACTTTAACGTCTAACAAAGACAAGACACCAAGGGTGGGAGTACCTTTTCCCGAGTGACTACTGCCTTCACACCAGGATATAGCCATTGGTTGGTCATGTGTGTTACACAGTTGTAGGGCTAGCTGGTGCTGTCTGGCCTCTTGTGGTCTTTGCTAATGTGCCATAACTGATGAAAAGTCAATTTATTTTTTGTATAACTATAGTTACTGATGGTGTAGTGGTACATTTGCCTCAGTTCCCTGGAGGCCAGTTTCAGGTTCAGTTTCCATTGACAGTGTGAAGGGCTGTCTGTCTCTATGTGACCTGTGACTGACTGGCGACCAGTGTAGTCTGCCTTTAACCCAAAGTCAACTGGGATAGGCTCTAGCTCCCAGTGACCCTGAACAGGACAAGCAATATGGAAAATATACGGATGGATAACTACAAACACGAATAGGCTGTTGACAATTAGCCGGGAGAGTGCGGTCTTTGCCTGGTATTAGTAGTACTTTGATTGCAGCTGTGTTCATATGGTTACTAATTTGACCTTTATCTTTTATCTCCTTGACTGTTGTTAAAAATAGAGGCGCTAGTATTGACCAGAAATGTTAAAGACATTCGACCGAAATTCCATCCGGGCCAGGCGCTCTTCCTGACTGCATATTTGTTTAATGCACTATGTAATTCTGTGATGGTTAACGGGGCGTCAAGACTGTCCTTAGTGTCTGTGTTTAATTGAGGAATGTTTAGATCATTAAGAAAAGTTTCAATTTCTTCTTGTCTCTCCCTCTTCTATTTATTTATCTCCAAAGACCTTTCCTTTTCATGTCAATATGTTTTCAAAGGCCAACAACAAAATAACCCAAAAAAATGAGAATGTCCTTCAATAAAAATCCAGACTTCAAACTATTAACAGTCCGTGCCTAGGAGTCGATAAAGGGCATTAAAAAAAAAAACATTAATTCAATTATGTTATATTCTTTGTTACAGCCACGTTGCTCTGCACAGGGCAAACAGGTCTGTCTTTTACTTTAAAGAACAGACAATCTGCCTCCCACCTGTCTTGGAAGTTGTCCATCTTTCGTTTGGCCATTTTTGGGAAAGGGAAGTGTAAATTTGCTCGAGGAGACTGTTAGCATAGTTGCTAACGACTGCAACAGAAAGGGAAGGGCCGCTCGCCGGTCTAGACTGATGGGCCAACACAGTAGCGGAGCAAAGCATTCTGTGATTTGTTATATTAGTGGCGAATGTGCTATATACTGGCGAGCCAGCTCTAATACACATTTGATATGGTCTTGCGGGCCAAATATAATTACATCGTGGGCCAAATTTGGCCCCCGGGCCTGAGTTTGACATATATATATATATATATATATATATATATATATATATATATATATAAAACACTTGTAGAAGCAACAGGTGGATCCACAAGTTTTGACACAGGAATTGTTCTGCCTGTCACTTTTGATACAAGATACATTATTTGTAGTAAATAAATACATTTCTAACATGAAGAATGTTCTAAACATGGGTCCAGCTGAAGTAACCTACATTCAAAGTGTGGTTTACTTTGTGTTCTCTTCAATATCAATGCCACTCTTAAATATTGATCTGACATGATACAACAAAGTGATGACATCGGAAAATACATCAGGAGAAAAATTAATCACTTGTGATGCAAATTTGCATTGCAGAAAACCAATAAAATCCAATGCAGTCTCAAATAATCACAGTGAATATACATGCATTCTATTCCCTGGGTGCCACATGGACGTGTGCAACTAGAAAGTAAATAAGCTCAACCGTGTCGTCTTGTATCCGCACGGTCCAGTGAGACAGAGGGAAGCACAGAGAGACAGATATTGTGCATGTCTGTATATTTGTTTCATTTCTTTTTCCCTTTGAGAATGCCTGTCTGCCACTCTAAAGCCTGCAAATCGTGAGCCTAATTGGCCTGAACAACAGTGTGGGGTATCGCTTGCCTTGCGTCGAAGACTGTGGTCTTTTGTTAAGGCATTTTGGGGGGGGGGGGGGGGGGCTTGCATACATCTGAATGCCTTGTGACTATAGCAGACTAGAGTTCATTAGCAGAGCCAAATCATGCACAATCAGCCATAGCCCAAAGAAATATAAATGACAGCACAAATTCAATACCAGGTGGCATTTGAAAAGTCACCATCATTTTTCCAAATTGTGTCAAGCTTTTTGTTTGTGTGAGCGACCAAATCGCCAACTCATTTCTGATTCTCCGTTGCTTAGTGTTGGCTTAATCATGCATCCAGTCGCATCTTTTTGTTTGGCGTGTGCATGAAATACACAATAGACCACACACTGTATCGCAAACCAGCTAGACTCCATCTATAATTGATAAGCATTACAATAGTGGTGGCTTGTGGGTGCAAAAAAAAAAAAATGCTTTAAAATATGATACTACACGGAGAAATGTTACTCACTCCATTTGTAATAAGCAGTAGACAAAAGAGCTGAGGCATTAGCACGTACATAAGCCCTTTAAAATCCATGAGCTGCGCAACATGTAAGTTAAATCATATGCATATATCAACGGCGATTGTTGTTAACATTATAAATGATACATCCAGACAGAGATGAGTGAAATCAATGTTCACTTTGGAGATATCACATGCAATGAAGAGGCCACAACAAACAAACAAACAAACAACTGTCTCGGTGCTCGCCAATCAGGAGAACAGTAGAGCGGGTTATCGTTTCATAAATATAGTGGACACAAAACCTCTTTTTCCGGACTCGATGAATTTTCCTCATTGTGGTAACACCCGGTGTGCCGCTCACGACGCAGCGAGCCGCTGGCGGAACGGCTTTGGCTCGGTAGATGCAAACAACTGGGACATTTTAGGGAAAGTGAACTATTTGTTATGTTTGCTAGCCCTCGTGTGCTACGGAGCTAAACAACTCACTCTGGCTCGCTCAATTGTTGCGACATCATTTAAAACAGAGTTTCACCGGCGCAATGTCCGTGCCCAGACCCAGTACCAAACGGACCCACACCATAGCCAAAAAAGAAAAGTTATGATTCTGTTTGAAGCGGTGCAACATATTTCAAGCTTTACGAAAGTGATGAACTGTACCGACCAATCACGTGCGAGTTCTGCCACCCTTTCAGCCAATCAAATCTGCATCGCAGGCGGTAATTACTGAAATCCCTGATTGGGTACAGACCAGACCGAGACAAGGAGAGTTCCGTTCCGTGTAAGTTCCGTTAAAGACAGAGAAAGATCAGAAAATGACCGAAAAAGGAAGAGAAAATTTGGAACAGATGGTGCTTACAATGGAACAGGCAGAGTCATTTTTGTTTGTACTTCTCAGTAGGAAGTTCCCACTCAGCGCTCTTATTAAAAGTGCTTATAAAATGTGAAACGCCATTGTGAACCAAAACAAAGGTTTCAAACATACACAAACAGAACCTCTAAAATGGGAAAAAGTTGTTGGGAAAATATATTGTTCTCAGAAAAATTGCTATCGTGGCAGGCCTAAACACACAATATATTGAGTGATAGCAAGAGCAATGGGTGACACCAAAATATTGTACAAACAGCATAAAAGATTAAAGAGTAACAACTGTAATAAAAAGCGGAGGATTACCGTAACTGTATTCCGTGTCGATAAATTGCAGGGACTCAATGTTCCAGGGCTGGGACTCGTTGTTTAATGACATGTGCATCCTGGGACAGTCTCGCGTGTAAAATGATCAATACATTTCAAGAAAGAATAACAAAAAATAACTTCTTCAAATATTTTCACTGAGACGCTTACATTCTCATGCATCCACTGCAACTTTATGAACAACTTTATGACCTAAGCTTTGCTCCTGCCACATTTGTAATATATAATTTAGCACCCACCAACAGCACCACAGCAAAACATGTATACTACTGCTGCTTGCATCAATAGTCAATGCCTTCATAACTCATTTCAGCACAAAGGTCCAGACCACAAGAGAAACACTTGTATTGTGAAATCAATCAAGGTGTACAATTCTTAAATCCTATCCCTTTTTAAAAAATATATCAACATTTTGGTGTGACGGTATGTAAAATTGTAAACATCAGCATCGAGCGTAGGCAGCTTACAGTGACAGCATCTTTACACACGATGGAGAATGAAGCCTGTTAGCTCAGAGAAAATGAAATCAAATGGTGCAGACAACAGGAGCCAAGACTGGCTGGAGCTGTGGACCATCGTCAACACACATCAGTAAATAAATAACCTCATAAAACACTTGGCAGTGAAACCTTATTGTTCTGCTCTTCTCTCAGACATGCAGACAACACTCTGGGATAAATCATTTTGTTCCACAAGTGGTAGTGGTCAATGTAGTATTTTCTTCCAACATTGTGAAAATTTTGCATGAAATCATTCTGATGATTCTTATTCTGATTCTGACTATGGCGACAGGAGAAACACTGGCATCCAAAGAGAGTTATCCTCTCATCCCATTAAAAAAAAATCATTTCTAAAAAAGAACTTACTGACACTCTCCCCATATTTGATCAAGAGAATTTCATTAATCATCCATCCCCAAGGGGAGCATGGAGGAAGAGTGGTCAGCACGTTTGCTTCGCAGTCCTACGATTTAGGGTTTGAATCTTGCCGTCAAAAACTTCCATGTTAGGTATGTAGGCCTTTTTTACACTCAGCAGAGTGCAATGGGCCAGCGAGCAACCCATTCATTGTGTACAGTGCTGTCTCGGCGCAATGAAGGAACGCCACGCCGCGTCGTGTGGCAGTGCGCAAAGCGGGCGGTGCGTCCAATAGGAGAGGTGGTGGAGAAGTGATTTCACACAGCAAGAGATTTTGGAAGAGTTGGACACTTAAAGGCGTGTAGAAAACCTGTTGGGTAGCTTAGCGACCAGCGCCAAATACGGACACCCTTTACCAGCCCACTGTGAACGCCACGTAAACCAAGTGCAGTGTGAAAAGGGCCATAGGTTGTCCATAAGTGTGAACGTGAGTGTGAATGGTTGTTTATCTACACATGCACACAGCCATTTTCTACAGCGCTTTTCCCCATTTGGGTCACGGGTGAGGTGGAACCTACACCGGCTGACTTTGGGCGAGAGGCGTGGTAGACCCTGGACTTGTCACCCGCAAATTGCAGGGCACATACAGTATAGACAAACAACAATTCACCCTCACATTCACACCTACGGACAATTGAAAGCAAGGGTACACAAATACAAATCTACAGGGCCGCAAATATTTTTTTTCAATGAGTAGAAGGTTCCTTGATTGAGGTCAGTTAGGCCACATGCAGTAGCAATGTAATATTGCGTGTGTGTGCGTGTGTGCGTGTGTGCATCCGTGCATGTGTATGTGAGAGACAAAGAACAACCAAATACAGATTGGTAAGTGAACCCAAACATAGGATAAATGACAGGAATCAAATGAGTACACTTGTTGATGATAAAGTATCTATCAAGAAGGCTGTAAAGTTTGCAACATTTACACAGTTAACATCACACTGCCCGTATTATGCTGTTATCCTGAAGGACAAAGTGCATCACTTCCGGGAGTGGAAGCACCTGACTTAGCAACGTTCTGTGTGTTGTGCATCTAAGGCTCCACTTTGATGCTAAATTAACTCTGGCACACCTGCTAAATGAGCCAATTATGAATGCAGCTCAGCCGGTACAGTGAGTGAGGCCCAGATGTGATGTCACGGCTGGGATCCAAACAGTTAGACTGCTCTCACTGCAGTTCTTGAATCTGTGCATGTTTTATATACTGTATTCTACTTTTCATAGCCCCTCGTTTTGCGTGTGACGTTTCTTGCACTTTCTCCCTCACAGGCTCCATCACAAGCTCTCCATTTTCCACCTCCCAGTCTTTCACTTTACACTCCATCTCCCCCATCATTTTCGCCACTTACCCCTTCCTGTGAATTCCCTCTTCTGTCACCTGCATCCTTAACCTAGTGCACCTTCACGCTGTTTTGTCACTTCACATATTCCCCACCTCTCTTTCCACCATCATTTCTTGACTTCTTTCTTTGCCTGCAAGCTGATAGGGAGGACAATAGAGTGGAGGAGGAGGAGGAGGAGGGATGATGGAGGGAGACCCATCTGTGGCTAGCTCATTAGAAGAAGGAGCGAGAGAATCAGAAGCGGAAAACACACTAGAAGGCATCCACACACACTTTGCCGCCCTGCTGGAACCGGTCCAATGCTGACGCATCGCTATCTCCAAATCTCACTGTCATTAATCACTACCATTTACAACACATAACAACATTGTGAATGCTGTGATGCTTTAGAAACCTCCTTCACTGTCAAACTACTCTGCCAGAGTCAATGGAAACTTAAATTGATAGTTTTTGCCCAAAGCTAGATACTTCTTGCACCTTTTCTTTCCATTAGAAATGACAAAAGAGGGCATTGCGTTTGGAATGGGGAGATTAAAAGCACAAGAGCACTCCAGACGTGCGAAAAAGAAAAATCTCGCTTAGCCTTACTTTTGACCAGTGTGTATGTCACACCCGATTGAAAGGATTTAAAACAGCGTCTTCAGTCTTATCCATCTTGAATAGAGACTTTATTCACAAATCCTGTTCCCCACATTATCTGCGGCCTGTGCAATGTCAAAGCGATTTATTTCGTTTTATTTTGAACACCTATGTCTCAGGATAAGGTTGACACATGGTATACACGCTAAAAATGTCTGACAACCCTTTTGGGAATTTAATGGGAGGTCGACAGATGGTGAGGTTACACTTGAGGTGCAAGGGAAGGGCACATCTCCAGTCAGCCAATAGGTGAGCTTCATAAGAACTACAATAGTATTAGGTACAAAGTTACAAAATGAATAAGGCTCGTAACAAGAGGTCTATATAATGCGTTGGGATTGGTATTAAATACTAGAAAAAGCTCTCACTGGTCATGAGCAACTGTTGTTTTACACCGCTGCAAACCTAAACCACAACAATAAACAACAACATTTGTTTTTGATGAAAGAGTATAAAGGTGCCACACTGTAAAAAAAAAAGAATAAAAGTACAAGAATAAAGTGGTAAAAGTACAAAAAGTGTTGTAATGCAAGAACAAATTAAAATATTAGGACAATCTTTCAAAGTTTTTTTTTTTAGAGTTTTTAATAAATTAGGAAACATGAGAATAGTCATAATTGTAATGAGTGTCAATGTCAAAATTCTGTCACTCAAAAGTGAGCATTACATTTTTTTCAAAATTATTAAACGCACACACACTGATGGAAATAAAACTAGTGCGGACCTTATATTTTCTTTAAAATATATTGAATTATAAACAAATAAGAACACAGCAACAGCAAAGAATAACTAGAATCAAGGAAACAAACAGAAAATTAAAAAAAACACACAACTATTGCATCGCACGTGAAACAAAATAATTAAGGTAACCTTCTTCCAATCATTTTGACTGTGTTTCCCATTTTCTGTACCACTTCTCGCGAGGGTCGTGGGCGTGCTGGAGGAAACCGGAGTACCCGGAGAAAACCCACACAGGCAGGGATTTGAACCCCGGTCCTCAGAACTGTGAGGCAGATGTGCTGACCGGTCGGTCACCGTGCCGCCATGTTAAGGATTATATAATATATAATAAACGCTTCATGACAGGGTCTAGACAAATGTAAGTTGGAACCCCCATAGAATAACAACATAGAGTAATATAGTTAATAAAAAATTAAAGCTGTTTTCATATGTGCGTTCTTTGCTCATTTCTTTTCTTTTCTTTCAAAATTGTGCACCTGATGGCCTTTTTCCCGCCATGTTTGAGTGTAATACACATTTCCCTTTAGTTCCCCACCCCCAACCTGCATCTCTGCTGCAGAGCATGACTCCACACGGGGGTGCAAATTCCCCGTGCACACCCACGATTGACATCTCATACCATTACGCAATAGAAAAAAAAAAAATTTTTTTTTAGGGTGCATTGCCACCACCCCCCAGCCATGCCGCCAAGTGCGGGCACACATAATGCACATGCCATAAACCGCTACTGCATATCAGGTGTAACTTAAGTTGTGGCCATGAGCATAAACAAAGTATGCAGTACAAGCACATTAATAAGTAGCTTTATGATACTGGTTATGAAAAAAAACTATCAATGAGCGCGTGATCACGCTTCGATTGCTTCGTGTAGAGGTCAAAATTTCAGTAACGGGCCAACGTTCCTTGTGGGCTGTGAAGAATTCCTCTTGCCACTCATGGACATCTTTAGGACGATACATACATTTAAGATGTTCAACCTAAATCGCGTACGACTATAAAACCATTACGTTTTAAATGCTGGAATCGAAAAGGGGCTGTATTTTCATTGTTTGGAATAGGGCCAATTGCCGTCATCAGCAGTTACAAAGAAAACAGCAATGATTACACATTAGTGATTCAAATGGACACAATTAAGAACAAGATAGATTATTAGTTAAATGTGGTCTCAAAGGACAGCCATGCTGGATGCTATAATGTACTACTGTGAGGGGAAAGAAGAGCGATGCTACAGGCTTAATGGCGTGTAACGTGTATTTAATCTTGTAACACATTGTAAAAGTGTCCATTAGCAACTGTACTTTGTGTTGTTGTGTTTGTTTGTTTGTTTTTTATTATTATTTGAATGTCATTGCGCTTGGCTCGTCGTCGTCCACTCATGACAAGAAGCGGGAATGAGTGATGAGCATATGGAGGCTGTCAACACCTCCCATGAGTCCATCAAAATCTAATCAAAACACCGGGCAAGTTCACAGCCAGTGTCACTCAGCTGCTGCGGTCTACCCTTGACACACGCTTAGATGAAAGAGAAAGCGTTCAATCCGAAATGTCTCACTTTGTCTTTTTTTTGTTTAATCTTTTCTTTTCAACTTCAAAGTCAGTCATTCCGTAAATGCAGCGCATCGCTCGAAGAGCAGTGACTGTTTTGCGAAGAGACTGAAGATACATTTGAAAAAAAATAATAATAATTCACACTCAGATTCGTGCCATTAACGAGTGGGAATCGAACGCGCGCTGCCTGCACGAAACCACTATGCTAAATATTTTACTAAGCATCCCCAATAGTATTGCTGAGGTCGCATGGTGTGTACACTGAAGTCCGGCATTCCAACTATTTTTGCTCCACGTCAACAAGCTTTATGTTTTCGTATAGCATAAATACTGAGAGTCAAGTAGCGTGAGTATTGCATGGGTTAATGCTGTGAGCCATGCATTCGCCTGAATACTACTCTATCACATTCGTGAATGCTGAGTGCTGCCTTCACAATCGTACAGTTGTTCATCTAAAAATGTTTTCATAGTGTACATGTCGGGAGTTGAGCGTTCAACGTTTATAGTTGTTCCTCAGAAACATTAAAAGAGAATACTTGTTCACACGCACACTTGCTTCTAACAAAGCATTAATTGCATATTAGTGCTTAAGCTGGGTTGGGCACAGGCCTCCAAAAAAGTATCACATAAGGTTGGATTTAGACTGCATGGTTCCAAGTTAGACAATTCGGTTATGTTGGAGTAGGATATTCTCCCAATGGAATCGGGCCTCTTCCAAATGTATCGCCAAAGCAAATGCAGCTTAAATGCAGATCGGAACGGCCTACGCCCAACAATGCACGCTTGACATCCTCAAAATACACAAATTGTTGACACACCCGCGTCTCCCCAAACAACGCGAATCAACACACACACACACACACACACACACAAAAACACCAGTTGTAAATCTAAACTACAGCAAGAGCATAGACCATTAAATGGGATGTAAAATGATACATTAGAGGCGTGTCCATCCTTAAATAGGCAATATAATTGACGGTGGCAGCAAGTGGGGTAAATTCGGCCTAATTGATTCCCTCATCTGATAAGTACACGATCTTTGATAACACAGCACTGAGACAAAATCTGTCTAGTTTGTGTTGGAGTCAAGGGGAAGCAGGATGGATCTTTTCTTCGTGAAGTACTGCATACAAGGCAAAAGCATTTTGGTGCTGTGCACTTGAAAAGGGAGGTCAAAGGAGTCTCACTCACTGGCTGCTCAGTGTGCCGTCTGACTTTTCCGATCATTTGCAGGAAAAAGAAAAAATCAAAGCGGAAAAGAGGGAAAGGTCATTTTGGCGCCAGGTCTCGACAGGTTCCTGACAAAGTGGCTGAGCAATGAAACAATCCCCACCCCAACTATTTAGCTTCAGGCGGACTAACTATTGATGCAAACTCCTCCCTGGTCGTCAGCGTCCCTCTTCCGCGGCCAGCTCATCATGGCCGCTCTTCGGACGGTCGTCGGCACTCCATCCTCGTGGACGCCGGCCAGCGGCCGCGCCGCCCGATCAATAGGCACCGGCGGCAAGCTTTGCCCCGCCCCCTGTCTCATCTCCAACACTATAAAGACCGCTGTGTTGTGCCGCCGCTGCGTAGCGATTAAACATCCCGAGATGCTGTGCGAATTAGCCTAATCTGTGTCCGCAACGAAAGGACGAGGCTTCGCATGCTCGCAAGAGACAGAAAAGAAGCTCATCTTTAGGAAATTTCCGAAAGGGAGGTGTATGGGAGGCTGTTGCATGTATGTGACAAAGAGAAATACGGCACAAGAATACACTGATGATGGTAATAAGGGGTGCAACGGTTTGTCACTTAAAGCGGAACCTCTGAAGTCAAATGCCACCCTTTGGAATTCCGCTCATCCATTTTCTATACCGCTCATTAGAGGCGCGGGTGAGCTGGAGCCTCTCCCAGCTGACTGATCGCCAGCCAATCTCAGCTGTTTGGAATATTTCGGGGGAGGAGGGAAATGGGGGGGGGACTTCAAAGTTTGTCCGCAGTCACGAGTGCCATCAGCAAATCTCATAAGACCAAATGATTGAATTCTAGACCCTCTGGCGTGCAAAGTTGTATTGCTACACAACGCTGGTGATGCTGATCATCAGTGGGGGGGGGGGGGGATTGACTGAAGTTATCCCCCCCCCCGCCCGCCGAGACCTCAGCATATATCACGACACTTCATTTCAAACTTCATACGTTTTGCTTTTCTTGGCATTAGTACGCAGGACGGCCAGCACCACATTGCGCCAAAGCAACATTTTTGTGTCAGACATTGCTTAGGCCTGAGCACAAAAACTGCAAATAGGTGAGTTTTTTTTTTTTTTTTGCAAATAATGGAAGATAGGTTGCAAAATATGCACATGATTATATGTGTATATGGCACACACTCCCACCGCTCACAGTTGTCGTATACAATACAGAGTTTGGGTGCATTTGCAGCCACAAAGTCCTGCATCTGAGCTGCATTTAGAGGAAGACACCCCCAAAGCACCAACCCAAATCTTTTTTTGCGCTTCTGTTCTCAGCGCACACCCGACGAGACCGAGTCCAATGCCAAAAATAGTTAGACCTTGGCGTAAATAATCAAAGTTTTTTTCCCCCCCTACTCGCTGCACGATGTTGCCGTCCATCATGCCCCCGTCAAAGTGCTGACGTGCAGTCGGCTGTGCATGTACCCATCATGTCTAATAACGCCAGCCCCTCTCCTCATCCTGCTCTACCTCCAGCTCATCAGCAGGATCTATTGCACGCCCTTGACAAACTGCCAGTGCAATCTCTCTCCTGCAAAATGTCCATTTATCATCACAAGTAAAGCAAAAGGGGTGATAAGGGTCCTATAACTACCCCTGTATCACCTTTTTAACTCATGCTCGTGTAGAGTAAGCAGTAGGTTAAAACACAACTTTAGTTCGTTTTTCCAACATAGTAGCAAGTGTGCTATGGGTTATTTTCTTTCAAAGAAGAGCACTTTTTAATACAATAAGTGATGCATTGGGAGTCACATTGTTGTCTACTGAATGTCTGAGGGCAACGCCGGGATGGTGTTTTTAACAACGAACACTTTGCACGTCCCATTGTGGTGGGCGTTGAAATTCCCCATATTCTCTATTTCAAGGTATAACAGAAAAGGACGACTTACCGAAATGAGATCCTGGCCAACTCTCCGCGTTTCTCCTGCCACCCCCGGCGCGCTTTTCTTCGGGCTCCAATCCGCAGCGTGCTCGCCTCAGTTTAGGATGGAAGCGCGCGTCCTGCTGCTTCCGAGGATGCGGCCAAGGCGGTGTGCATTTGCCGTCCGCGAAAGGACTGAAGGTGGAGCAGGGGGGGGGACGACAACAACAATAAGGCACACACTCGGACGTGCAAGACGGGGAGGGAGAGCGGCGAAGCACTGCGGCGACAGGCAGCACCGGAAAGGATGCAGACAGCCGCGCTCTGTCTCCTCGCTCTGACACTTTACTCAAGCCCTTTCAATCGTGTGTTGTGGCGCGCCCCCTGCAGGGGTAACAACGGTACAACAGGCTGGGTGTTTCCCCCTTCTGTCTGTGCATTGTTCCACACACCGTGCGTGGGAGGCCCGGCCTATCCTCTCGTGTTTTTCCAATCATATATTGGCCCCGCTGATGCATTTAGCTGCAATTTGCATTTGCATTGCATTCAAATCATTTGTGCATCAGCAACGTCCACAAGAATCACCTCCGCCCCCCCGCCCCCCCCCACCCCCTGGAATCACTCATAGAAGTGCAGGTGCAACTCAAAGCATTCGGGAATTGTAGTTGCATTTGAAAAAGTGACTTGTGTATTCCAGAGCAATTTTGCTGTGGGGGCCCGGCTGGGGGCAGGGGTCAGTACATTCTTGCATTGTTCTGGAAAGAGATCACTGCAAAATGGTTTTGCAATTTAAATGCAGCGTATAGGATGAAGTAAAATGACTTTTGGTCGGTCAAGGTGTGGATGATAGACCACCAAATCAACAACTTGTCCGGACCTGTTGGTATATATTTTGCCCAGTTTGATGTTATGCAAGAAATACTCTGAATAACAATATCTGTATTTGGAACTAGGGCGTTATGTTGTTAGCAATTTATAGAATGGAACCAAAACGTTCATTTGGCTCTTTATTTTTTGCAGAAGAGTCTAGATTTTGTTTATTTTATTTTGTTTTTTCTCCAAAGAGTCATACTGAAATAACGACGATCGATTAAGTGGAAGAGCACTTAATTGCTTTGCCTGTCCCTATACTATACTATACTATACTATGTATACTGTAGATCAGGGGTGTCAAACTCATTTTTTGGAGCGTCTTTGAAAATTCAGCCGGCAGCCTGGATGAATATACGGACACTGCCACACCCTATATCAGTTTTCTGTGAAGATGTGTGTGTACCAACAAAGTCATTTCGCACACTCAACAACAACAAGCCGTGGTTCACTGGCAAACTGAAGCAACTTCGCCAAGCTAAGGAGGACGCATATCGAAGCGGGGAAACCATCTGACTCGAGAAATTCACATTGCAAAGAGGAAAACAGGTTAGCGCTAACGACTCCAAATCAGTCTGGCATGCATTCCAATCGCTGACCAATTACAAGCGACGATCCCCCCAAGCTGAGAACAATAGCACACTAGCCAACGACTTGAATACCTTCTACTGTAGATTTGAAAAGGACACTTTCGAGGAAGGATCCCGTTCGTGGACTTGAGCTCAGCGTTCAACACCATCATCCCTGAACTCCTTTCCTCCAAGCTTCTCCAAGTCAGCCATCTGCCAGTGGATTTACAGCTTCCTGACGGGCAGGACACAGCAGGTGAGGCGTGGGGAGGCCGCCCCATCCACACGCAGCATCAACACTGGAGCACCCCAAGGTTGTGTCCTCTCGCCGCTGCTCTTCTCTCTCTACACGAACGACTGCACCTCAGCGCACAGGGCTGTCAAACTCCTGCAATTTGCAGATGACACCACTGTCATCGGCCTCATCAAAGACGGTGACGAGTCTGCATATCGACAGGAAGCGGAGCGGCCGACACAACCTGGAGCCGAACACGCTGAAGACTGTGGAGATGATCGTGGACTTCAGGAGGCATCTTTCGCCACAGCTGCCCCTCACGCTGTCCAGCTGCCTTGTGTCAACCGTCGAGCCCTTCAAGTTCCTGGGAATTACAATCTCTCAGGACCTGAAGTGGGTGATCAACATCAACTCCGTCCTCAAAAAGGCCCAGCAGAGGATGTACTTCCTGCGGCTTCTGAGAAAGCACGGCCTGCCACCGGAGCTGCTGGGGCACTTCTACACAGCGGTCATCGAATCAAAGTGCTAGAGGACTAGCACTTTGATTTGCTAAAATAATAATTGTAGCGGCATTACCAGATAACTAGCAACCCTTCATTGCTCAGTGACTGTTTTTCCCAATGTCTTTCTGTCTCCAAAGTGTTCTCTGTCAATTGACTGTCTGTTGTCGTACTAGTACTAAATTCCTTGTGTGTTTTTTGGACATACTTGGCAAATAAAGATGATTCTGATTCTGATTCTGATTCTGACATGGCGGACCGGAAAAAAAAGTGAAAAATGCAGCCCTATGCAGCCTAATTGTAATAATATGCTCATATTCATATCTAATAATTCTATATTTCTCATACTGAACCCTATGGTTTCGAAATGGGATGTCACTTAATTTCATATGCGGGTCCAGGCAGGTGAGTGAATACTTTTGGTAATATAGTGTATATAACGATTCATTAAACACATGGTAAAATGATTTTTATGAAGGCCAATTCCTACCTCTTTTTTATTGAAAACAAATATATGTATTGTTTCTTGGGTGATGTTCAATTTTCTTCTTTACACGGTGATTGTGGAGTTTTCATTCGCCGGAAGCTATAATTATCAAAATCAAACAAAATCCAAACGTGCAAATATTTCTCTCTGTTTCGAGTGAATCTATGTACATATATGAGTTTCAACTTTTGAAATGAACCAACTCATTTAAGCTCTTCGGCATTTTTGTATTCATAAATTTAAACTGACTATTTATTATCAATGTGTCTTTAGCCTTCTTTTGACTCTTGCATATTTGTAAAATAATCGCTAGAGGGCGCTCCCTATCTGAGATTGAATTTGATAAGAGGGCCCAGTACAGTTTCCCAAAAGGTTTACAAAATAACTGCATAATATGATGTTAGGATTTCCACTACGTGTATGGATTTAAGCATTTCATTTAAGCATTCCAAATCAACACCATTGACACGACCCCTGTTAAAGATTGATTATTAAGGTTAATTTTGTATTGCGCCCACGACGGGAAATTTAATTTACACTCTGCCGTGTATATTTTGTGTCGCACAGGTCACACACACACACACACACACACACAACAACAGCAGAAATACAATTAACATCACCTTAAAATGGTGGTGCATGACTGCTGGCCTGTAAAAGTCATGATTCTTAGACTGAACAGAATCACAGATTCATTAATCTGATTCAGTGAAAGTAAAAGTCAGAGGAACACCTTAATACCTTTTCGTTACGGTTAAGCAACAACGGGCAGGTCAAAGCATTCATTCATTCATCTTCCGTTCCACTTCTCCTCACTCAGGTCGCGGGCGTGCTGGAGCCTTCGGGCGAGAGGCGGAGTAGGTCAAAACATATTTTTTTAAATGTTAAATAAAAAAAGGACAGAAAAATCAACATTTTAAAGTGACTTTTTAAAAAGTATTACACTACCTAATAAATAATAAGAAGACTCATCTCAGTCATATAAAAATGACAACTAAAGACTATAAAAACATTACAGCAACTTAATAAATTGGTTTAAATGTGGACTGGACTAGCGCATGATAAGTAGTGTACAGCGTAACAATTGCAGTATATACAAAAACGCTATAACAAAACACTTGCATTAAACAAGTTGCTTTGATATTTTAAAGAAATATCTACATTATTTGTTTGAGTTCATGCACACTATGAATCACAATTTAATATGAATTATTAAATTAGCAGGGAAATAAAAGTTAAAAAATATATACTGTATATTCTTCTAGAAAAGTATTGTTTTGGATGATCACAATGTATCCCATCTTTGATTCTTCACGTGCCATGATTGTAAATTGTCCAAAAGAACAATCAGGTTCCAATAATAACATTGTTAAAAAGTTTGTCTGATGGATACTTTCCCATCACATACAGTGAAAAATGTAGTGTTACAACAACTAAGGACTAAGGGCAGGCGGGAATAAATAGATCTACTTCAGAATCAGAATCATCTTTATTTGCCAAGTATGTCCAAAACACACAAGGAACTTGTCTCCGGTAGTTGGAGCCGCTCTAGTACAACAGACAGTCAATTTACAGAACACTTTGGAGACATAAAGACATTGACAAAAAACAATTGTGCAAAATGATGCAGAGTCCTCTAGCACTTAGAGCAGTTCGAATGACTAATATTGCAATAGTCCGGTGCAATGACCATTGTGCAAAGGGCGCTGAGACTTCAAGGAGTGTATGCGGTTTAAAGAACAAATGTGTCTTGTAAATAAGGTACAGTTGACGTCAGACTGTAGAGCCTTTTGGATATGAGATATGCTAGAAAGGGAGGTGTATAAAACTGTGTCATTGGCATAAAGAGAATAAAGAGAATTGGAAAAGGCCGTTTATAAAAAGATTTTAAAAAGGAGGGGTCCATAAGTGGAACCTTGAGGGACACCCTTTTCAACAATTAAATAATCTGACGGACAACCTTGGAAAAAAACAGACACATTGACGTCTATTACGGAGATTAGCATTGAACCAAAGCGGGGCATGATGATTTAAACCAATGGTAAATAGTTTGTCGAGGAGAAGGTATTGATCAACCATACCAAAAGTTTTGGAAATATCAATGAAGATAGCACCGGCCAGTTGGCCTTTATCAAGTAAGGAGAACACGTCGTTGGTCAATTTCAGAAGAGCTGTTGTATTGGAGAAGTTTGATATGAAGCCAGATAGCGATAGAGATTGGACAATAGTTATTCATGTCTGTTGAATTTCCTGATTTGAAAAGAGGGTAACTTTTGCAGCCATCCAAATAGAGGAAACTGAGCACGTAGGAAAAAAGAGGCTACATAAATCAGCAAGTTTACATTATAACATGAGCAGCAATTTTGAAAGATTCAGACCATCCAGACCAGTGTGTGTCTATATATATATATATATATATATATATATATATAATGAGTCATGAGTTTTTTTTCCATTGAAGATTTTGAATCCATGTGACCACTATGCGTGAAGCAATGGTCCTGTCAACTGCAGCATTAGGAACATCCCGTAAACAAAGCGACTGCATCCGCAAACAAATTGGAACTTGACCATGCATAGCTAGACATTACCTAATGACTGTGCATTATAAATGATTGGCTGTCTTGGATGCACACAATTTGACATAGTATAAAGTTCTTGCAAAAAAAAAAAAAAAATGTAATTAAAAAAAAATACAAAATTGCACTGACGAGAAACACAATTCTCTAAATAGTCACATTTAAAAAGTGTGTTGCAACATCACTTAGGGGAAATAAACCCAGTATTGTAGCTTCCACTTACACACATTAGGCAAGAAACTATTCCGGGATATTTTTTTAAAGTCCCACCCTCATGTCTGTGTGTGACTTTGTCAAGTATGTGTACGTTTATGCAATAACTTTAAATTGCATTAGCACATAAATACATAAACTACTTTTTTCACCGTATTCAGACAAAAACTAAATACATTTGAAAGATATTGGGGGTAAGGTAAGGAAATGAATATGCAGCATATCAAAGGATTCATACCACAACAATTATCACCAATGAAATTCTATAATGAATTTGTATCAACAATATTGTTGAACACATTTTACAGGGATATGCTTAAACAAGTCAAGGTATCATGCTTAGAGTTACTTTTAAAGCCACTACTTTTAAAAGTCATTTTAAAATGTGTGTCGTGAATACAATGCAAATAAAAAATGCAAATCAAAGCATTTAGGATCGCATAAATCGGATTCCTTGCATTCATTCCTGTTGGGACACATCTCCACATACTTTTTAAGTGAATCATCATACCATAATAACCAACAAGAGAGTGTGTTTGGCTGTCACCGTGGGAACCCTCAGATTTGGACAGATGTCTTCAATCACTGGCGACCTGAGAGCTGTGGCACAAACACACACATTTGAAATAAGAAGCACAAGCCAAAGGCAAATACCGTTGTCAAATACGAAATCAACTATTATTTTCACTATAGTAATCATATCATATCAATAACAGTACATGGGCTAAAACTTTGCATGTTTAATTATAGATTTCAATAAGATCAGCAAAGGTTTACTGTTGTCAAGTGTTTTTTTGTGCACATTTTCATTGTGTACTTGGGACAACAACAACCCTAAAGGTCCTGAGACTGAGACTAAAGGATTAACTCCAAAAGCGGGTGTTGAGTTTTCACTGGTTTTCTTAAGTGTGTGTGCGTGTGTGTGCGGGTGTGTGTGTGTGTGTGTGTGTGTGTGTGTGTTTTGGGATGACAGATATTAAGGGTGGGATGGTACAGGTAACCCGCAGCTTCAGTACATTTCTGGTACTTGGTTCAGGCATAAATAAAACTTGTTTCTCTCTCAAAAGTATCCCTTTTACTTTGCTCGTCAGCAAAAAACTGTATTTTACAATGTACTGAATAATATAACTTATTTCAATCTGACCGTTACTTAAGCAGAACTCTTTTGAATGGTAAACAGCCTCTTATTACTTAACTATATAGCACGTACATTATACACATGACAATATAGTAATATAAAATCAGTAAAACAAAATAAAATGTGCAAAAATGTAAACAAAAAAACACTACTTGTGTCACAGTTAGATGACGCGTGGGTTGATTGGTCATGCCTATTATTATTACCCCAAATAAATAGATCACTCCGATATCTTGGGGAAAGCCAGCAACTTCATAAAAGATTTTAGTTTTATTTAACTTGCGTAGAGTACGCAGCCTGAGTGCAAAACTGAAAAACCAGGGTCCATAGAGGCGTATTGTACCAAATGGTATTTGGACCCATCACTAACACAGATAGAGGAACAGCCATTTACACTCACTTGCACACCTCTGGACACACAATTTAGTCTTCAATTAACCTAACATGTAAGCAGATGCTTGAACTAAAGACACTTATTATACACTGGGTACAACATTTATTAATTCCAGCAGTAGGTGACAGTATCTTCCTGGTTCCTCTCCATTTCGTGTCTGTCAGGTGTCTTCAAAGGGTGAGTGGTTTTACTTTACTTAAGTTTCATCCCGTTCGTGGACTTCAGCTCAGCGTTCAGCACCATCATCCCTGAACTCCTTTCCTCCAAGCTTCTCCAACTCAGCGTGTCGCCTGCCATCTGCCAGTGGATTTACAGCTTCCTGAGCAGCATCAGCACCGGGGCACCCCAAGGTTGTGTCCTCTCTCCGCTGCTCTTCTCTCTCTACACGAACGACTGGACCTCAATGCACAAGGCTGTGAAACTCCTGACGTTTGCAGATGACTGTAGAGATGATCGTGGACTTCGGGAGGCATCCTTCGCCACACCTGCCCCTCACGCTGTCCAGCTGCCTTGTGTCAACCGTCGAGACCTCCAAGTTCCTGCGAATTACAGTCTCTCAGGACCTGAAGTGTGCGATCAACATCAACTCCGTCCTCAAAAAGGCCCAGCAGGGGACGCACTACTAGTCACTTTAAACTGCGTACATTCCTTGAAGTCTCAGCGCCCTTTGCACAATGGTTATTGCACCGGACTATTGCTATATTAGCCATTCAAACAGTTGTAATTGCTAGAGGACTCTGCATCTTTTTGCACAATTGTCACACACAAAAAAAATATGATTATACAGTGATGACATCCTCCACATTAGGTCGTGGTGCTATCAATGGGCCAATGACGAGGTTATTAAATGTTGCTGTAAATCTGGAGACAGGTGTGGATCCGGGAACTATTTTGACATTTTTGTATTATTTGTAACGTGAACAGCACATGAGCTCGCAGTTGTTTATTTTTGAATTTTTTTAATCTTACTTTTTTTTTTATAAGTAGTGTTTTTATTCGATGAGAAAAGTAATAGCTCAACCAATTGGGTTCTCAATCCCTGTAGGGCTGCAGTCATTTCCTGTGTGTCTGTCTGACTTCCTCTTCCTGTCTGCTCTCTCTAGTCCTGAGCATGGCTGGCATATAGCATTTTCATTGGTCTGTCAGCAGGCAAGGGTGTAGTTGCGTGCGAGGAGGCAGGGAGACATGTTCCCCCCACTTTCTCACTCTGTCCACCCCACACTTCTACAGCCATTAAAAAGAGCTCAATTCCTCTTCGACATGCTATAACGTGCTTTTACGTGCTGCCCTTGAACACAGCAGTCACCAGGCAGATGACCAATCACACAGACAAATGAGACAGATGTATACTTAACAAACTTTTTCATGCTAATCAATCTGCAAAAGGCAAAAAAAAACAAAACAATGCAGGTTGCGTCGAACTGTTACATGTGGGTAATGCAACCAATTTATGACAAATCAAGAGATAGCAAATGTTAAGCGATCATCTTAGTGAGTCAGTCATTACTGTCATACAGTAAATATCACCAACAGCTCTTTCAGACACAAATGTATGAGCATTTTAATACATACTAGGTGTAATGAAGTAAAACATAATCTGTGCGGCAGCTATGGCTCGCTTATTTTTTGTAATTTTTTTTTTTTTTTTTTTTTTGCTTGTGCCAAAAACAATAGCACCAGTACTGTGAGTCAGAGCCCTGCCACTAAAACTAATACAGTATTGGTACGTACATTATGTTAGCTTGCTTGCTAGTTACAATATCTTTATGCTTAGTTTCTGCCTCGGAATGTGTGCTCACTGCTTTTAGTATACTAAATATAAAGAGCACTTGTGCTTTACAAGTATATATTTTTTATAGCCTCGTGTTCACAGACACTTATTCTTGTTACGAAAACTATATACAGTATTTGGGAATTATTGAGCCTAGTCTCACATGTTGAGGTTTTGGATTGTCCGATTTAAAATTGGGATCTGTTGCCTGCTCTGTTTTGGGACTGTTTGATTTTAAAACATGACAGAAAATAGGGGAAAAAAATGTTGCTCAGTTTTCCTCAGTCTAAGTTCACGTCCGTGAATGTCTTGTTTCGCTTCAAACACAAAGAAAGACAATTTGCCTGCTTTCATAGAAGACTAAGGAAGTCAGAGAGCATTCACATTTAAGAGGCTGAAATCAGAGGACTTTGGCTGTTTAAAATAATATTTTGAAATGGTTAGCACATCTGCCTCATAATTCTGGAGACCCAGGTTCAAATCCGGACCCGCCTGTGTGGAGTTTGCATGTTCTCCCCGTGCCTGCGAGGGTTTACTCCGCCTACTCTGGTTGTTGCGCCCTGCGATTGGCCGGCGACCAGTTCAGTAGTGATTCCCAACCAGTGTGCCGTGGGAAATTATCAAGTTTTAGTTACAAATTTAAATAGTAAAAATTTAGCTATTTATGCCAGTGAGGCATAGTGACAGACAGAACAAGTAAATGCTCTTCTATTAGAAGGCAGGAAGTACATACAGTAATTAATGTATCCACTTTTTGTGACATTTTGTTTGTTGGGGTGCCGTGAGATTTTGCAAATCTCTGTTGGAAATCACTGCTCTAGAGTCAGGTGGGATGGGCTCCAGCACGCCCGCAACCCCTCGTGAGGATAAGCGGATTGGAAAACGGACGGATGGATTTTGAAATGGTTCGAAACCTTTTGACCTTCTTTCCATTTGGGGCCGAATAAGCTTGCTGGGGAAAATGAAGTTTTACAGATGGTTTTTTTCTGTAGAGTGGTGCCATTTAATTATCTGGCTACTAATGCTTTACCGTCAGTGTTTTTTTTTTTACCTCAACCGGAGTTTGACAGTTTGGTGATGTAGTTCTTTGACTACTATGGAGAGGAGCACTTGAATGCGAGAGGATGATCATTTCTTCATAAAAGTTGTCTCACTCCAGAACAATTTGTCCAGTTGACACCCCCCCCCCCCAACCTCTCCCTCGACCCTACCCCCCGACGATTGTTTGTCAAAGCTTGTAAAACCATTGCACGACGTGAGTCCTCTCTTTGAGAGAAAAATCAAATGTACTGTACTTCCTTAAATGGGTGCACCTTCGCTGGGGTTGGGCAATTGCTGCCACGTTTAATTGATTTTTTTTTTTCTGAAGAGTCGTAAATACTCTGCTTTGCAGTGCAGGGGGACAAAATCCCGTTTCTCCGATCGTGAAAATGCAGCATGCAGATCGATCACCGCTTTAAACCCCGACAAAGACAGATGGCCCTCCCCGCCGCCGCCGCCGCAGCTACAGTCACCGATGCACTTTTAGGCATTTCATGAACGGGACAAACAAAGTATTAGATATTAAGTTGTTGTTTTTTGTTTTTTTTTACCATTATATGCACATTCATAAGATATCTATTATGATTATTCTGGATTAAACATTGTGAACTGAAAGGTTTTTGTTCAGACAGACACAGAGTCAAAAGAGCAAAGCAAAAGCAAAGCAAATGTATTTCTAGAGCGCATTTGATACACAAGGTAACTCGGTGTGCTTTACATGATCGGAACCATTTAAAAAAAAAAAAAAAAAAAAAAAAAAAAAAAAATCAAGAGAAAAAATAAAAAGCAGCTGAAAAACATTCAAAATCATAGCGAACAAATCAAATTAAAAACAATGTACATTTAAAAGAGTAAATGTTCTAAAAAGCATGAGAAAGAGTTTTTAACCCGGACTTAAAGACGTTAAAGACTTCAATTCTATTGGCATGTTTGATTTGGACTTTGCGCGTCGTTATCTGATCTGACACGACAGAGCTCAGAGTCCTACTGTGCTTATATTCCGTGAGGGTGTCTTTCATGTATTCAGGACCGAAACCATTTCGTGATTTATAGAACAGTGGCAGAACTTTAAAGTCTATTCTCAAGCTATCTGGGAGCTAGTGTAGAGTGATACGTTTCCTTTCCTAATAAACTGTTCATCATAATCTATCTGCCGCCGCCTGCTCTTGGGTCCAGCTCCTCTCCATACGTGACATTCTGATCTTTTTATTCCGGTAAGAACCTGAGCTGCAGCTGTTTAGTTCTCTTTTGGGGAGTCCAGTCAGAAGACCATTACAATAGTCAAGCATGGGATAAAAGCATGGATGAGCGTCTCTTGGGTCTGCTTGGCACATGCAAGCCTTCATTGTGACTATGTTCTTCAGCTGGTGGAAGGCTGTTTTGGTGATTCGTTTTATATGACTGTTGAAAGTCAGGTTGGGAGTCTATCAAATACGTTTTGTGTCCTTGGAGAGGCATTTTGAACCAGTCAAAGCCGTTGCTATCGCTCGTGAGCGAGCTTCGCCTGCTCTCATGACAGTCAACCCGATGAAGCGAAAGACCAGCGCTGAAAAGGGATCCGGATCTAATTGTAAGTCTGTCAATGTGCTTTGTAAACTTCAAATGGTGCTGTTCATTGAGTGCCTTCTCAATGGAAGAATCGGGCAAACAAAACACACAAAAGGGCCGCTAACACATGCCAACCTGACTGACTCCAGGCTCGTGACTCACCTTAGTCTGCCGTGCCTCGAGGTACATCAACACGTTTATGGTTCACTCTTTTGGTTTAAGCCAAAAACATTCAACCGTTAGGCGCGTATAAACGTTGGCAACGCCCCTCGATTGAAATACGAGCACAAGGTGGAAGCTGTGGCCACGGACGGGAAAATCACAAGCGCGCCGTTGGACGGGCGAGGAATTCAAACACAGGCGAGTGGCCACGCGCCGTGCAGCCACCGCGTGGGAGCCCCCACTGGAGGAGGAGGAGGCACGCCGGCATCTGCACGCGGCATTACTCACGCCACAATACGCCGCGGCGGAGATGAAGGAAGAATGACCAATGGTAAGTCGCGAAGGCGAAGGAGACTGCGACTCACCGAGGCCGAGTGGCTCCCAAAGTTCGGGAGAAGAAGCCGAACTTCCCGTGCCGCTTCCGTCGCCTCCGGTGCGACCGAGTGATCCTCGAAAGTCGTTCTTGTTCTTCTAGAACTTCCCATTTGCCAGTCAGAAGGAACGGGAAATTACATCGGCACTCTAGGGGAAAAGGTGGAAGGTTTGCAGTACGAGTGCTGTTTTGGATCCGATTTCTTTTTTCTTTTTTTTTGCACCATGCGCGTTAGCCTGCTTCAATTCATCACGATTCATCGTGTCTGTATTACGCAAGACTGGAATATTTTAGAAGTGTCTAAACGCGTGTTTCTCTGTGGGTTGGTGCACTTACTGGCTGAGGTACACCTGCACAAAATAGTGAGCGGATCCCCCCCAAAAAAAAAACACTTTTTTTTTTGACACTGTCACAGTTTAAGAATGATTATTATTGTGGTTGCGGTTTTCAGGGATGTACAAACTGCGCTGTAGACAACTGAGAGGTTTCTGTATTGGGCTAATAGCACCATAAAACATATATATATTTTTTTTTTATTTTTTATTTTTTTTAAATCACTATAACCACATTGTTAAATGCATACAAGTCTCTACAACACAGACAATAAAAACTGCCTAATAGTCTTGTAAGATGTTTACAACTGGGCATTATCCATGTAAATACAGACTTGTCGCATGCCTTCTGTATCACCACCGTATAGCTGTGATTGTTTCACAAGTGTCATTGGGTGTTAAGTGTGCTAAACATCTGCCTCACAGCTCTGAGGACGCGGGTTCAAATCCGGCTGAGTTTCCATGTTCTCCTCGTGCTCGTGTGGATTTTCTCCAGGTTACTCCCGTTTCCTCCCACATTCCAAAAACATGCGTGGTAGGTCGACTGACAACTCTAAATTGGCCGTCGGTGCGAATGGTTGCTTGTTTATTATGTGCCCTGGCGACCAATTCAGGGTGGACCCCATTTCTGGTACAGGAGCAATAAGTGGCACGGAAAACAGATAGATGGATGCAACCGCTTAAAAGCTGGGCAAGAACACCAAACCTTACTGGGGGGGAAAAAAGAGGTTTCTGATACCAGATGTAAAGCAGTTTAGGCTGGCTTGATAAAAATGTCTTCTTGTATCTCCCGCAAGCATCTTCTGCACATCATTCTCCTGCTTCTTCAGCTTCTACCTCTGGCCTCGAGCTGCAGCAGCCGACGGTCTCTCGCAGAACTCGGACATGATTACAGCCCGGTCGTGGAAACGGATCTCAACAACGCAGTGAGTAAGAACTTGCGCACAAGACTCGCGCACAACATTCGACGACCATAAAAAAGACAGTTAAAGGCAAAGGACATGAATCATGCAGACGGAGACAGAAAGAATACATGTTCATAATACAGCGGTACCTTGACTCACAGCTATGAAACATTTTAGCAACACATTTAAGTGTTCAATTAACATGCACGCTTTTCTTGTTTTCATAATAAGAAAGGAAGAATCGCTACCCTGCTGCGAAACACGTCTTGTACTGAGGACACACAAAGTGTGCGAAGCTGTACGACAAGAAACAACACAGTGAGTCGCAGCTGTTGAGTAGCAGCCACTTTAAATGCACATTCAATAGTAGTTTCATCCGAACTTTGCATTCAACCAAAAAAGGTGACGTACTGTATCTTGGAGGAGTACTTCGGGGTGCGTTGTTCTGTAGTTAGCATCCTAAATCGAGATAATCCTGACTTGGATTTCTATTCATGTTACGAACTCCTCTCCTGTGTTTCTGTTCTGCAGGATTTTGTCAGCACATTACACAATTTAACCTGCCAAATGAAGACTATAAAACCTTCCCTCACAAAGCAACTGGTCAGCTCGGTCCTCGACTCAATAGAATGCTTTTGCTCGGTGAAATCGGTAAGTCCGAATGCACTTCATCTATATGTATTTTATACACATAAATGTATCAAATGCATACACACGGAAGTAGAAATGAAAGTAAGTCTACAAAAAAATTACAAGAAAGTAAAGTTGCAGTGTTACAAAAGTCGAAACGTTAAAAGAATTGTCTGAGTTGTTACACGAAAAACTCAATGTTACAAAAATGAAGTGGCAATATTACAAGACTAAATGTTACTGAGCTTTCAACGATAAAGTACAATCGTTCCGGGAATAAAGTGCTGAGGGAACAGTTAAGAAACAGTTACAAGAAAAAAAAAAAAGAGTGGATAGTTTGTTACTGGTAGATGAAAATATGATTTAGCATGCACAATGCGATATATCAAACCTGGGAAAAATTACGGCGGCTGATTTTGCATCTGAAAGCCAGGCGCAAACTGGCACGATGACTGCGGTTATTGTTACGAAGAGGCGGCATAGGTAAAATGAGAGGTGACTGAGAGAAATCTTTACATACATGTATATATATTTTGACATGCCAGAACCAAAAATGTAGAATTCATATTGTCAATTCAACAACGTGATTTTGGAGCTTCGGAATGATCCAAGGGCTGACCTGGGCCCTGGTACACACATCAGGATTTTTCAAATCTTAAAATTGACTGCATGTTCTCCCCGTGCCTGCGTGGGTTTTCTCCGGGTACTCCGGTTTCCTCCCACATCATGCAAGGTAGGTTAATTGACAACTCTAAATTGCCCGTAGGTGTGAATGTGAGTGCGAATGGTTGTTTGTTTGTATTTGCCCTGCGATTGGCTGGCAACCAGTTCAGGGTGTACCCCGCCGCCTCCTGCCCGACGATAGCTGGGATAGGCTCCAGCACTCCCGCGATCCTAGTGAGGAGAAGCGGCTCAGAAAATGGTTGGATGGATGGATGCCTTGTTCCTGTGTCGGGCGCTTCTTGATTGGCTACATTCTGTGATCTGTTCCACATCATAATTTACGGAGTCATGAATCGGTTTTCCCATTTCGGACACTATAATTGGGACACATCCACTCGTAACACACATTAGACCGAAGGATAATTTTATAAGACAAAATATAGTCTGGCGTTTGACGTCCTGGGTTGGGAAGCGGCAAAATCGGGACAAAAATAGCCCTATTGTGTTGCCGGCCTTAAAGTCAGTCACAAGAAGGAGTCATGCGATATCACCGATGACAAAATTACTTTGAACTCTGCATTTGCTTGCATCAGTGCCATTTCAGCACACTGTGGAAGTTGGTGATGGCCTCTCCTAGACCGTTTATTCGAGAGTTCTTTGAATCGATAGTACACAGAACGGAGCGATACATCCAATTGCCGTCCAACGCGGACGAGTTAAATCAAACAAACCAGCTTTATTCCGATGTATTTTCTGTCTGTAACCCAGTAATCTTTGTTTGTCTCTTCCCCTGACACTTCTAATTCCGTCACTTCAAACTTAATTTCGAGCTTGCGGTGCGCCACCAAATTTTCAAAAATGGCTGGGACATGGGCCAAGGAAGAATTTTGTTATGTATTAACTTTGCGAAGCGGGTCAATTTTGCCATGTGTAGATTTGTACCGTACTGAGTGGTATTCTATTTAACACGTACCAACCCTGACATTAGGCCAAAATAGTTTTTGTTGTCATACTGTCTGTATGAAAGGGGTGCCTCAACGATTCATTGAATTTGATGATTCGAGTGAAATCTAAGGTCTCAAGAAGCATATTGTGTTTGTCTGTTCTCTAGAGTGAAGAACACAAAGCCAAGTCAAAGAGGACGACAGCAATGACACCAAATCACAAGCAGCAGAGAAAAATCAGCAGGGAGACCCAAAAACTTTGCAAAGTTAATGCAATCTTATCTAGCATGACCAAGTGCTATGAGATCCTGAATTCACTGTTAGGGGACACCCGATAGCAGCACACCGCTTGGGTTATTTTAACACCAGCAAATTCTTTCGTACTCCATGATTGGGTTACAAAAGAGGAAGCTCCCACTTCATTTAAGCTACCCTGGCAAGTGACCTTTCTTTGGCTCGTGTATGACAAATGACTCTTTAGCTACGCTTTACACAGCCAACACAATGGGAAGTGCAAAGGCCAAGTGATTGAGTTTATGATTCAAAACGGTTCCGTTTTGAACACCCGCGAACTTGCTCTGCAAAGTGTGACTATACATTCCCATATACTGAAGTGCACAGTAAAAAGAAGTGTAACAGTGACATAAGGGCAACTACTATTCAAGCTTATTTTAGGGTTTACACTCATCTATCACTGCTCGAGAAGTGAAAATAAATGTGCTCGTGCCGCTTTATTTTCAATTTAAATCCACACAACCAGCCCTGGTTTGTAATCAGATGGATTGGCACCCATTTTACATTAGAAAAATCTCCCACCAAACAAAAATGTACTCCCAAATTGACTTACTCAGTGTGAAATTTGGTGCTATTTAATCTCACACAAAACTGCTATGCTTGCAATAAACTATGACTTAATCTATTATATGAATCACAACAGGTAGATACACGTGTATTGTACCGTCTCCCATTTAATGGAAGAGTTTAATTTCTGGAAGAGCATTTAATTGCTCTGCCTGTCATGACACTTCACTTGCATGGATAGATAAAGCTATATTTGCAATTACACATGAAGTGAAATTGGATAATTCTCTGCAGCATCCCTGATGATCTCTCACTGCATACTAGTGCCACGGGCACCCTGGTCATAAATCTGGATGAGATGACACAGCAGATCACTCGCTGTGTATGACTGATGTGTTAAAAGCCAATGTTGCAATAGATGGCTGAGTTCAAACACACACACCTAAATCTGTTCAAGGTCAGCACCAAGAAGTTCTCATTGTTCAATTGCCACATACTGTATGTTGCGAGAGCTAAACTTGACATTTGTTGGTTTATGTACAAGACACCCATATTAGCATTTGACGTATATAACCCATTTGTATTGAAAATATATTTATAACAAAAACAGCAAAGGTGTTGTTGTACTTTTGATTCTTGTGTTGTCATCTTCAATGGACACACACACACACACACACAGTCGTCTGCATAAAGGTTTATTCATGGAGGCTATACATTGCATGAGTTGCACAAACACACGACTTTTGTAGTCAGCATAGGAACGCATTTTTTATTTTATGAACATGAAGCATGGGAAGTATGCATGGCTCCGATCGTTTTTCCAACAGTAAAAGTGACTATTACATTTCCTAAGTCAATGCCGTGCCACCTTGTGGTACATGTGCCTTTGACCCCGGCCTAACGTTAATGCGAGCAGCAGAGACTTTATGTAACCCTGATGGAACATCAGACCTTACGTGAGAAGCAGGCAAAATGTGTCAAAAACTACATAACGACCCATGCTTGAAGGTGTCCGTGTTGTCAACATTCTGAAACAGATCAATATGAATTCGATATTGATTTACACCCATTCATAGTGTTTTCAATACCAGGGTTTTGAACGTCTTATGAGAAATTAGTATGATTTCAGTCAAAAAGTAACCTAGCTTTTTCAGTACAGTATGTCCACCATTTTTGGAGTGACACGTTACTGGTAAATACTTCAGTTGAAACACTTGTATACTAAATTCTGACAAGCTCTGAAAGTTTGTTGTATTATTGGACCCAAACTACCTTAATTCACTGAATACCAATGAAAACAAAACAAACAAACGAAAACAAAAGACACGTGCAATCCATCTTGGTACACGTGCAAATAAAAACAAAACGTAAATTCAGTAGATTAACAAAAATCCAGTCAAATGAGATGAAATAAGGACAGAATAAATAACAAGTCGGAAAAGGAATGTATGGGTTTACAGAGAATGCTACATTTGTGATGAAATATCAGCATTAAAAGTTAAAAGGGGCGTGGTCCCGGTCTATAAAATCTGTGCAGACAGTGTCTGCGAGAACAAATGGACCGAGATGACGCATATAATTATGCTGCCAAATCGATTAAGAAGGCCGCGACGTAGATGATATGTGGAACCAAGGGGATGGCTGAGCACGTCCTCACACCATGTGGCCAAAACAGACCAATCACGAGGAGATGATCTCCGCGGCATTCTACACACAGCAAAAACCTTTGCCGTGTGCGCGTCAAGTGCCGCATAGGGCCGCGCGCCCCAATGTGTCGGTCACGTGATGCAACACTGGGTAGCCCTTTATCCCAAGGTCTTAGCTGCACCCCGCTCGGTAACAAAATTCGTAGTAGAATTCGTATTACATCTGTCATCATCATCATCCAATGTCTCTTTTAAGACTGTTGTGTCAGTTAATAAGAACTATATCATATTGGATAGTACCAATTGAGACACAGGTGTGTGGGGCAATGACTCCAGTAATAGTCCAATAACACAAGTGCAGTACTTTGAAAAAGCCAATGTCACAGCTATTTTAACAATTGAAGCTTGAAGGCTATATCAAAATTGTAGCAGTTGGGTGAATGTTTCTCTTCTGGAAGTGACGAAAAGTGATAAAGATTTGGAACATGGGATTATACGGACTGAATCCCTGTCAAAGGGCGTGGATGAAATCGAGTTGTAGGATCCATATTTGTGAAACACGGCCCTGGCCATAACTGCTACTCAAATGCTCTAACAACCAAACATCAAACACAGCCATCATAATTCTGCCATTAGAAAAAATAATCCTGAGCTAATGTGTTTTCAATTAATAGCTTTCAATTGTCGATGAAGACTTTGGGACTCAAATGAAAGGTGACAAGAATAAATTGTAAAACCATGCATTTAAAAATAAAATAAAATAAAACTTACCGTTGACATACTTTATTTTTCCCATCGGTCCCTTTACCTTAGATACACATCCTTCTGATGCCACACTCACAGCAAAACTTTGCAGATTCTACGGGGTACCTGGTCCCACATGAGTGACAAAACTTGCTCTTTTTCTCATCGTTGTCCACATCGTTACTGCCGTTGACGTCATCCCTGAGAAATGGAACACAGTCAGATTAGAAACAACCTAAATTGACATCCTCAAACCTCATCCCTGAATTCACTTTACAGGGTCGTGTGGAATTATGTCTATTAATGTTAGCACCTGCGTCGTAAAATGTGGGTATCGACTTAATACAATCATTTATTCTATTACTCATACTGTACTGGGTATTTGCTTTTCCTTTTTCCTTAGGCGTAACTTCCATACCAAACAGGTTCTGTGATTGTATCACAAAACCAAGCAAAACAAACACACACTTGTGGATTTAATACTTGAGAAGTTCAATGAGCTGAAGTCTCAGGAGGTTTGCTGATGCAAATAAAAAGTTAAGATTTGGGTATGAAACAACAAGGAAAAATATGCATTTTGTCTTGGATTCAATGGGCAATTTGTTGAATTTCGAACCGCATTTAAATGGAATTAGAGCAGGTATTCTGTTCAAATATACTTCTGATTGAAATGTGTCCAGCAATACACCACCCAAACACAAAAGGTCAGGATAGTGTAGCATGTGCTTTCCCTCCCTCCTCGCCTCACTTTTTTTTTTTTTTTTTTTGCACAAATGTCTTCTGGGGAGTTGGCTCACCTCGTTATGCAAGTGTCTTCCTGTTTCTTCTTGTTGAGCGGGCCTCTTCCGGGCGTAGTGTTCCTCAGAGAACCGTATCCCGAGCCCATTACTCGACCTTTCATTCCCACACTGACATATAAATTGAAGGGAAAGGTAAGAGGGCGGCGGGGGAGGGGGGGGATTATGATTCTGTACTCCAATGCTGTGTGTGCTCACCCAGAAGCAGGGCTCGTGATCCCAGATGTGTTTGTCCTCATAGAAGCTGCAGAGGAGGCCTTACTGGAAGGCACTCCTAAAATTGGAAGAACTTGTGACTCAATGTAACATCTTGTGCTGCTCAAGCTCATGACATATCGTATCTAACAGGACGTGCTGAATGTGAAAGTGTTTTCAAACTGTTATAAATACACAAATTTTGCTGCAGGTGTTACCAGTCGTCTGAGCAAGGCCTGATCTCTGAGGGAGACGGGAGGAGGCCGAAGGGATGGTTGACACTGCAGAGTTGACCTTCTTGACAGGAGTGGGGGGCTTGTACTGAGGACAAAGGCAGTTGAAAAGCTCAGTCAATGAAAGGCTTGATAGAATAACCACAAATTGCATTACCCCACAGAGTGGTGGGGGTGTTTCTTTACTGCATCAGGGTAAAGCTCCAATTTAGTTTGAAACTCCACTTTAGGTTTACAGATGCCATGTTTGCTATGCGGGTGTAGTGTGTTGTGATAGACAGCATCGCTACATTGGTAGTATCAGATAATAATAACTTGGATTTATATGGCGCCTTTTAACGGGGACTAAACTGGGATTTATTATGCCATTATTCATTTTCAATGGATCCCCATTATGCCTGTATCCCAATTTGGCAGCACGCCAATGTGCCCAGGGGTGCGGGTGCCCGCTTATAGGTGCTCGCAGCTCTAGTTTATCGTGGTCTCATCTTTTCTCTGTCACAAAAAGCAGGCATTTGGACATGTTTCTGTTGACTTTTCATATCCACTGGATGTAGCCAATGTCTCCATCATAACTCAATCATTGTAACCATCCAGCCATCCATTTTCTACCGCTTATCCGAGGTCGGGACGCGGGGGCAGTAGCCTTAGCAGGGACCCCCAGACTTCCCTCTCCCCAGCCACTTCATCCAGCTCTTCCGGGGCGGATCCTGAGGCGTTCCCAGGCCAGCCGAAAGACGTAGTCTCTCCAGCGTTTCCTGAGTCGTCCCCGGGGTCTACTCCTGGTGGGCCGTGCCTCACCAGTTGATCTCCAACTCACCAGTTGGAGATCACGGTCTGATGAAGCCAACAGAACCACATCATCTGCAAAAAGCAGAGCTGCAATACTGAGGCCACCAAACCGGACCCCCTCTACGCCTCGGCTGCATCTAGAAATTCTGTCCATAAAAGTTATGAACAGAATCGGTGACAAAGGGCAGCCTTGGCGGAGTCCAACCCTCACCGGAAACAAGTCCGACTTACTGCCGGATATGCGGACCGAACTCTGACTACGGTCGTACAGGGACCGAACAGCCCGTATCAGGGGGTTCGGTACCCCATACTCCCGAAGCACCCCCCACAGGATCCCCCGAGGGACACGGTCGAACGCCTTCTCTGAGTCCACAAAACACATGTAGACTGGTTGGACGAACTCCCATGCACCCTCGAGAGCTGGTTCACTGTTCCACGGCCAGGACGAAAACCACATTGCTCCTCCTGAATCTGAGATTCGACTTCCCGACGGACCCTCCTCTCCAGCACCCCTGACTAGACCTTGCCAGGGAGACTGAGGAGTGTGATCCCCCATGTTTTTTTTATATATATACATGAATGTCAAAATGGAATACTGAAATATCATTTATGACCCATGTTGAGATTTCAAGCATTGTTTCAGACATTTCCATTTACTACCTTTTAATACTCTGACAACTATATTGGTGTGTACGTTGAATAATACCTGTGCGCGAGCAGGAGTTTTCTTGGCATTGGACAACTTGTTCCTGTTACCCATCCTGGAAGCCTGATCCTGGCAGAACTTAATATGTCCTTCAGCGGAATTTTCGTTGAACCGCCGCTGACAATAGGGACACTGGATTAGGTCTAAAGAACAGATTGAGAGAAAAAGTGCATGTCATTTTTTCATGGCAATCCAATTCTATGAGACGAACTCCCATGCACCCTCGAGGACCCTGCTGACGGTGAAGAGCGGGTCCATTGCTCCACGGCCAGGACGAAAACCACACTGCTACCACCTGGATCTGAGGTTCGACTTCTCCTCTCAGCATCCCTGAATAGACCTTTCCAGGAAGGAACACACCCTCCGGTCCCCCTTTTTAAAATGGGGGCCCACTACCCCAGTCTGCCAATCCAGAGGCACTGTCCCCGATGTCCACGCGATGTTGCAGAGGCGTATCAACCAGGACAGCCCCACAACATCCAGAGCCTTTAGGAACTCCGGGGCGAATATCATCCAGCCCCGGGGCCTTGCCACCGAGGAGCTTTTTAACCACCTCGGTGACCTCAACCACAGAGATAGGAGAGCCCATCTCAGAGAATCTAGACTCTGCTTCCCCAAGGGAAGCCGTGTCGGTGGAATTGAGGAGGTCTTCGAAGTATTCTCCCCACCGGCTCACGGTGGATTGTCTTGACGTGCATATTTCAACAAAAACGTTCCAACATTATCTGCAAAGAAAAATATATTTAACTTATATTTTTCTTATCAAAACTGATGCAAGTTAATGCTGGGGGGAGGGGGGGGGTGGGGGCTGTCAAAGCTTGCTTGGTATCAGGAAAAATAAAGCTAATCCCAGAAGGGAGAAAAATAAACAGCAAAATGTGTTTTAAATAACGGCATTATTTGCTTTTTCTTTAAGTGAAGGTGGGAAAGTGATTTCATTCGAATATTGGCTGTTTGTGGGGGGGAAAAAAACAATCAGACATTTAATTTCAAGGTCATATCGCCCAGCCTCATTTTCCAGTGTGCCAAATATGACTTACCTGGGTCATATGAAGGAGGAGGAGGCGGGGGCAAAGGTGCACCTTTCTTCATGGCCCTCATGCTGGCTCTGGATGCGTGGAGGGCTGAGATTAGGTCCTCGCGTTTCTTGCGCCAATTGGACGGCTTCCTTGGGGGCTCTGCCTGGCAGGAGAAAACACAGAGGAGGTGCTTCCCGCCATTCTGCCGTTTCAATGGGTACATACTATACACGTGGGCAAGTCGATCGGCAGCACACAGGCCCTCGGAGAACTCTGAACTGAATAAATAATAATAAATCAACTTCATTTCTGAGACGAAGATGAACTTCGTGACTGAAATATACAGTAGTTGTATTTGTTGCAAATGTGTATACCAAAAGGAGGAATGACCTCAATGTTAATTGTACATTTTACATGTTGAAAGTACGCTGAAGGAACATTTACAAATAAACGGCTTCAAGCAACAAGACTTAGTTGTTTGCCGAAGTAAGTGCAACAACATTAAGGTCCAGAATCTTATGAGTGACTTGATTGCCATGACGGGCTTTTTCAATGGCCGGATTGATCGCCTTTAACTTGAAGGCAGCATCGTAGGCATTATGTCACAAACGCACGGTAGAGCAGATCTCAGGATCGATCTGAATGCTTCAATGTGTGCGGATTTGATGAAAAAAAGGGAGGCCAAAAATAAAATTCATGAACAGTAAACACAAATGTAATTGCATTGTTCTTTAAGCCGCAGGGAGTAAAACTAGTAAAACTTTGTCCTTTGACAGGACAAAGTGAGAGAAAAAAACCCTAAAACTTTTAAGTCCAATTTAGACTGAAGCCGCCCCTCATTGTGTGCTCTTACCTTTGGTTTAAGGGGTTTGAGGGTGGGGATGTCCGTGCCAGCCGCTCTTTGCCTGCTGGAATCAAAAACCTTCCTCCGTTTCGATGTTGACTTTTGGCAGATCTTGGAATGCCTCTCCTGGAGAAACGGAGAAAACGTTTCTCAACAACCACCGCACCAAACACCAAATAACCACAACTTTATGTCGTGTGCTCAACAAGTGTCACGTTATGGAAATAATCTGTGTTTGGGAATGTAAGCAACAGTGTTGACTTTACCAGGACTTTCAGAAAGAACATTCTTTTACAGGTATTACACTGAGACAGCTCTCCAACAGGAAGGGCTTCCCCATCTGTGAATTAACAAAAGTGAATTATGGAGTCAAATGTCATAATAATTGAGATGTACTTACTGTAGATTAGAAAACAAAGATGGAACGCGCACTCACTGGCATAAAATTATGTTCTGTTAATTAGGAGTGTCAATTATTTACAGATCGTTGCTATTTGCGGTCAGGCCTCCCTATCCCCCGCGAGTAGCATGGGTCCACTGTACTGTGAAATAGATTGAAGTTGAAGGTCCCTGAGTTCACACAATTTGGAATGGGACCAAAGGTTGGGTGGAAAATACAGTCCGCTTCTCAAATGGACATTTCAATAACTTTCGGGACCTGAGCTGACAGCACCACGCAGCTCAAACAGCATCCCCCCCTTGACAAACACCACAAATGGCAGGCTCGCTTCTAGTGTCCTGATAAATGTACACTCAATATACTGCGTGTGACACCATTACATCATTCAGCTTGCCCGTTGGGTGTGGCACATTTCCTTTGGAGGGTTACACAGAACAACAAACACACTGCCTGCTCCTACCACCAGGATGAGCTCCTGAGATTCAATTTTAACTTCACAGTCAGTTAGATGTAGGCCTCAGAATGCCTAAGCGATGCCTGGATGACAAAAGATTAGTGATTGGCCCTTAGGCCCTCTTCCAATTAGCAACACAAGATGAAGGTCAGAGGAGGGTCAAAATTCAAATCAACGTGTCCAAAGACTCACTGAGGTCCTGAGCCACCATCCAATATAAGGGTGATTCTCCAACTATACTCAAATTTGGTCAGGATATTTTTCAGAAATTCCAACAGCTATTTTTAGAAATATTTTGATTTGTTCTACTTCATCACAATGCGTAGTAATTAAATTACATAAATATGATTTTTCTTTTTTGTCATTTTAATCTTGCATTCGGCGGAAAGCATCATTTCCATCACACCGCAAAAAAAGATGTTTTTCAAACAAAATGACGAGCATAACCCATGTTTTCAAACATTTAATGAGATTTCACACATAGATGTACCCAAATGTAGAAATGTATTTTAAGCATTAAAAATATAATATTTTCTCATCATCTAGATGACAAATACCTTTTTACTATCTTACTGAAGTCTTTCAATCAAGTTTGTACATGACAGAATCATGAGTTTTCCAATCCCAGACATGAATTGTAACCATAACTGCATCATTTTCAAAACTCCTAAATATTATTCGTGTAGCTGTGTTATTGTTATTACTTTTGTGTAAAAATATGTGTTGTGATGGACATGACATTGTGTGGTGGAAAAGACAGCACATGTTGGAAATGACGTGTGACACAGCGCATTGCTGAACATCGGCAACCTTTATTTTCCTTGACATCAAGTGTCATCGTTTTTGAAATTTTCTGTTGTTTAAACGTAAAAAATAATGCACATTAATCTTACCTACAAAAAAAATCTACAAACAAGTTGCAAAACTAGGGCTGGCCGTTGGAAGCAAAACAAACATTCATTAATCTCGCTGTAATTCGTGATTTAATCTTGTCAACAAACTGCCAAACTTGCATATGGATTCATTCCTTTATCCCTGATAATCGAGAGCAGAGCATATTTCTGCCCAAACTGTGCGATCCAACATCTTGTGCCTCTTTGTAACTGGTTGAGGCTCTGGGGCCAGTCTCAGAACATTTTCACGTTGGTACCAGATTATGTCCTCTCTCATTGGCCAGAAAAACCTGTTTTTGCCAATGCGGATCGCCATCGAATGTGACCACACACCATTTTCCGATCAGCCCTTCCGGTCTGCAATGGCCTGAGCTGTGGTGTTCTTTTTTTTTTTTTCCAGGTATCTTTCTGAGAAACTCTTGGTATTTAAGAAGATCTGATTTGATCCTTTCTCTATATGCTTTTGATCTCTCTGCTGTGGTCTCGCGTGACATCTAAAAAAACAGATGGTGTCACATTTAAGTATCTATTCTTTCATGTAGTTTGTGTATATACAAAGTATGAAATAGTGTATGAAGTGTTTTGCATAATTGAATACACAGTATTTTAAGTGATATAAGACAAATAAATGCATTTATAACACTAACATTGTCATTTCCATCACAACATGTCTTTTCCATCACAATAAATAAAGTGATGGAAATGACAATGTTTAGCATTTCTTTTTAAATCTCATGTCATATTAGCATGCTAATCTCTGTTTTGGAGTTAGCATAAAATATACTGAAAATACACAACATAAAATGGTATTCTTCTCATTATTTGTACATTCAAAGGAAAGATGAGGTGTTTGGAAATGACGACCAATAAACCTACTCTTGGTTTTGCAAAATTTTACCTTGATTTTTTTTTCTTGTTTCCCTCCCTTCCATGGAACTAACACTGCTATCCTGCTATGAGCTCTCCTGTCACATGACAACTGATGTGGTTGCAAGTAGACAAAGGTTTTTAAAAAAACAAAAAAAACAAAAAGTTAAAAGTTACACATTTTGTGATGGGTGGTGGAAATGACAGTGATCCCTAGGGACAGGTGTTCTTTTTATGAAAAAATAAATAAAATACTCATATTTTTTCAAGCACATGATATTCTTCATTAAAATAAGGAATTTCTGTGCCATTTGTCAATAAAGATACTGTTGAATATTTTTAAATTTCAGTCTTATGAGTATGAGGGACTGAGAGTCCAAAACCTGACCAAGGGAGAAAAGGACATATAGCAAAAACACTCAATATAAAACCATATTTTATATAACAAAAATAGTAATGTATCGACCATATTTTTTTTGTAAGTTCGTCTTTGTATCTAGTAAGTGCAGCATGAATATTAAAAAAAAAAAAAAAAAAAAGAGAAACGTGTTTTTGTTTTTCTTATTTCTGCCTGGGACAAAAATTCTTTGATAGTTGGAGAATCACCCGTAAACACTTGGCTTTACAGTACAGTACACTGTTTATAACCATTCATATACTGCATGCACACAGCACAATATCAATAACGATGTCTAGGTTGGAGATTACATATATTCATTTAGAACAGTGTGGTTGTTATTTAAATAAAAAAAAAACCTTGTTTAAATGTTTGTGTCGTATGTAAATCTAATTGCAGTCTTTCGAGCAGCGAGGTAACGTTTACCTAGCCAGACAGGAACGACAACCCAAACAATAAGAGGTCGCTGGCAAAAACACCCCAAACTGAAAACTGGATTTTGACACGCAAAGGCAAAACTAAACACCGTAATTTGGCTTACCTCCGAATTCGTCCATCATGAACGTTTGCTTCCTTCTTGAAGTCAGATGCGGCTCAGCTGCCCTAACAAACAAAAGACTGCTAGTCGCCGAATGATGTCAAAGGGGTTCACCCCTGAGTACTTCCGGTTTTGCTAACAGACGCCAGGGAGTCGCTTTCATTTCTTTGTTTGCAATCCGATCTGTTCACTTGTCAACTCCTCCCACCAGAGGAGCGAGGAGGGACAAATATTTGGAGAAATGAGACGCAATTCACTCCTCGATGTTCTCATTTCAAATAAAGATGACCTGTGTCACTACTCAATCGTCACCGTGGCTGAATTGTTACAAACACAAGTTCCACAACGCGTGTGGAATTTACGTTTTATGCTTCAAATGAAACTAAATCTAACTTAAATGTGGTCTGCACTCTTAACCTTCATACACACGCTTTATTATTTGAATTAACGGTGGGAGGTTTTTTTTTAAAATAGACTTTCGCATCTTGAATCTGTTGATGGTTCCCGTAGTGAGCTTCGACGGAAGTGGCAAGAGGCGAACTATCTTGTCTCAAGTGATCTTTGCGCTACCAATGGCAACTGACTTGTATGATGCTACCAGAATGTCAACATCCCAGGATTCCATTGGTTGTTTCTGCCTCATGCAATATGCACGGCAACCAGCAGATGGGGCATGGGAGGCAACCCCTGTTCCTAAATTCAAATATAGAAATTAGATGTGCTTCTTCTTTTTTTTTTCACGTGGACAAATGCAAGGTGTTGTTGTCATGTATTGTAATGCCAAAAGTTTTTTGTTTTTTTTTAAATATTCTCCTCCAAACACTGTTTCTCTGTTTGGCATATCGCGCACATATGTGCATTGTGACTGGAGTGACTGACAAGCAGCTGTTACTAGGAGATCGGCTGTGGGCATAACAAGAGGATCACTGTTCTCACCCTCACACACAGACACGCTGCACTGTGCACTGTTTGACAAACGCAACAACGCTGGTCTTTATTTTGAAACGACAACCGGAAACACGCTTATCACCCCACGGTCACCTGATATTTGACGCTCTTAAACCTTTTTCCACAGTGTAACGAGAATATCTGAGGCAGAGGTACCGCTCCTCCACCTGATATAGTCGACTCCGAATATTTGGACGCTTTTTTGTTTTATTTTTTTATTTTTAAAAACCTTTCCAGGTACCGAACAACAATTCCAATTGTTTATGTGATGCAGAATGTGAACAACGAAAATTGGGTTGACTGGTTTAGCGAGGGGCCTTCAAACATAGACGAGCATGTCGATTATTGCAATCAATGTGCGCATGACCGTTACCTGCATGTACGTGTTCACCTTTTTATCGCGTTGTATGTATTTTGCAACAATGTGCACTTCAACGCCTCGTCATTCCTGCATTTTCCTTCCACTAACGTGATCCTAATCCCATAAATTAAATAGGGAATATCAACATGCAGTATATGGGAATGGGAGTGTCCCGTTATTTTTATGTAAACATTTCAAAACGTGGATACAATAATTAGTGACAGGTTTGAATGAGAAAATAGGTGACAAGTTTTATCATAATTTAGCCTAACAGGTTGAAAATGTAAGTGTAAGACATAGAGTTTAAGATCCTTAAATTAACAAGACGAAGATCATGTAGACAGCAAGTTTACATTCACCTCGCTTTGCTCCTTTTAGTTCCCTTGAAAAGCGTGATGTCACATCCAGAATGCAGATTCATGGGGACTAGTTCTATTTCTTTAGAGGGCAAAATTACCACATACCAAAGAGAGTGGAATGCTGTGTGAGGGACACACAATACATTTTTTAAGAAATAAATTAAAACCACTATTTCCATTGATATTTTATTTTGTGATACCTTATTTAAATAGGACCAATAGTGACGGTGCATTTCTAATGATTTTCATTTAAGTAGCAAATATGTCACTTTGAAACAGAAAATTTGCCTTGGGGACATATTGGGAGAAAAAAGTACGTGAACCCTTTGGAATTTCTTGAATTGCTCCATAAATTGGTCATAAAATTTAGTCCGATCATATAAATCACAAGGCTGAAAAGAGTCTGCTTAAACTAATACCACACAAACAAGTCTATGTTTTCACATTTCGATTGAAAATAGCATGTAAACATTCCCATGACAGGGAGGAAAAAGTCAGTAAAAGCTTGGATTCGATAACATGTGGACCCTCCTTTGGCAGCAATAACCTCAACCAAACATTTCCTGTAGTTGCAGATCAGACATGCACAGGGTCAGGATGAATTTTGGACCGTTCCCCTTTACAAAACTGTTGCACTTCAGCAAGATTCCTGAGATGTCTGGTGTGAATAGCTCTCTTGCGGTCATGCCACAACATCTCAATCAGTCATTACTTTGACTGGGCCACCCCAGAACACGTATTTTCTCATTCTGAAGCCATTCGGTAGTTGATTTGCTTCTGTGTTTTGGATCATTGTTCTGTTGCTACTCTTTTGAGCTTCAACTGTTGGACAGATGGCCTCAAATTTCTCTGCAAAACAGCTTGAGAAACTTGTGAATTCATTTTTCTATTACAAGCTGTCCAGGCCCTGAGGTTGCTAAGCACACCCATACCACGATGCTTCCTCTATCATGCTTTACAGTTGGAATAAGGTTTTGATGTTGGTGGCTTGTGCTATTTTTCCTCCACACACGGCGTTGTGTGTTCCTCCCAAACAATTAAACTTTGGGTTCATCTGTCCACAGAATATTTTGCCAGTAGTGCTGTGAAACATTCAAGTGTTCTTTAGCAAACTTCAAACATGCAGCAATATTTCTTTTAGACAGCAACGGCTTTCTCCTGAGTGTTCTCCCATGAATGAACCCCATTCTTGTTTAATATTTCACTCAATGGTAGTGTTGTCATCAGAGATGTTGGCATGTGCCAGTGATTTCTCTAAGTCTTCAGATGACACGCTGGGATTTATTTTCACCTTTTTGAGCATTCTGCGCTGTGCTCTTGCGATCGTCTTTACAGGATGGCCAGTCCTTGGAAGAGAAGCAACAGTGCTGCACTTTCTCCATTTATATGCAATTGATCTAACCGTGGATTGATGAACATCAAGACTTTTAGAGATACTTTTGTAAACTTTTCCAGCTTTTTTCAAGTCAACAATTCTTAATCGCAGGTCTTCTGAGAGCTCTTTCGAGTGAGGCATGGTACACACCAGGCAACGCTTCTTGACAGGAGACAATTCAAACCTGGTGTGTTTTCTTGAGACCAGAGCAGCTTTAAGCCAATAGGCAGAATTGACCCATTTTCTTCCGTTTTCACTTCCTGTAGTGTACTTTTGTCCATACAGCCCTACTCTTTTGTTCTCCTTTACTTTTTAACAACATGTGCTGTATTTTTCTGATTGCCTCAGTTGTTTGGCATCTGCTTCAAGATATGTTCGACTGAGCTCTGGTTGCCTGCTCATGGCACACACACACTTGGCTAAACAGCAGACAGGCTGCATCATGTGAGCAAGCAGATCTAAATTATGAAAACTTCCAAATTAATATTTAATTGGACGTGTACCAAACATGCGTATAAAGGATAAAATCATCCACATTTATAAGAGCCCTCATCATCCTAATGTAATTTGAATAATCCTGCCACTGCGTCATTGAGAAAATGAGCCTTTTAGAAGCAGTACTACGTACAGAGTAAAATGATCATCTGACTATTGCTAGGTTAACATCTGCGGGGTCTCGCCCATCTTGACACCATTCGGAGCACGGCAGCTGCCTGGGTTTCATTGCTCACTCACATGGAGAAAGAAGTTGCATCTGAAAATAGACGTGAATGCCGGCACTGTCATTTGAGGTTGTCAGTGGGCTAACCAACCTATAAATTGCAATAGAATAGAATACGCTCAATAGAGCATCATTGATTTGCATAAATTAGGTTCGACGTCTCCTCTTAATGGACACACAGCAGTGAAAGCAGAGTAAAGGCTGTGCTATGGTGAGCAGAAGACTGGGAGTGTATGAATACCAACCCAGGGGTTTAACCCGAATCTCCGTGGCAACACAGAGCCAATCGTACCTCATGCCAATTCCAAATGAACTGGCATTTGAATATATTCCACCTTGGACCATAATTTCATCTTTTTGTCATCAGTTCAAGAACATTCTGGTTCCTTCTTAGCTCTCTTGTTGACTGATTTCAAAAGAGACTAGAGATTAATGACGGATTAAGTCCTAAAAAAAGAGACGGGAGCCCTGTATTAAGGGCATTTTCTTTATACAAACCTCCTGTCTGTACGACACATGTCTCCTTTTTTTTTTTTTTTTTCTACAAGCTTGTGCAGGTCCTGCCATGGTGAGGCGTGGCAGAGATGACGGATGTGGAGGCTTCCTATGAGGACTTCATCGCTTCTCGACGGTCCGGCCGCAGGAACGCCATCCACGACATCCCGGCAGCCTCCGGGGCGCCGGGAACCGCAGACCTTTCGGCGAGCCTGGCGCAGGTCAACATCAACAAACCAAGTAAGAGGAAGTAAAAACTTGCACACATGCTGCCCGGCCACAAAATTCAGAACTGCCTTTGCAAACAGTATAATAATGCACAGTTTTCATTGCCACTGTCAGAAAGGTATTATTTTAGTAGGTCAGCCTTTAATGGAGAGGTATATCAGGTAAAGTATATCAGACTATGGACCAGGACGAAGTCCACACCTGCGCACAAATGTAATAAAAGTGGCTGTGTTATAAAGCAAGTCTATCAACATACAAATCCAGAAAGCGAGCACAAAGAAAAATTTGAAAGCAACACCAGCTGAAGCAGGCCAAGGAAAACATGACTAAAATGATACACATTAGGAGTCAAAAGTAGATATGGGCATAAGAATTATAACTGATCGTTAAGAATTTTATCGAGGGTGTGGAATTGATCATTTGAAGCATTGAATGCAAAACTGAGTGTGCAACATAACAAGCGGTCGGACCTTCAAAATAAAACGGCACATTGCCGATTCTGCGGGCCATGCATGAGTCTGACTTGTCAATTTGCTTCTCTGTCGTCCAGCTGATGAAGGTGAAGAAGAAGCTGAGAAAACAAAGTCTTCTTTGTCAAAAGATGACAGCCGGTGAGGAGGCAGCTGGTCGGCGAAAGGGCTGTGGAAGTTTCTAAAACTTTAAAACGGCACCCCTGAGCGCACACAAGTTGTGCTTTATGGCTATGAACAGACTCCAAGCCATCTCCTGCCATAAACACGTCATCTCCACGGCACCCAGTATCATCATCATTTTGCATTGAGGCGTGATCCAATGTCCTTAAAGGGCCTCATTCCCGAGCTCACCATTCCTTGAGAGGCCAAACACGCTCAGTGGACGTGAAAGGGAAGGTGAGAACGGCCTGGGGCCATCACAGGTTACTGGGGAAGGCCTTAAAGCCCATCCAGGATTGACAAATCCTGCCCCCCTTTAAGCACTACACCACTGCAGTTTGGAGGATTCCAAGGTTGTGATTAGGTTTTACCACGTTTCTCCTCTGTTCTTTTGGAGAAACCCCAGAACTGACTAGCTGTCCCCCCGCATTTTGTTGCCAGAGCACATTATCTAGTCCAGCTCTTTATCTTAAATTCATTTTTAGTATTATATTTTTAAATGATGCTAATTGTAGCTTTTAGTACATTCATAGGTTCCCCACTGTATCGGGATAAATCCAAAATGACACACTGCCATTTAGCATTTATTTACAAACTAATCTTAGATATGATACAGTTGTAAGAATGATGTGGAATACTGACTGCTTGCAAGTTCACGAGTGTACTATCGTGTCTAATCTGCACATATTCTATCCAGTGTTTCTGTTAAAGATTAGTATTAATTGTTCAGTTTCTCAGCAGAAATAACTGCCCTAGGATGTACTGGAGCTACATTCTCCAAAAACCTTTACTAATACACGGTGCACATACAATACTTTTCTGAGTTGAATTTATGCTTGGCAACATTTTAAAGAAATAAATGGATTTTCGTATTCAGTCTAAATTAAACAGCATGAAGATGTGAAGACTAGTTTACGACCAGGTTCTATTTTGCATATTGGTATTTGTCTTTATTTTTATGGACGTTTACCGTCTAAAAAAATGTTTTTCTATAGTTTGGACGATCAAATAAAGCTGATTGAAACAATAAAATAGAATTAATTTTTAAAAATTGTATTATAATATATATATATTAATAGGGTGCAGATAATTTCAGTTAAAGTTTATTTTGTCTCCTTTTGCCCCCCAAGGAACAGTAACGTGATCTGTTTTGACAAGGTCAATGTCTCCCATTAGTGGTCACATGTTGCTACTACAATAGATTGTCGTAGACGTCTATGAACCTGCACGCATGTTTTGGGAATGCTGGAGAAAATCCACGCAAGCGCGGGGAGGACATGCACACTCCGCACAGGAAGGCCGAAGCCCGGATTTGAACTCCCACCCTCGGAAGTGTGAGCCTGATGTGCTGACCGCTGTGGCCTCTTCACGCCGCCTTCCAGTGGCTAATGGTAAAGTCAGCCCATCTACTTCCTGAAGCGCTTGAAGAGCGGATGGATGCCCTTGCCCAGAGACGATGCTTTGCTTTTGCCCTGATATTCCATGTAGACTGTGTCATCAGCACCAGACATGGAGCTCATGGTCCCTGTTCGCCGTGAAAACTGTTCGGGAAATAGAAAGGAGATAAAAACAGTAAAAAATGCAGCAATCTGTCAGCTTTATCATGTATGTAAGGTTATGGCGGCACCCACCTGTGGCCTGGTGCCCACCTCCCCTGCCACAGTTTCCTCCTCAGCATCCAGATCAGATGCAGCCAGAACCTTTTGGAGGAGCTGTTGCTGATCCTCTCTGGTGGAGAACATCAAATCTTCTTCCTCCATTCCTGCCAACTGTGTGATCACCTAAGAAACGTACATGGCTTTTACATGAGAAATGACTATTTTACATAACATTTGGATTTCCAATGTGGAGGAATCTATCCATCTGCGCCATCATCTTATTTGTTCTCTCCAAACTGTATAGAACTGACTTAAACATTAATTCATGCTCTTTACATTCTTTGTTTTTGTTTTTTTAAATTCTTGTATATTACAATACAGTACGTTAAATTCACAAGTCAAGGTACTACGGACTGAATATTGTCAGGACAAAGAACCATAAGCAGTGTCCATGTGTCCAACAGTTAAGATATACCTTAAAGCTGTAGCCCTGGTCCACTAGAAACCTCTGTCTCTTGGTGGAGTATGCCATCTCCTGGGTGTCTTGGGACACCAGCGAATAAAAGAATGCGTTGTACTCCTCTGCGACCATTCCTAAAAAGGCAGACTGGTGGTGTGAGAGGCTGCTTTTGTAAATGTTTCTTGCATTAACACGTAGAAAGAAAGTGTTCCGTTAGAACAGTAAAAGAAACTAACCTTTCTTGGCTCTTAAAACTCGACCAAGCCTCTGGGCTTCCTGCCTCCGTGACCCACCATGAGAGGAGATTTGGATTAGAACATTGGCTTCTGGCAAGTCAAATGAGGTGTCTCCAACCTGTTAGGTGGCAAAGATATATTAAAGAAGCTTTCGTGAGGTACTCACTAACCCATTCCCTGTTTGTTACCTTGGAGATGAAAATTGTGTTGATCTTCGGGTTGTGTTTGAAGTTCTGCAAGATCTGCATACGTTCCCCTTGTGAGGTTGGCCCATAGATGTAGGGCCTTGAGCAGACAATTACAGAGAGAACTTTAATACTGAAATTCTGTATTACAAAAGTGCTCTGTTTTTTTTTTTTGGGGGGGGGGGGGGGTACATACTTGTTAAGGCGAATTGCATACTCTTTCAAGGCAAAGACATTATCAGCAAAGACAATGATCTTGTCATTGCGCCGCTCATGAAAGCGAATGAGAAATTGGCAAGCCCTGAATTTATTGGGATTCATGGTGTAAAGCAAGATGCGCTTCTTAGTTTTGATGGCCACGTACTCTCTGTAAAACTCTGGAGACATCGGGCACCACACCTGCAACACAGACAATGTTGATAAGGAAGTGCATACAATAAGGACTATCAGCTCCTGGGAAGTCTGCGATTCTTTCACCTCTGCGCACTGGACTTTGGCTATGTAGCCATTGCTCTGCAACTCCATCCAGTTGGCTTCATAAAGCTTTGGCCCAATTAAGAAGTTGAGGTCCACAATCTTGTCATCCTCCCTAACTAGAGTAGCAGTGAGGCCCAGTTTGCAGTGTGCCTGGACGATGGTCAGTACACTTCGAAACATTTTGGCTACGAAGAGGCATATGGAAAAAATGTTAGCATATCAAACCATCGCACAAAATGCACTTATTTCTTGTTTTATTGGCAACTTAATATGATGTGTGATGTTAAACCTTACCAGGAATAGTGTGCACTTCATCGAGGATAATCAGACCCCACTCTTGGCTTTTCATCCACTCCATGACCCTCTCAGCTTCCCACGAGCGCTTGGTGGTGTGGCCCAGCATGGAGTAGGTGCTGATGGCCACTGAGCAACCGATGGGCTTGTCCTTGGCGTCGGAGGTGAAGCGGCATATTTGAGAGTCGTCGATAGTCGACCACATCTTGAACTGGGACTTCCACTGTTCCACTGACACAGAGGAGTTACCCAATACCAGGCAACGTTTGCGGACTGTGCACGCTGCTGTCACGCCCACCAGAGACTTTCCCGCTCCTGGAAAGCAGGAAAGCAAATGTACATAAGTTGTGGCCAGTAGGTCTGTGCAAACACACATTGCGCTATGTCAGTTTGACATGAAGAAAAATTTTAGAGTTTCAAACTAATT